>NC_057800.1:187408552-187733717 GCF_018294505.1 Triticum aestivum
GGATTACTAGGATAAGGCCTAGGATTAAAGTTTCCTCTATACACATTGTTACCAAAATTATTCCTACCAACAAAATTCACATCCATAGATTCATTATTGTTCTCAATCAAAGTAGACAAGGGCATTGAAGGAAATATGCCCTAGAGGCAATAATAAAGTTATTATTTATTTCCTTATATCATGGTAAATGTTTATTATTCATGCTAGAATTGTATTAACCGGAAACATAATACATGTGTGAATACATAGACAAACTTAGTGTCACTAGTATGCCTCTACTTGACTAGCTTGTTGATCAAAGATGGTTATGTTTCCTAACCATGAACAAAGTGTTGTTATTTGATTAACGAGGTCACATCATTAGTTGAATGATCTGATTGACATGACCCATTCCATTAGCTTAGCACCCGATCGTTTAGTATGTTGCTATTGCTTTCTTCATGACATATACATGTTCCTATGACTATGAGATTATGCAACTCCTGTTTGCCGGAGGAACACTTTGGGTGCTGCCAAACGTCACAACGTAACTGGGTGATTATAAAGGAGCATTACAGGTGTCTTCAAAGGTACATGTTGGGTTGGCGTATTTCGAGATTAGGATTTGTCACTCCGATTGTCGGAGAGGTATCTCTGGGCCCTCTCGGTAATGCACATCACATAAGCCTTGCAAGCATTGCAACTAATGAGTTAGTTGCGAGATGATGTATTACGGAACGAGTAAAGAGACTTGCCGGTAACGAGATTGAACTAGGTATTGGAATACCGACGATCGAATCTCGGGCAAGTAACATACCGATGACAAAGGGAACAACATATGTTGTTATGCGGTCTGACCGATAAAGATCTTCGTAGAATATGTAGGAGACAATATGGGCATCCAGGTCCCGCTATTGGTTATTGACCGGAGACGTGTCTCGGTCATGTCTACATTGTTCTCGAACCCGTAGGGTCCGCACGCTTAAGGTTACGATGACAGTTATATTATGAGTTTATGCATTTTGATGTACCGAAGGTTGTTTAGAGTCCCGGATGTGATCACGGACATGACGAGGAGTCTCGAAATGGTCGAGACATAAAGATTGATATATTGGAAGCCTATGTTTGGATATCGGAAGTGTTCCGGGTGAAATCGGGATTTTACCGGAGTACCGGGAAGGTTACCAGAACCCCCCGGGAGCTAAATGGGCCATGATGGGCCTTAGTGGAAAAGAGAAGAGGCAGCCCTACATGGGCTGTGCGCCTCCCCCTTCCCCTAGTCCTATTAGGACTAGGAGAGGTGGTCGGCCCCCTCCTTCTCTTTTCCCCCCTCCGCGAATCCTATTCCAACTAGGATTGGGGGGGGGGGAATCCTACTCCCAGAGGGAGTAGGACTCTCCTGGCGCACCCCTTGTGGCCGGCCAGCCCCCCCCTTTGGTCCTTTATATACTGAGGTAGTGGCACCCTAGAACACACAAGTTGATCCACGTGATCTATTCCTTAGCCGTGTGCGGTGCCCCCAGCCACCATATTCCTCGATAATACTGGAGCGGAGTTTAGGCGAAGCCCTGCTGCTGTAGTACATCAAGATCGTCACCACGCCGTCGTGCTGACGGAACTCTTCCCCGACACTTTGCTGGATCGGAGTCCGGGGATCGTCATCGAGCTGAACGTGTGCTCGAATTCGGAGGTGCCGTAGTTTCGGTGCTTGATCGGTCGGATCGGGAAGACGTACGACTACTTCCTCTACGTTGCGTCAACGCTTCCGCAGTCGGTCTGTGTAGGTACGTAGACAACGCTCTCCCCTCTCGTTGCTATGCATCACATGATCTTGCATGTGCGTAGGAATTTTTTTGAAATTACTACGAAACCCAACAGTGGCATCCGAGCCCAGGTTATTTATGTTGATGTTATATGCACGAGTAGAACACAAGTGAGTTGTGGGCGATATAAGTCATACTACCTACCAGCATGTCATACTTTGGTTTGGCGGCATTGTTGGACGAGACGACCCGGACCAACATTACGCGTACGCTTACGCGAGACCGGTTCCCCCGACGTGCTTTGCACATAGGTGGCTTGCGGGCGACAGTCTCTCCAACTTTAGTTGAACCAAGCGTGGCTATGCCCGGTCCTTGCGAAGGTTAAAACGGAGTCTATTTGACAAACTATCGTTGTGGTTTTGATGCGTAGGTGAGATTGGTTCTTGCTTAAGCCCGTAGCAGCCACGTAAAACTTGCAACAACAAAGTAGAGGACGTCTAACTTGTTTTTGCAGGGCATGTTATGATGTGATATGGTCAAGACATGATGCTGAATTTTATTGTATGAGATGATCATGTTTTGTAACCGATTTATCGGCAACTGGCAGGAGCCATATGGTTGTCGTTTTATTGTATGCAATGCAATCACGATGTAATGCTTTACTTTATCACTAAGCGGTAGCGATAGTCGTAGAAACATAAACTTGGCGAGACGACAACGATGCTACGATGGAGATCAAGGTGTCACGCCGGTGACGATGGTGATCACGACGGTGCTTCGGAGATGGAGATCACAAGCACAAGATGATGATGGCCATATCATATCACTTATATTGATTGCATGTGATGTTTATCCTTTTATGCATCTTATCTTGCTTTGATTGACGGTAGCATTATAAGATGATCTCTCACTAAATTATCAAGAAGTGTTCTCCCTGAGTATGCACCGTTGCGAAAGTTCTTTGTGCTGAGACACCACGTGATGATCGGGTGTGATAGGTTCTACGTTCAAATACAACGGGTGCAAAACAGTTGCACACACGGAATACTCAGGTTATACTTGACGAGCCAAGCATATACAGATATGGCCTCGGAACACGGAGACCGAAAGGTCGAGCGTGAGTCATATAGTAGATATGATCAACATAACGATGTTCACCATTGAAAACTACTCCATCTCACGTGATGATCGGTTATGGTTTAGTTGATTTGGATCACGTAATCACTTAGAGGATTAGAGGGATGTCTATCTAAGTGGGAGTTCTTAAGTAATATGATTAATTGAACTTAAATTTATCATGAACTTAGTACCTTATAGTATCTTGCTTGTTTATGTTAATTGTAGATAGATGGCTCGTGTTGTTGTTCCGTTGAATTTTAATGCGTTCCTTGAGAAAGCAAAGTTGAAAGATGATGGTAAAAATTACACAGACTGGGTCCGTAACTTGAGGATTATCCTCATTGCTGCACAGAAGAATTACGTCCTGGAAGCACCGCTGGGTGCCAGGCCTACTGCAGGAGCAACGCCAGATGTTATGAACGTCTGGAAGAACAAAGCTGATGACTACTCGATAGTTCAGTGTGCCATGCTTTACGGCTTAGAATCGGGACTTCAACGATGTTTTGAACGTCATGGAGCATATGAGATGTTCCAGGAGTTGAAGTTAATATTTCAAGCAAATGCCCGATTGAGAGATATGAAGTCTCCAATAAGTTCTATAGCTGCAAGATGGAGGAGAACAGTTCTGTCAGTGAGCATATACTCAAAATGTCTGGGTATAATAATCACTTGATTCAATTGGGAGTTAATCTTCCAGATGATTGCGTCATTGACAAAATTCTTCAATCACTGCCACCAAGCTACAAGAGCTTCGTGATGAACTATAATATGCAAGGGATGAACAAGACTATTCCCGAGCTCTTCGCGATGCTGAAAGCTGCGGAGGTAGAAATCAAGAAGGAGCATCAAGTGTTGATGGTCAACAAGACCACTAGTTTCAAGAAAAAGGGCAAAGGAAAGAAGAAGGGGAACTTCAAAAAGAACGGCAAGCCAGTTGCTGCTCAAGAGAAGAAACCCAAGTCTGGACCTAAGCCTGAAACTGAGTGCTTCTACTGCAAGCAGACTGGTCACTGGAACTGGAACTGCCCCAAGTATTTGGCGGATAAGAAGGATGGCAAGGTGAACAAAGGTATATATGATATACATGTTATTGATGTGTACCTTACTAATGCTCGCAGTAGCGCCTGGGTATTTGATACTGGTTCTGTTGCTAATATTTGCAACTTGAAACAGGGGCTACAGATTAAGCGAAGATTGGCTAAGGACGAGGTGACGATGCGCATGGGAAACGGTTCCAAAGTCGATGTAATCGCGGTCGACACGCTACCTCTACATCTACCTTCGGGATTAATATTAGACCTAAATAATTGTTATTTGGTGCCAGCGTTGAGCATGAACATTATATCTGGATCTTGTTTAATGCAAGACGGTTATTCATTTAAATCAGAGAATAATGGTTGTTCTATTTATATGAGTAATAACTTTTATGGTCATGCACCCTTAAAGAGTGGTCTATTCTTATTGAATCTCGATAGTAGTAATACACATATTCATAATGTTGAAGCCAAAAGATGCAGAGTTGATAATGATAGTGCAACTTATTTGTGGCACTGCCGTTTAGGTCATATCGGTGTAAAGCGCATGAAGAAACTCCATACTGATGGACTTTTGGAACCACTTGATTATGAATCACTTGGTACTTGCGAATCGTGCCTCTTGGGCAAGATGACCAAAACACCGTTCTCCGGTACTATGGAGAGAGCAACAGATTTGTTGGAAATCATACATACAGATGTATGTGGTCCGATGAATATTGAGGCTCGTGGCGGATATCGTTATTTTCTCACCTTCACAGATGATTTAAGCAGATATGGGTATATCTACTTAATGAAACATAAGTCTGAAACATTTGAAAAGTTCAAAGAATTTCAGAGTGAAGTTGAAAATCATCGTAACAAGAAAATAAAGTTTCTACGATCTGATCGTGGAGGAGAATATTTGAGTTACGAGTTTGGTGTACATTTGAAAAATTGTGGAATAGTTTCGCAACTCACGCCACCCGGAACACCTCAGCGTAATGGTGTGTCCGAACGTCGTAATCGTACTTTACTAGATATGGTGCGATCTATGATGTCTCTTACTGATTTACCGCTATCGTTTTGGGGATACGCTCTAGAGACGGCCGCATTCACATTAAATAGGGCACCATCAAAATCCGTTGAGACGACGCCTTATGAACTGTGTTTGGCAAGAAACCAAAGTTGTCGTTTCTAAAAGTTTGGGGCTGCGATGCTTATGTGAAAAAGCTTCAACCTGATAAGCTCGAACCCAAATCGGAGAAATATGTCTTCATAGGATATCCAAAGGAAACTATTGGATACACCTTCTATCACAGATCCGAAGGCAAGACTTTTGTTGCTAAATTCGGAAACTTTCTAGAGGAGTTTCTCTCGAAAGAAGTGAGTGGGAGGAAAGTAGAACTTGACGAGGTAACTGTACCTGCTCCCTTATTGGAAAGTAGTACATCACAGAAAACTGTTCCTGTGACACCTACACTAGTTAGTGAGGAAGTAAATGATAATGATCATGAAACTTCAGAACAAGATACTACTAAACCTCGTAGATCAACCAGAGTAAGATCCGCGCCAGAGTGGTACGGTAATCCCGTTCTGGAAGTCATGATGCTTGATCATGATGAACCTACGAACTATGAAGAAGCAATGGTGAGCCCAGATTCCGCAAAGTGGCTTGAAGCCATGAAATCTGA
This sequence comes from Triticum aestivum, assembly GCF_018294505.1. NCBI lineage: Eukaryota > Viridiplantae > Streptophyta > Magnoliopsida > Poales > Poaceae > Triticum > Triticum aestivum. The sequence goes on from NC_057800.1 coordinate 187,414,121, forward strand.
GATGGGATCCATGTATGAGAACAAAGTATGGACTTTGGTTGACTTGCCCGATGATCGGCAAGCAATTGAGAATAAATGGATCTTCAAGAAGAAGACTGACGCTGACGGTAATATTACTGTCTACAAAGCTCGACTTGTCGCAAAAGGTTTTCGGCAAGTTCAAGGGATTGACTACGATGAGACATTCTCACCCGTAGCGATGCTTAAGTCTGTCCGAATCATGTTAGCAATTGCCTCATTTTATGATTATGAAATTTGGCAGATGGATGTCAAAACTGCATTCCTGAATGGATTTCTGGAAGAAGAGTTGTATATGATGCAACCAGAAGGTTTTGTCGATCCAAAGGGAGCTAACAAAGTGTGCAAGCTCCAGCGATCCATTTATGGACTGGTGCAAGCCTCTCGGAGTTGGAATAAACGCTTTGATAGTGTGATCAAAGCATTTGGTTTTATACAGACTTTTGGAGAAGCCTGTATTTACAAGAAAGTGAGTGGGAGCTCTGTAGCATTTCTGATATTATATGTGGATGACATATTATTGATTGGAAATGATATAGAATTTCTGGATGGCATAAAGGGATACTTGAATAAGAGTTTTTCAATGAAAGACCTCGGTGAAGCTGCTTACATATTAGGCATTAAGATCTATAGAGATAGATCAAGACGCTTAATTGGACTTTCACAAACAACATACCTTGACAAAATTTTGAAGAAGTTCAAAATGGATCAAGCAAAGAAAGGATTCTTGCCTGTGTTACAAGGTGTGAAATTGAGTAAGACTCAATGCCCGACCACTGCAGAAGATAGAGAGAATATGAAAGATGTTCCCTATGCATCAGCGATAGGATCTATCATGTATGCAATGCTGTGTACCAGACCTGATGTGTGCCTTGCTATAAGTCTAGCAGGGAGGTACCAAAGTAATCCAGGAGTGGATCACTGGACAGCGGTCAAGAACATCCTGAAATACCTGAAAAGGACTAAGGATATGCTTCTCGTATATGGAGGTGACAAAGAGCTCGTCGTAAATGGTTACGTTGATGCAAGCTTTGACACTGATCCGGACGATTCTAAATCGCAAACCGGATACGTGTTTACATTAAACGGTGGAGCTGTCAGTTGGTGCAGTTCTAAACAAAGCGTCGTAGCGGGATCTACATGTGAAGCGGAGTACATAGCTGCTTCGGAAGCAGCAAATGAAGGAGTCTGGATGAAGGAGTTCATATCCGATCTAGGTGTCATACCTAGTGCATCGGGTCCAATGAAAATCTTTTGTGACAATACTGGTGCAATTGCCTTGGCAAAGGAATCCAGATTTCACAAGAGAACCAAGCACATCAAGAGACGCTTCAATTCCATCCGGGATCTAGTCCAGGTGGGAGACATAGAGATTTGCAAGATACATACGGATCTGAATGTTGCAGACCCGTTGACTAAGCCTCTTCCACGAGCAAAACATGATCAGCACCAAGGCTCCATGGGTGTTAGAATCATTACTGTGTAATCTAGATTATTGACTCTAGTGCAAGTGGGAGACTGAAGGAAATATGCCCTAGAGGCAATAATAAAGTTATTATTTATTTCCTTATATCATGATAAATGTTTATTATTCATGCTAGAATTGTATTAACCGGAAACATAATACATGTGTGAATACATAGACAAACTTAGTGTCACTAGTATGCCTCTACTTGACTAGCTTGTTGATCAAAGATGGTTATGTTTCCTAACCATGAACAAAGTGTTGTTATTTGATTAACAAGGTCACATCATTAGTTGAATGATCTGATTGACATGACCCATTCCATTAGCTTAGCACCCGATCGTTTAGTATGTTGCTATTGCTTTCTTCATGACATATACATGTTCCTATGACTATGAGATTATGCAACTCCCGTTTGCCGGAGGAACACTTTGGGTGCTACCAAACGTCACAACGTAACTGGGTGATTATAAAGGAGCATTACAGGTGTCTCCAAAGGTACATGTTGGGTTGGCGTATTTCGAGATTAGGATTTGTCACTCCAATTGTTGGAGAGGTATCTCTGGGCCCTCTCGGTAATGCACATCACATAAGCCTTGCAAGCATTGCAACTAATGAGTTAGTTGCGAGATGATGTATTACGGAACGAGTAAAGAGACTTGCCGGTAACGAGATTGAACTAGGTATTGGAATACCGACGATCGAATCTCGGGCAAGTAACATACCGATGACAAAGGGAACAACGTATGTTGTTATGCGGTCTGACCGATAAAGATCTTCGTAGAATATGTAGGAGCCAATATGGGCATCCAGGTCCCGCTATTGGTTATTGACCGGAGACGTGTCTCGGTCATGTCTACATTGTTCTCGAACCCGTAGGGTCCGCACGCTTAAGGTTACGATGACAGTTATATTACGAGTTTATGCATTTTGATGTACCGAAGGTTGTTCGGAGTCCTGGATGTGATCACGGACATGACGAGGAGTCTCGAAATGGTCGAGACATAAAGATTGATATATTGGAAGCCTATGTTTGGATATCGAAAGTGTTCCGAGTGAAATCGGGATTTTACCGGAGTACCGGGAAGGTTACCGGAACCCCCCGGGAGCTAAATGGGCCATGATGGGCCTTAGTGGAAAAGAGAAGAGGCAGCCCTACATGGGCTGTGCGCCTCCCCCTTCCCCTAGTCCTATTAGGACTAGGAGAGGTGGCCGGCCCCCTCCTTCTCTTTTCCCCCCTCCGCGAATCCTATTCCAACTACGATTGGGGGGGATCCTACTCCCAGAGGGAGTAGGACTCTCCTGGCGCACCCCTTGTGGCCGGCCAGCCTCCCCCCTTTGGTCCTTTATATACTGAGGTAGAGGCACCCTAGAACACACAAGTTGATCCACGTGATCTATTCCTTAGCCGTGTGCGGTGCCCCCAGCCACCATATTCCTCGATAATATTGTAGCGGAGTTTAGGCGAAGCCCTGCTGCTATAGTACATCAAGATCGTTACCACGCCGTCGTGCTGACAGAACTCTTCCCCGACACTTTGCTGGATCGGAGTCCGGGGATCGTCATCGAGCTAAACGTGTGCTCGAACTCGGAGGTGCCGTAGTTTCGGTGCTTGATCGGTCGAATCGGGAAGACGTACGACTACTTCCTCTACGTTGCGTCAATGCTTCCGCAGTCGGTCTGCGTGGGTACGTAGACAACACTCTCCCCTCTCGTTGCTATGCATCACATGATCTTGCGTGTGCGTAGGAAATTTTTTGAAATTACTATGAAACCCAACAGGTATATCATTAGGATCAGAAGAAACACTCTTACTAGCAAATAATTTCATAAGTTCATCCATCTTTCCACTCAAAACATTAATTTCTTCTATCGCATGCACCTTTTTATTAGTAGATCTTTCAGTATGCCATTGAGAATAATTAACCATAATATTATCTAGGAGTTTAGTAGCTTCTCCTAAAGTGATTTCCATAAAAGTGCCTCCCGCGGCCGAATCTAAAAGATTTCTAGAAGCAAAATTCAATCCGGCATAAAATTTTTGTATAATCATCCACAAATTCAAGCCATGAGTAGGGCAATTACGTATCATTAATTTCATCCTCTCCCAAGCTTGTGCAACATGTTCATGATCAAGTTGCTTAAAATTCATAATATCGTTTCTAAGGGAGATGATCTTAGCGGGAGGAAAATACTTAGAGATAAAAGCATCTTTGCACTTGTTCCAAGAATCAATACTATTTTTAGGCAAAGATGAAAACCAAGCTTTAGCACGATCTCTAAGCGAAAAAGGAAATAGCTTCAACTTAACAATATCGTTGTCCACATCTTTCTTATTTTTCATATCACACAAATCAATGAAGCTATTTAATTGGGTAGCGGCATCTTCACTAGGAAAGCCAGAAAATGGATCTTTCATGACAAGATTCAGCAAAGTGGCATTAATTTCACAAGATTCAGCATCGGTAAGAGGAGCAATCGGAGTGCTAATAAAATCATTGTTGTTGGTATTGGTAAAATCACACAATTTAGTGTTATCTTGAGCCATCGTGACAAGCAAGCAATCCAACACACAAGCAAACGAAAAGCAAGCAGGCAAAAAGAGGCAAATAGAGAAAGAGAGGGAGGATAGAGAGAGAGGGCGAATAAAACGGTAAGGGTGAAGTGGGGGAGAGGAAAACGAGAGGCAAATGGCAAAAAATGTAATGCGGGAGTTAAGGGTTGTGATGGGTACTTGGTATGTTGACTTTTGCGTAGACTCCCCGGCAATGGCGCTAGAAATCTTCTTGCTACCTCTTGAGCACTGCGTTGGATTTTCTTGAAGAGGAAAGGATGATGCAGCAAAGTAGCGTAAGTATTTCCCTCAGTTTTTGAGAACCAAGGTATCAATCCAGTAGGAGGCTACGCGCGAGTCCCTCGTACCTGCACAAAACGTATAACTCCTCGCAACCAATGCGATAAGGGGTTGTCAATCCCTTCACGGTCACTTACGAGATTGATATCTGATAGATATGATAGGATAATATTTTTGGTATTTTTGTGATAAGGATGCAAACTAAAATGAAAGCAAAATAAAAAAGCAAAGGAAATAACTAAGTATTGAAAGATTAATATGATGAAGATAGACCCGGGGGCCATAGGTTTCACTAGTGGCTTCTCTCAAGAGCATAAGTATTTTACGGTGGGTGAATGAATTACTGTTGAGCAATTGACAGAATTGAGCATAGTTATGAGAATATCTAGGTATGATCATGTATATAGGCATCACGTCTGAGACAAGTAGACCGACTCCTGCCTGCATCTACTACTATTAATCCACTCATCGACCACTATCCAGCATGCATCTAGAGTATTAAGTTCATGAAAACAGAGTAACGCCTTAAGCAAGATGACATGATGTAGAGGGATAAATTCATGCAATATGATAAAAAACCCATATTTTTATCCTCGATGGCAACAGTACAATACGTGCCTTGCTGCCCCTACTGTCACTGGGAAAGGACACCGCAAGGTTGAACCCAAAGCTAAGCACTTCTCCCATTGCAAGAAAGATCAATCTAGTAGGCCAAACCAAACTGATAATTCGAAGAGACTTGCAAAGATAACCAATCATACATAAAAGAATTCAGAGAAGATTCAAATATTGTTCATAGATAATCTTGATCATAAACCCACAATTCATCGGTCTCAACAAACACACCGCAAAAAGAAGATTACATCGAATAAATCTCCACAAGAGAGGGGGAGAATATAGTATTGAGATCCAAAAAGAGAGAAGAAGCCATCTAGCTAATAACTATGGACCCGAAGGTCTGAGGTAAACTACTCAAACTTCATCAGAGAGGCTATGGTGTTGATGTAGAAGCCCTCCGTGATGTATGCCCCCTCCGGTGGAGCTCCGGAATAGGCCCCAAGATGGAATCTCGTGGATACAGAAGGTTGTGGCGGTGGAATTAGGTTTTTGGCTCCGCATCCGATCGTTTGGGGGTACGTAGGTATATATAGGAGGAAGGAGTATGTCGGTGGAGCAACGGAGGGCCCACGAGGGTGGAGGGCGCGCCTTGGGGGGGGGGGGCGGTAGGCGCGCCCCCTACCTCGTGGCTTTCTCCTTTATTTCTTGACGTAGGGTCCAAGTCTCCTAGATCATGTTCGTTCCGAAAATCACGTTCCCGAAGGTTTCATTCCGTTTGGAGTCCGTTTGATATTCCTTTTCTGTGAAACTCTGAAATAGGCAAAAAAAACAACAATTCTGGGATGGGCCTCCGGTTAATAGGTTAGTCCCAAAAATAATATAAAAGTGGATAATAAAGCCCAATAATGTCCAAAATAGTAGATAATATAGGATGGAGCAATCAAAAATTATAGATACGTTGGAGACATATCAACCGTGTCCTTTTATCAGTGGATTGGGATCTTGCGAACCCAGACTGCTTTCTCCAGGCGCTGGGAACAAACGTCTCGGGCCACGCCCCACTACACTTATGTATGTAGGCCATGTGCACCCCCAAGCGGAGATTTAGATTTGAGATGTATTGGACTAAGCTGGACGGGTTTGATGATGCTGTCCGAGAGGCCTGGGTGTGTGATGATGCCATCGTGGATCCTTTCAAAAGACTTGACGCTCTATTCCGGAATGTGGCCATGTCTTTGCAATCATGGGGACAGAGGGAGACGGGTAACATCAAAATCAGGTTGGCAGTAGCAAACTAGGTGATCCTAAGGTTGGAGAAAGCGCAGGAGTCACGTACCCTCACCGCGGAAGAGCTATGGCTGCGGAGAACCCTGAAGATGACTGTGGTTGGGATGGCATCGCTTGAGAGGACGATTTCTAGGCAACGCTCGAGGATTAGATAGCTGGGTGCTGGCGATGCCAGCACCAGACTCTTCCAGGTGGTGGCTAATGGTAGACGCACCATGAACTACATTGTGCATGTCAAGGAGGGCGATAATATTATCACTGAGCAGCACCAAAAGGAAGAGGTGTTCACCTCTGAATTTAGAAACAGAATGGGAAAGTACCAAGCCAGGGATTTCACCCTTGACCTTGATTACCTTGAGATGGAAGCTGTGGATCTACATGACCTAGATGCCATATTTACGGAGGAGGAGATCTGGAATGTAATTAAAGACCTTCCGGCTGATCGTGCGCCGAGGCCTGACGGATTTATTGGCATGTTCTACCAGAAGGCATGACCTATTATCAAGCATGATATTATGGCAGCTATCATGAAGTTATATGTCGAAGACAGCGGCGGGTTTGGCAAGTTAAACAAGGCGCTGATCACTCTCATTCCTAAGCGCGCGGATGCTGATTCGGTGGGAGATTATCGCCCGATTAGCCTGATGCACAGCTTTGCGAAACTTTTCGCCAAGGCACTGGCTCTTAGGGCTAGGAGACTAATGAAGGAAATTGTCTAGGCAAATCGGTCGGCTTTCATCGCTGGTAGATGTTTGCACGACAATTATCTCCTGGTCAGACATATCGCGAGGAAACTTCACGCCAGAAAAACGCCTGGAGTGTTCCTGAAGCTCGACATTACGAGGGCGTTTGATTCCTTGTCCTGGCCATTTCTGTTCCAAGTGTTGAGAAAGAAAGGCTTTGGGGAGGCGTGGATCAGGTGGGTGGCCATATTGCTTCAAACCGCTAGCACAAAGGTGGTGGTGAATGGGTGGCCATATCGGCTTTGTGCATGCTTGCAGCCTTCGCCAAGGGGATCCCGTCTCACCACTACTGTTTGTCATCGCGATGGAAGCCCTAAAGGTGATGTTCAGGAAAGGCGTTGAGGAAGGGGTGGTTACCAACCTCACTGGGATCTCTCCGACACAAAGGTTATCAATCTACGCGGATGACGTTGCGTTGTTCATCAAACCAACGGAGATGGACTTGATTTTTCTCAAGCAGGCGCTGGCAAGCTTTGGCCATGCATCAGGTTTGGAGGTGAATTATAGTAAATCAAAGGCGATCTTGATTCGCGGCATGAAGGACGACCAGCGCAGAGTTGCCACACATCTGCAATGTGACTTTGGGCAGTTCCCTTGCAAGTATCCGGGCATTCCCCTGGCGATTCACCAACTGTCCAGAGCTGACTGGCAGCCTCTCGTCGATCAAGTGAGGAGTTTCTTCCCATCCTGGCAACGAGGTCTCATTCAACGGCCAGGACATCTTGTTCTCATCAAATCAGTGGTGAAGGTGAGACCTATCCATCAGCTAATGGTGCTCAATGCTCCTGATTGGGTGTTCGATGAAATTAACGCCTGGATGCAGTCGTTCTTTTGGGCTGGGAAGGACAAGGTTAACGGCGGGCAATGCCTTGTGGCGTGGAACACCATATGTCGCCCAACAAAGTTTGGAGGCCTCAGACTTAAGAATCTGAAGTTGCAAGCTATTTCACTTGGGTGAGATGGGAATGATTGAGGAGAACGGACTTGGATAGACCTTGGCAAGGCATCCCGTTCTTAGTCAATGACGAATCAAGGCAGCTTTTCAATCAAATCGTGCAAATCACGGTGGGAGCCGGTAACAGAGTGCTCGTTTGGAAGGATCGATGGATGAACGGCTTGGCGGTGGAAGACATTGCGCCGGCCATCTTACCTTTGGTTCCCACCAGAGTGCAAAACAAACGGACGATCGGCCAGGCTATGGTGGATAGCAGGTGGTAGATCGATATTAATGGAGAGCCACCTTTTATGGCCCTTATACAGCTCATGCATCTTAGAGTGGCGACTATGGATGCTTATTGTGACCCTCAAGCGTCGGATACATTTACATGGCCTTGGGACGCTTCGGGGCAGTACACAGCTCGGTCGGTGTATCAGGCTCTGCACCTTGGGTTTGCGACTTCTCCAACGTATGAGTGTATTTGGAGGAGCGGGGCGATCCTCAAATGCAAAATCTTTGCATGGCTCACGGTGCAATATAGACTTTGGACCTCGGATCGGCGAGCTAGGCACGGCCTGCAGGACAGTACGGCTGCTTGCTACACATGCTTACAAGAGGAAGACATAGTCGATCACATACTTCTCCACTGCCTCTACGCTCGGGAGGTCTGGCATCTATGCTTCACAAAAATCAACGTCACCGTTAGACAGTCGCAACCTGGTGATTCACTTGAGGCATGGTGGCTTCAAGTGCGGAGTGCAATTGTGACAAGGGATAGAAGAGGTTTTGACACTATTGTCATATTCGTTGCTTGGTCCATATGGAAATAAAGGAATGCTAGAGTTTTTGGGCGACTGGAGCAACAGAGGAGGCCGAGACAATTGGTGCACCAAATCTTTGACGATCTTAGAGAATGGGATGAAGCCGGAGTCGGAAGAATACACCATTTTGTGAGTAGTTAGGTCTTTTTTTCTTAGGTGTTGAGTGGGTTCCACTAGCAGGATGTTCGCATCTATGCATAGCCTCTTGTAATTATGATTGCTCCCTTCTATAAAAATATGGTACGCCATTGATGTTCTCTAAAAAAAAAACAATTTCGGAAACGAACGGGCACGCGGACTGTTGAACATGTGTACATGTACGTAGGTCTGGGTTTTGTATGCCGCACCAGTAGTGTCTCTCTCCCCCTGTATGTACTTGTATCTTGGGAGACATGACACCGGTCGCACCCCTTGTACCTATATATATGTGCCTAGTGCACGATCAATTATTATCGATGCAACAAATCATTCTCCACATGGTATCTATCGCAAGTCGATTCTCTCCCGCTTCCACCTAACCCTAGCCGCCGCCGCCTCGGGCCGCCGCCGCCACCTCCCCACCCACTCTCCCGCACCGCGCCTGCCTGTTATGCGTCGTGCCGTACCGTATCCATACCGCTAGCAGCCAACCTCGATCCCACTTGGACGCTGCGCCACTCTCTAGCTTCGTGCCCCGCCGCGCCGCTAGCTAGCCTCCCGATCCCGATCCCTCCATGTCGCCAGCCCGCACGCTACGCTACGTCCGCCGTAGATCGCCCGAGCCAGCCGCCGCCCGCTGCATCGCTCGCTACCGCGCCGCTTGCCCATGCGTAGATCGCCCGAGCCGCCGCCCGCTGCATCACTCGCTACGGCGCTGCTTGCCCACGCGTAGATCGCCCGAGCCACCGCCCGCTGCATCGCACCGGTCCGCTCCCTTTCCCGCGTCTCTATGACTTCCACCGCCTCTTCCTCCTACAACCCCTTTGCCGGGCCAAACCCCGCTGACATCCGCGACATCAACATCCACGACCGCATCCCCATTGTTCTTGATGCCACCGACGCCACGTACTTCGTGTGGAAGACATACTTCTTTCTGCTCTTCCGCGAGAACAACCTCGTGGATCACGTTGACGGCTCCGTCGACTCCCGCGCCATGGTGGGCGACTCCGAGTGGACCGTGATCGACGCCACGCTCATCCGGTGGTTCTTCACCACCATCTCGAAGGACCTGTTTCACACGGTCGTGAGCGATGGTGATGACGCCCGCGTTGTGTGGGTCAAGCTCAACGGCCTCTTCACCGACAACAAGCTTCAGCGCCGTGTGTTTTTGTAGCAGGAATTTTTTGACTGTCATCAGGATGATCAGTCAATCAATGACTACTGCCGCCGTCTGAAGACGTTGGCGGATGAGCTCCGTGACATTGGCGCCAAGGTTGATGATGACCTCCTCCTCAGCACGCTCACGGCCAGCCTCAACAAGGACTTCGGTAACACCACCTCCAACCTCTCCCTAATGCCAGAGCCCTCCTTCCCCAAGTTTGTGGCATACTTGCGGTTGGAGGAGCGCCGGATGAAGGGGGTCAAGAAGCACGTGCAGCACCACGCCCTCACCGCCGGCACCTCGCGTGGTGCCCCTGCACCGGCCACTCCGCCCGTGCCTGCGCCCCGTCACCAGCCGGCGCCCCCCGTGCCTCCGAGGTTTTACCCCCTCCCGCCCGGGGCCCCACCCCACCCGCTGCCCCCAGCAGCCGCAACAGTCGCAAATAGGCGCACGGGGGGCTCCTCGTCAGCAGTAGCAGCAGCAGGCCACCCCGCCCTGGACTTACGACACCAACCCGTGGACGGGCGTCGTACACGCGTACTCGATGCCGATTCCTCGGGCTCCCGCTCCGGGCATCCTTGGGCCTCAGCCGGCGAGCCACCAGGCGCTCTTCACCGCGTAGAACGCCGCTCCCTACAGCGGCTACGGCATCGCGCCCGCACCCGCGCCCGCCTACGGTGCCGCGCCCATGCTGGCCTACGGAGGGTTTCTCCCTCCCTAGGTGCCGCCGCCGTGGGACCCGGCCCTCCTTGCTTCTCTGCACTCCGCCCCGTCACCGAGCTCCTACGGTGGCGGCGGTGACTAGTACATGGACTCGGGCGCCACCGCTCACATGACTGCTCATCCCGGTAACCTCACATCCGCCACTCCTCTTCATACTCCCACTCGCATCACTATTGGTAACGGTTCCTCCATTCCCATTACACATGTCGGTCATATGTCTTTCCCTTCTATTTCTACTCCCGTTAACATGTCTAATGTTCTTGTGTCTCCTAGCTTAGTTACCAATCTTGTCTCTGTTCGTCGCCTTGCTCGTGAGAACCCTATTACTCTTGAATTTGACGCTATCGGCTTTTCTGTGAAGGACGCCCGTACACGGATGGTACTCCACCGATGTGACAGCTCGGACGAGCTTTACCCGGTGCATTCCTCCGGCGCCACCACCACCCATCGTCCCGCCGCCTTCGCTGCTAGTGTCGACTTTTGGCATGCCCGCCTCGGCCATCCCAACTCCACCATTATGCGTCAGGTTCTTCAGAGTTTTTCTTTCTCATGTAATAAGGTTGATGACCACTCTTGTGAGGCTTGCTGTGACGCCCCGAGACCAATGTGCCAGGTGTCTTCCAGTTATTCGATGTCGTTGCCTTGTCATTGCTTGCGTGTCATGCATTTCATATCATGTCATCATGTGCATTGCATTTGCAAACTTGTTCGTCTCTTGCATCCGAGCATTTTCCCCGTTGTCCGTTTTGCTATATGGCGCTCCTATGTCACCCGGTGTCCCCTTTTACCTCTTTTCATGTGTGGGGGTTAAACGTTTTTGGATTGGACCGAGACTTTTCATGCGGCCTTGGTTTACTACTGGTAGACCGCCTGTCAAGTTTCGTATCATTTGGACTTCGTTTGATACTCCAACGGTTATACGAGGGACCAAAAAAGCCTCGTGTGTGTGGCAGCCCAACACCTCTCCAAAGTGGCCCAAAGCCCACCTAAACACCCTCCATCATCTCGGTCGTTCGATCACGATCGCGTGGCCGAAAACCGCACCCCATTTGGACTCTCCTAGCTCCCTCTACCTATATATATGTGGCTTCCCCCGAAATTTTCACAGAAGAAACCCTAGCTCCTCCTACCTCGCGACACCGGACAAAATCTCCCTGCGCCGGACATGTCCGCGCCGCCGCCTCCAGCCAACCGGAGCTCGCCACCTCACCACCGCCGCCCTCTCTCTCCTCCCACCACGTCAGGCCCGCCGGGCCCGGATCGGGCCCGCGGAGCCCATCCCGCCACCGCCATGCGCCGACCTAGCCGCCGAGCCGCGTCGCCGGAGCAACTCCGGCGAGCTCGCCACCGCGCCGGAGCCCGCGCCCGGCCGCGACCACCGCGCCACCAGCGGCCACGCCTCGCCCCCGCACGGATCCGGCCGGGATCTCTCCTCCGGCGCCTCCCCGTCCTCTCCGGCCGCCGTCCTCTCCTCCTCTGGCGAAGTTTTGGCCAGATCCGCCGCCATCCTCGATCCCCGCGCTGCGTTGACTTTTTCCGCAGGGTGAGAATTCCACCAAGTCCCAGTAATATTTTGCATTTTTCAACGCATCGTAACTTCATCACCATTGCTCTGATTGGTGCGTGTAGCATATCAAAATGTTCGTCTCGACGAGTACATCATTTCATCTCATTGCATCATTTTCATTTGAGCTCATCTTGATTCGTGAAATGCTGTTGGAAGAGGGTTATGTGAGGATAGTTTTAGATCTATTTCAGCAAATGCACTTTTGTCATTTTTGCCATGATTAATGTGTGCATGCTACGATCCTGATCTCTACATGTGTTTTGAAGAATGCCATGCCATCTTTACAGGGGTGTATGCCATGTATTTTTGTGATATTTGTGGTGACTAGCACAAGAACGCAAAGTAGCTTAGTCAATGATGCTGATTTCAGGGACTTCGAATTTCACTAAGTCCTTGTCCTGATATTGTTTTTATGCCATATGTTCATGTTGTTTCCTAGTGATCCGTGCCTCTTTTGAGTATGATCAGTAAGGATGTTTTGTTAATATTGTGGTGCTCTATCCATCCATGTCTTTGTTTGCATTTATGGAGCACCCTAGCTTGAGTCAATCGAGCTCTACTTTTGTTATAAAATGTTCCTGGCAGATTGTTAACATGTTTAGCGATTTTGCCGAGGTTGTTGCTATTGTTCCGTGCATGATATGCTGTTGTTCTTGCCTTTTCTAGCTTCTATGCCATGTCTTCTTGCTGGGTGTATGCTTAGATTGTCATGCCATGCTTTATAGTGAGTGCATCGAGCTCATTAACATGCCTACTCGTTAACTGTTTTGCATGCTCCAGTTTTTCACTAAGTCTGAATTTGTTTATGTTTTTGCTATGTTCACATGCTTGCAATTGTATTTTATGATCCCTTTTGGCTCATGGTCACTAAGGGACTTTTGTTATGTACTTTGAGTAGCTTCATGCCATGCCTTGCTTTGCCATGATAAGTTCCTGAAGCATGTAGTTTTCATGCTCTAAACATTGCTTCCTGATGATAAATTCCTGACATGCTGTTAATTTCACTAAGTCTGAAACCTGTTATCTTTTGCACTTTTGCCATGCTTGTTTGAACCTGCTATTGAGTGAACTAGCCATAACTCAGTGTTCATCTTTTGTCAAGCATCATGAGTGGATCCTTGCCATTTATTTTGTTGCCATGTTTGAGTGCATTAGCTTATTTATCTTGATGCATTTAGAAGGCTACTTGCTGATTATCACAGACCGGTGCCATATTTGTTTTGCTTGCCATTTCCAAACCGTGCATCCGATTCCGGTGATCTTTATATCGATTTCGACCGAAATCAACTCCTCTTTCCAGTGGAACTCTTGGTTTTCCAAGTTGAGGCCAGGTTCAATCATTCGTTTCCAAATCATGCATATGCACCGCATACCACATCCCGCATATCATACCATGTTCATGTGTTGGTTATTTACTATGGTGTGTGCTTCTTTCCGGTGTTGCTTCTTCCGGTTGGTTCCGATAACGTCGCGTTTGTGAGGAACCGTTCGACTACGTCCATTGTCTTCTTCATGGACTCGTTCTTCTTCCTTGCGGGATTGCAGGCAAGATGACCATACCCTCGAAATCACTTCTATCTTTGCTTGCTAGTTGCTCGCTCTTTTGCTATGCCTATGTTACGATACCTACCACTTGCTTATCATGCCTGCCATATTGTTAAACCAAGCCTCTAACCCACCTTGTCCTAGCAAACCGTTGTTTGGCTATGTTACCGCTTTGCTCAGCCCCTCTTATAGCATTGTTAGTTGCAGGTGAAGATTGGAGTTTGTTCCTTGTTGGAACATGGATATTTTGTTGGGATATCACAATATCTCTTATTTAATTAATGCATCTATATACTTGGTAAAGGGTGGAAGGCTCGGCCTTATGCCTAGTGTTTTGTTCTACTCTTGCCGCCCTAGTTTCCGTCATATCGGTATTATGTTCCCGGATTTTGCGTTCCTTACATGGTTAGGTTATAATGGGAACCCATTGACAGTTCGCTTTGAATAAAACTCCTCCAGCAAGGCCCAACCTTGGTTTTACCATTCGCCACCTAGCCTTTTTCCCTTGGGAGTCGCGCATCCCGAGGGTCATCTTATTTTAACCCTTGGGCCAGTGCTTGTCTAAGTGTTGGTCCAAACTAGATCCCCTTTGAGGGAGTCCTGGGTTAGGGGGTCTCCGGACAGCCGGACTATCTCCATTGGCCGGACTGTTAGACTATAAAGATACAAGATTGAAGACTTCGTCTCATGTCCGGGTGGGACTCTACTTGGCGTGGAAGGCAAGCTAGGCAATACGGATATGGATATCTCCTCCTTTGTAACCGACCTTGTGTAACCCTAACCCTCTTCGGTGTCTATATAAACCGAAGGGTTTTAGTCGGTAGGACAACAATCACAACATACAATCATACCATAGGCTAGCTTCTAGGGTTTAGCCTCTCTGATCTCGTGGTAGATCTACTCTTGTACTACCCATATCATCAATATTAATCAAGCAGGACGTAGGGTTTTACCTCCATCAAGAGGGCCCAAACCTGGGTAAAACATTGTGTCCCCTGCCTCGTGTTACCATCCGGCCTAGACGCACAGTTCGGGACCCCCTACCCGAGATCCGCCGGTTTTGACACCGACATTGGTGCTTTCATTGAGAGTTCCTCTGTGTCGTCGCCGTTAGGCTTGATGGCTCCTACTATCATCGATAGCGATGCGGTCCAGGGTGAGACTTTTCTCCCCGGACAGATCTTCGTATTCGGCGGCTTTGCACTGCGGGCTAATTCGTTTGGCCATCTGGAGCAGATTGAAAGCTACGCCCCTGGCCATCAGGTCAGATTTGGAAGTTTGAACTACACGGCCGACATCCGCGGAGACTTGATCTTCGACGGATTCGAGCCACAGCCGGGCGCGCCGCACTGTCGCGATGGGTATGACCTAGCTCTGCCGCCGAACAGTACCCCAGAGGCCGCGCCCGCATCAGCTCCGACCCTTAGTTCGGAGCCAATTGCGCCAATCGAGGACGGGTGGTTAGACACCGCCTCAGGGGCTGCAGTCTCAATGGCGATCGATCCGAACACTAGCATAATCCTCTGCACAGCCCGTGACTCCAAGGTGCCGGACTCTTTTTCTGACTCCGAACCGCCCGCGCCCCTGCCAATTGAATCCGATTGGGCGCCGATCATGGAATTCACCGCCGCGGATATCTTTCAGCACTCCCCCTTCGGCGACATTCTGAATTCACTAAGGTCTCTCTCTTTGTCAGGAGAGCCCTGGCCGGATTATGGCCAACAGGATTGGGATGCGGACGACGAAGAAATTCAATGCCCACCCACCACCCACTTCGTAGCCACTATCGATGATTTAACCAACATGCTCGACTTCGACTCCGAAGACATTGACGGTATGGACGATGATGTAGGAGGTGAACATGAACCAGCACCTATAGGGCACTGGAAAGCCACCCCGTCATATGACATATACATGGTGGATACACCCAACGAAGGCAATGGCGACGGGATAGCGGAGGATGACCCCTCCAAGAAGCAACCCAAGCGCCGACGTCAGCGGCGCCACTCTAAGTCCCGCCAAAGCAAAAGTGGTGATACCGGCACAGGAGATAATAATACTCCGGATAGTGCCGAAGACAACAACAATCCCCTCCAGCAAGATTTAGAGCAGGAGGATGAAGGAGCCAGCTCTCCTGAGAGAGCGGCAGATGGAGAGGAAGAGGATGACAATTACATCCCCCCTCCGAAGACGAGGCAAGCCTCGGTGACAATGAATTCACCATTCTAGAGGATCCCATCGAACAAGAGCGCTTTAAGCGCCGGCTTATGGCCACGACAAATAGCCTGAAGAAAAAGCAGCAGCAGCTTCAAGTTGATCAAGATCTGCTAGCTGATAAATGGACTGAAGTCCTCGCGGCCGAGGAATATAAACTCGAGCGCCCCTCCAAGAGTTACCCAAGGCGCAGGTTACTACCCCGACTGGAGGAAGAAGCGTATGATATGGCTGATCGGCCACCTCGTGGTCGCGATAGAGAGGCATTCCAGCCAAATGCTCAGCCTCCACCCCAACACCATTCAAATAAAAAGGCATGGGGAGATACGCCAGACCTGCGAGACATATTGGAGGACAAGGCAAAGCATTCAAGATCGATCTACGGATCACGAGGGCGCACCACTCTGCGAGACGACAAACGTCACGCCGGATACAGTAAAAGCAAATCCGGCCGGGCCGAACACAGCGGGCAAGACCCATTCGAGCTGCGTCGAGATATAGCCCAATACAGAGGCGCCGCACACCCCTTATGCTTCACAGACGAAGTAATGGAACATCAATTCCCAGAAGGTTTCAAACCTGTAAACATTGAATCATACGACGGCACAACAGATCCCGCAGTATGGATTGAGGACTTCCTCCTCCACATCCACATGGCCCGCGGGATGACTTACACGCCATCAAATACCTCCCACTAAAGCTCAAAGGACCAGCGCGGCATTGGCTTAACAGCTTGCCAGCGGACTCCATTAGCTGTTGGGAAGATCTGGAAGCCGCATTCCTCGACAACTTTCAGGGCACTTATGTGCGACCACCAGACGCCGATGACTTGAGCCACATAATTCAGCAGCCAGAAGAGTCGGCCAGGCAATTCTGGACTCGGTTCCTTACAAAGAAAAATCAAATCGTCGACTGTCCGGATGCGGAGGCCTTAGCGGCTTTCAAGCACAACATCCGAGACGAGTGGCTAGCCCGGCACCTTGGTCAGGAAAAGCCGAAATCTATGGCAGCTCTCACGACGCTCATGACCCGCTTTTGTGCGGGAGAAGACAGCTGGCTGGCTCGCAGTAATAACATATCAAAGAACCATGGTACCTCAGATACCAAGGACGGCAATAGCAGGTCATGTCGCAACAAGCATAAGCGCCACATTAACAGCGAAAATACTGAGGATACAGCAGTCAATGCCGGATTCAAAGGCTCTAAACCCAGTCAGCAGAAAAAGCCATTCAAACAAAGTACGCCGGGTCCGTCCAGCTTGGACCGTATACTCGATCGCTCGTGTCAAATACACGGCACCCCAGACAAGCCAGCCAATCACACCAACAGGGATTGTTGGGTGTTCAAGCAGGCCGGCAAGTTAATTGCCGAAAACAAGGACAAGGGGCCGCATAGCGATGACGAGGAGGAGCCCCGGCAGCCGCACACTGGAGGACAGAAGAGGTTTCCCCCGCAAGTGCGGACGGTGAACATGATATACGCAACCTACATCCCCAATAGGGAGCAGAAGCGTGCGCTCAGGGACGTATATGCGTTGGAGCCAGTCGCCCCAAAGTTCAACCCTTGGTCCTCCTGTCCGATCACCTTCGATCGTAGGTACCACCCCACTAGTATCCGTCATGGCGGATTCGCCGCACTGGTCCTAGACCCAATCATCGAGGGATTTCACCTCACTCGAGTCCTTATGGACGGCGGCAGCAGCCTGAACCTGCTTTATTAGGACACAGTGTGCAAAATGGGTATAGACCCCTCAGGGATCAAACCCACCAAAATGACCTTTAAGGGCGTCATTCCAGGTGTAGAGGCCCATTACACAGGCTCAATTACATTGGAAGTGGTCTTCGGATCCCCGGATAACTTCCGAAGCGAAGAGTTAATCTTCGATATAGTCCCGTTCCGCACTGGTTATCACACGCTGCTGGGGCGAACCGCATTTGCTAGATTCAATGCGGTACCGCATTATGCATGCCTCAAGCTCAAGATGCCAGGACCTCGCGGAGTTATTATAGTCAATGGAAACACATAGCGCTCTCTTCGAACAGAGGAGCACACCGCGGCCCTTGCAGTAGAAGCGCAAAGAAGGCAATCAACCAGTTCGGCGCTTCACAGCCCGGACACCTTCAAGCGCGCTCGGGGCAATCAGCAAATAGACCGCCTGGCACGATCTGAGCTCGCGTAGCAATACGGCGGCCACCCCAATCCTAGCCCAACGGCGAAACTTGTGCCGCGCGTACATAATTACGCATTAAAAATACCATGGGCACAGGTGGGGAGGGGGGCACAACTACGGCACGCCCCAAGACGCGGCCTAAACCGCACTAGGGGCTTCCTGTTCGCTTATTTTTCTTTTTCTTCCAGGACCTTAATCTTTGGAAACACTGTCCGGTAGCACTATTGTCGAACACATGATGCAGCAACCAAGGAGGCAGACAGCTACGTCATACCACGGAATTCCCAGGTTGATTACAGTAAAGAGTGAAATATTCAATTTAATATCATTACTCGGCTTGCCCTTGGAAGGGACTTAGTTCTACTTTTTGCTTATCGCACTATCTGTATCACTCTGATTTAACGCGATTTTTAATAAGCAATGCATGACATTACGACTATTATTGCATTTTTGTTATATATATATGTGTGTGTGTGTTAATTAACGACGCCTTGCAACCGTACACTTTGGTACGGCCAATACACCACGTACCCCACAATGCGGTGTGAAAAGTCCAAAAACTTTCACAAGTGCGGCACCCCGAACTTATAGCATTATATGCATCAGCTCAGAATCATGTCGTTGGTCAAATGTTGGGTTTGCCCGACTCCTATGTTTTGGTACCTTACGTTCCGCTCTATCGGCTAAGGTAGCGCTAGGAGAACTACTGCGATTGTGCCCCGGTTCTGTCGGGCTGAGCACCTCAGTAGAGAAAGCTAAAACTGACTGTCATGATAAGGCGAGAGACTGGTCACTGTTCGGCGAGGTTTTTCGAGTCCCTAAAGACTTATGCCGCTTAGGGCGAGGGGCCGGCCCTGTCCGGCTTAAAGGCGTGTATCGCGCCCTAAATTCGGCCTTCCGAATACCATGGGCTTCACCGAAATTTAAAATTATAGAATTCTATGGCTAAGTGAGAGTGATAAAGCATTATTAGTCCGGTTGCTTTGTTCGTTGTGATGAGCACCTCCCTCGAAGGACCCAAATATGGGAACAAGAGTGCTCAGGTTTATCCCGAACACCCCAGCACTCGTGGCATGGGGGCAGAAGCCGAGGACTAGCCATCTCTCAGATTGGATAAACAGCCAAATAGAAGGTAATATTTTAAATTCAAACAAGCGTTGCATAGCGCATATGAAACAAGTTTTCATAAATACAGGATAAAACGAGCAAGTTTACTCAAATATTACATCCTTTGAACACTTATCCCCGATAATACGGGCACCCGGCAAAACACCCTCATAGTACATCTCGGGGTGGCGGTGCTCCTTGCCCTCCGGCGGCCCCTCCTTGATCAGCTTCACAGCGTCTAGGTTGACCCACTGCAATTTCACACGGGCAAAAGCCCGGCGTGCACCTTCAATGCAGACGGATCGCTTGACGACCTCTAGCTGTGGGCAGGCATCCACAGGCCACCTCACCAGGCCGAAGAAGCTGTTCAGAAGGGCGTCGCCAGGCCACAGCCGGACTATAAAGCCCTTCATGGCCTGATCGGCCGCCTTATGTAGCTCGACCATCTGCTTCAGCTGGTCGCTCATCGGCATCGGATGTTCGGCTTCAGCATACTGAGACCAGAACAGCTTCTCCGTCGAGCTTCCGTCCTCGGCCTGGTAAAATTGTGCGGCATCGGACACACTGCGGGGCAAATCTGCGAATGCTCCTGAAGAGCTCCGGATCCGGGTAAGTAATCGGTAATTTACTTTTACATGCTTGCTTTGCATATAGAAAGCCTTACCCGCCGCTATCTTCTTCATTGCGTCGATCTCCTGGAGGGCCTTCTGGGCCTCGGCCTTGGCACTCTTTGCGCTCTCAAGGGCCGCGACAAGCTCAGACTCTCACGTCTTCGAGTCAAGCTCCAACGCCTCGTGCTTTGTCACGAGAGCCTAGAGCTCTTGCTGCACCTCGCCCACCCGAGCCTCGTGCTTCTCTCACTCGGTGCGCTCCTTGGCCGCTGTATCTTCGGCCTTGGCCAGCGCTTGCTTTAGGGTCGCCACCTCAGTCGTGGCCCTTGGCAAACATACAATGATCCTGTCATTTTGCAATCGCGTCCTTTTTTATATATACATACCTATAGACGGGGTATTACTTACCCTTGTTCTCCTCGAGCTGCCTCTTGGCAAGACCGAGCTCTTTCTTGGACCCCTCGAGGTCCTGCTTCAGTACGGCGACCTCCGCAGTCAGTGCGGCGGACGCCAGCAGCGAAGCCTGCATATGCATATTGACATACTTATATTAGACTCCTGCGATATTATTTGATCCTCTGTTCGGCTTTTCTTTGTGAACACCGAACAAAGCATCAGGGGCTACTGTCTATGTGGTAATATTTCTACTACATTTTAAAACACTTACCTCAAAGCCTGTTAGAAGGCTGGCACATGCTTCAGTCAATCCGCTCTTGGCAGACTGAACCTTCTGGATCACCGCACTCATGATAGTGCGGTGCTCCTCGTCGATGGAAGCACTGTGAAGTGCTTCCAGCAGATTGTCCGGTGCCTCTGGATGGACAGAGGTCACCGGCACAGGCGTCCTGCCCCTCTTAGAAGGAGGCTGCCTGCCCGAGCCCAGAACCGCTGGAGGGTCCGACATGGTGTTCGGCTGAGGGCCAAACTCGAAGCTCTCGGGGGCCCCGTCCCCGCGGCTCCCGGTGTCCGAAAGGTCGCCTTGAGGCGCCTCCAGGACTATCTCCCTGGATCCGGTGCCTCTTGAGACAACACCTCAGCGTCATCGGCAGGATGAGGGGAGGTGGCGGTCGGGACTGGATCACTATCCATGTCTGACAAGCCCAAGGAGTCGTCTGATGATACATCGATATTGGCTCGTGGCGGCCTGCATAATTGCGTTCGGCGTTAGGGAAAGCAGTGCGACAAAGGAATCCTATGAGTTACTCTGGTATCCGAATACTTATGATCTTCCCGGGGGCTTGACCCTGGGCAAGCACTCGTCTTCGCCTTCATCGGCGGCGGTGGAACTGTCCGGAAGGAGAGTCCTTCCCTTCTTGGACCCTCCGGCCTCCCTAGTTGGGGCGGCCTTCCTTTTCTTGTCTCCCCCAGTCGGTGGGGGAGCATCTTCTTCTTCTTCTTCCTCGTCTTCGGGGGAAGAGTGCGCCGTAGAGTCATCGGACGGTGAGTCCGACGACGCCTGGCGTCGGGAACTCTTTCGAGTTCCCTTGGCCTTCTTGGTCTTCTCCGGCACCTTATAAGGGGCCGGAGTCAACATCTTCGCCAGAAGAGTGTCTGCGGGGCCTTCGGGCAAAGGAGCCGGACAGTCGATCGGTCCGGCCATCTTCTGCCAGTCCTGTCAAAGGTACGGGAGTTTAGATCCCGCATAGAGTCATTCTATATGAAAAAATAAGCATCCTGTGAAAGGTAGAGCGGCTTACCGCATTGGCTTGGCGCTTCGCGCTGAATCCGCGATCCTCCGTAATAGGGGGGACCTCAGCATTTTTGAACAGAACCCTCCAGGTGTCTTCATGAGTCGTGTCGAAGAGCCTGTTCAGAGTTCGGTGCTGCGTCGGATTGTACTCCCACAAGTTGAACTCCCGTTGTTGGCACGGGGGTATCCGGCGGATGAGCATGACTTGGACTATGTTGACAAGCTTGAGCTTCTTGTCCACCATGTTTCGAATACATGTTTGGAGTCCGGTCAGCTCTTTCGAATTACCCCAGGACAGGCCCTTCTCTTTCCAGGAGGTGAGCCGCGTGGGGATTCCAGATCGGAACTCGGGGGCCGCTGCCCATGCAGGGTCGCGTGGCTCGGTGATATAGAACCAACCCGATTGCCACCCCTTTATGGTTTCCACAAAGGAGCCCTCGAGCCATGTTATGTTGGGCATCTTGCCCACCATGGCGCCTCCGCACTCCGCCTGGCGGCCGCCCACCATCTTCGGCTTGACATTGAAGGTCTTCAGCCATAAGCCGAAGTGGGGCTTGATGCGGAGGAAGGCCTCGCACACGACGATAAACGCCAAGATGTTGAGGATGAAGTTCGGGGCCAGATCGTGGAAATCCAGGCCATAATAAAACATGAGCCCCCGGACGAAGGGATGGAGAGGGAATCCCAGTCCGTAGAGGAAATGGGTGAGGAATACTACCCTCTCATGGGGCCTGGGGGTGGGGATGAGCTGCCCCTCATCTGGGAGCCGGTGCGCGATGTCGTCGGGCAGGTATCCGGCTCTCCTCAGTTTCTTGATGTCTCCCTCCGTGACGGAGGAGACCATCCACTTGCCTCCCGCTCCGGACATGATTGGAGAAGGTCGAGGTGGGAAGTGCGGACTTGGGCGCTAGAGCTCGAGTGTGCGAAAACGGATGAGCCAAGGAGGAAGAAGGCGTGAATAGAAAGGTGAATCCTTATCCCTTTATATGGGCGGACGAAACTAAGCGTCCCCACTTGCCTGGTAAAACTCGCTTATCCCCCAAGCGCCGCAATTGATGGCGCGGTTGGGTTACCCACGCCCGTATTGATGAGAATCCCGTAATAAGGGGACACGATCTCTGCTTTGACAAGACGTGTCGAAAAACTGCCTCGCGTTATGTGCGGGGCTGGTTAAAAGAAACGGTTCGAATAATCACCGGGCCATGACATAATGTCATGCTGCCAAAACAAGCCAGCAAATTAGATCTGCGAAAATATTATTCTCTCTACGGTGGAATGTGGAACTTATTTTGCAGGGTCGGACACTATCCTCGTATTCAAATTCTTCTGTGATGTATTCGGAGAAGGAACCCGCCTTGCAATGCCGAAGACAATACTGCGCGCCGGACTCATCGTCATTGAAGCCTGGTTCAGGGGCTACTGAGGGAGTCCTGGATTAGGGGGTCTCCGGACAGCCGGACTATCTCCATTGGCCGGACTGTTAGACTATAAATATACAAGATTGAAGACTTCGTCTCGTGTCCGGGTGGGACTCTACTTGGCGTGGAAGGCAAGCTAGGCAATACGGATATGGATATCTCCTCCTTTCTAACTGACCTTGTGTAACCCTAACCCTCTCCGGTGTCTATATAAACCGAAGGGTTTTAGTCTGTAGGACAACAATCACAACATACAATCATACCATAGGCTAGCTTCTAGGGTTTAGCCTCTCTGATCTTGTGGTAGATCTACTCTTGTACTACCCATATCATCAATATTAATCAAGCAGGACATAGGGTTTTACCTCCATCAACAGGGCCCGAACCTGGGTAAAACATCATGTCCCCTGCCTCCTGTTACCATCCGGCCTAGACGCACAGTTCGGGACCCCCTACCCGAGATACGCCGGTTTTGACACCGACACCCTTGCAGCGCCACCTCGGGGAAACTCGAGGGCTGGTTTTAGTTGTACGGATTGCTTATCTGGTGTGCCCTGAGAACGAGATATGTGCATCTCCTATCGGGATGTCGGCGCATCGGGCGGTCTTGCTGGACTTGTTTTACCATTGTCGAGGATGTCTTATAACCGGGATGCCGAGTCTGATCGGATTGTCTTGAGAGAAGGAATATCCTTCGTTGACCGTGAGAGCTTGTGATGGGCTAAGTTGGGACACCCCTGCAGGGATTTGAACTTTAGAAAGTCGTGCCCGCGGCTATGGGCAGATGGGAATTTGTTAATGTCTGGTTGTAGAAAACCTGAAGTTTATCTTAATTAAAATGCACCAACCGCATGTGTAACCATGATGTCTCTTCTCGACGGAGTCCGGGAAGTGAAGACGGTGTTGGAGTAATGCTTGATGTAGGTTGTTCTAGGATCACTTCTTGATCATAGTTTCTCGAACGTGCTTTGCCTTCTCTTCTCGCTCTCATTTGCGTATGTTAGCCAACAAATATGCTAGTCGCTTGCTGTAGCTCCACCTCATACCTTTTACCCTTCCTATAAGCTTAAATAGTCTTGATCGCGAGGGTGTGAGATTGCTGAGTCCCCGTGACTCACAGATACTTCCAAAACCAGCTTGCAGGTGCCGTTGAACCGTGCAGATGACGCAACCAAGCTCAAGGAGGAGCTCGATGAAGATCTTGTCCTTTGGGTTGTTTCGTTTCTAGTTGATCAGTAGTGGAGCCCAGTTGGGTCGATCGGGGATCTGTGTAGCTTTTGGGGTAGTCTTCTTTTATTTTGGGTTCCGTAGTCGGACCTTGATTGTATCTGGATGATGTAATGCTTTATTCTTGTATTGTGTGAAGTGGCGATTGTAAGCCAACTATGTATCTCTTTCCCTTATGTATTACATGGGTTGTGTGAAGATTACCTCACTTGCGACATTACTTTCAATGCGGTTATGCCTCTAAGTCGTGCTTCGACACGTGGGAGATATAGCCGCATCAAGGGAGTCATAAGTTGGTAATCAGAGCCTTCCCCGACCTTAGGACCCCCCTGCTTGATCGAATCATTGGCTTTGTTGAGTCTAGAAAAATGTTTTGAGTCATTTAGGATTATATATATCGGAGAGTTAGGAATTCTTTTTACTCCTCAGTCCCTTCGTCGCTCTGGTGAGGCATCCTGACGTAGAGTTTTGACTCTTCTCTTCTCAAATTTCACTAAAAAAATTTAGGATCATGTGGGTATCTTGGAATCGTTCCGATGGTTTTGTGACGAGAACATTGTCTTGGTGCCTCCTGACATTTAGGGGTTGTGGCAGTGTCCCGGGGAGTTGAGCTCCGAGGTGTTGTCGTCACAATTTTATCGTTGAGATTCTAGAATACCTGAGTTTTCGCCGACATCGAAAATCTCTTTTATGCAGTTGTTGGTGAGATAACCTCGACACCACCCAGTACTGGGGCGGGAGTTCGGGAGTATTTCCATAACTTGTATAATGGATGCTTTTCGAAGGTTGAGGTAAACAATTTCTGAAGGTTTCTTGGTTATGTGTTGAAGGATGGATACAACTGGATGTAGGATTTGCTAGTTTTGGGTGAGATATTATGCTTCCCCTGTATCCCCAACACCTGATTGCATAACCGGAAAATTTCGGGAGTTCATAAGTGGGAATTCAAGTAGCTCTTAGGATATCTTTCTGACAGATGTATGATATGAAATTGGGGTTCGACGTCTAGTGGTCCGCCTATCCACGGTTGGTTTTACAGTGGTCTCGTTGCGTCTTAAAGAGTCCTTGGCTATGCCGACTTGGGGATGCTTTGTATGTCATGTGCACTGCCTTGTACATGATGGTGATGTACGATCGAGCCCGTGTAGGCCCCACCACGAAAACTTCAGACGAAATCTCTATCATATGTTTGTTCCGGCTTACTCTGCAAGCCAATCCTTTGTTTTGTTTTCAGTTGTGGTATTCGAGTTGCTTCGAAGTCAAGTGTTGTTTCCATACCTATCCTAAACGGTGTTCTCATACTCCGATGTGAATACCAATCCTTCATGATAATCGAGATTGTCATGTCAATCCTTTTCAACCGGCGTGTTTCTCTTCAAGTGGATCCGATCTTTTTCAACATCCGCAAGATCAACTCTAAGTATTCTCAACGGTGTTTGTTTCATTCGTTCCAAGTTGTCTTTGTTTTTCCCACCCTCCCACCCTGTTTCTTCAAGGACTCGGATTTCTTTATCAAGTATCCATCTTATGGATATGAAGTCTCTCCATTTTTTCCGTCAATGTTCTTACCCGGTGATTTTCATGAAGATCCTAACGGAACCTCAAGTACATCTTTACCCATTCTCTTTCTTCTCTGGTGGTTTCAATTCAAGCTTTCGGTGTTGATCATATTCTTTTCCGTATTTCAATGCTTTCTCATGCCGGTGCAATTCTTAAATCATTCCCTGCTTACTATTCAATTGTTCCGGAGTGCTCAATATAGCTCAGAAGATTCGTGTTTCCACTCTGCAGTCATTCAAGCTCTTTTGAGGATGTTATCTCATTCAAGTCTTTTAAGTCAACCGGTGCAATCTCTCTCTTTAAATCATTTCAACGGTGTTTCTCTTCAGTGGGCCCTAACCCACAGGTCTTTTCCCAAGATCTTACCTGACTCTTCTTATTTTCCCGGAGCTATCCTCAAATTTTCTCAAAGTTGACGTAAGAATTAATTATCATTAGTCATATATCTTTCTCCAAGATCTGTCAAATTCTTTTCATAGTTGGCTCAACCTCTTCGCTTTTGATTCTTCCGGAGTGCTTCAATAATTCTTTGTGGTGTTTCCGTCGTAATTCTCAGATTTTCAAGTCAGAAGAAGATTTTCCCTCCAAATCATACCCGTTTTCTCAAAGATTCACGGTTCTATCCTTTTGCCATCCTCTCATAATTGTATTCGATTGTGAGAATTCTTTTCACCCCTCCGGAGTAATTCAGGAGTCTTTTCAGTTTGATTCTCCGGAGCCCATCGTCTCAGAATTATTCATTCTCAGCTTTCAGCTCTCGTTATCTAAACCTTACGGGTGCATCTTTCAAATTTCTCTAATCACCTCGGGATCTCTTTGTTCACTTGTATCTAAAGTCTCTCAAGTATCCTCGTTCATTTCATAATTCTTCCCGGTGTTCCTTTATCTTCCCTTCGGTCATTTTAATTCTTACGGGGTTCATGCAAGATTACTCTTCTTTCGTTATCATATCAATTCATTCCTTGTTTCGATTCCACCGGTGTTTCGTTGAAGACCTTATCAAGTTGGCACGATATCTATCTTAATCCTTTCTTCGAGAATAAGTAGTATGCCAAATCCGTTGTTTGTCATCAATTTAAATTGGTGAAGGATACGCATAACATAATCCTTATTCTTGTTTATCCAAGTGATTAATTCCCTATTCCGGAGGTTCATCAAATTCTCGATTCAAGTTGTCCATCTTTCTTTCCGGAGCTCAAAGTTATTTCAATTATTTCATCGCAAGGATCCATCTAATCATTGCAAGGATTCACCTTGTGTTTCCAACTTCTCTCTCCTTTCATTTGATCATTCCTTTGTTTACCGGAGTTCTACATGAAGGTTCTACATGGTGGTTCATCAAGGATTTAATCCCTTCTCGAAGTGTTCATCGAGATTCTTTTCAGAGGAGTTCAAGTATTCTTTATCTTGCATTTCAAAGTGCAATTCTCCCTTCCGTATCACTGAAGGTGGTATTATGTCATTCTTGATAATTTGAGTTCATGTTTCATGATTCATAAGTTGTCTAGAGTGAGATAGTTAAACCTATCAATTTCCTCGAGCATGAGCTTTTCTCAATCCATTAATCTCTTCGTTGGAGTTATCTTGTGTCACGGTTCGCCTTAAGCCTTCCCTAAGGATTGTTGCTAATTACGGTGCTCATAAATGACCCAAGTTCTTCATTTATCCTCCCGGTGAGACAAGTTCCTCGTCTTCTTGTTCTTATCAATCCAATCTTGTTTTTCGTTAGTGGCAGAATTTCACCTTAAGTTTTGAGATGTTCTCCATAAGCCCACTACAAGCTTATCCTTTTCATTGTTGGTGTTCCAAATACTCCGTTCGACCCTTCTACTAAGTATGCCTTTTCAAGCTCTTTCGTGACAGAAGTTGGCATTTTCTTCTCCATTCTCCTATTTCAATTATCTATCTTCTATTCTTTTGTTCCGGAGGCATTGTCATGTTGCTCTTTTCAACCCATCATCTCGTTTTGTCAAAGATCATGTTCTTTTCATGCCTATCCTTTTAACTGGAGTGTTGTGCCCTTTTGCTCAAGTTCTTTTTGCCTTATCAAGCCTTGCACCTCTTTTCAATCGGAGTGCTGCCCGAAGTTGTTCTTCCTTGTCCCTCTTTTCTAACGGAGTGTTTTCAACTTCGTCATCTCCGTTGTATTCTTTTCTCGAAATGGCTTAACCTTTTTCAAGGTTCTTTGGTCTCACTCGTTTGTCAAAGGAGCAACTTAGCTTTATCTCTCCTCTTTCTCTTCTGTTTTCCCTCCGGTGCCATTCTAGATCTTGGGACGAGATCCTCTCGTAGTGGTGGAGTGTTGTGACGCCCCGAGACCGATGTGCCAGGTGTCTTCTAGTTATTCGCTGTCGTTGCATTTTTATTGCTTGCGTGTCATGCATTTCATATCATGTCATCATGTGCATCGTATTTGCATACTTGTTCGTCTCTTGCATCCGAGCATTTTCCCCGTTGTCTGTTTTGCTATCCGGCGCTCCTATGTCACCCGGTGTCCCCTTTTACCTCTTTTGGTGTGTGGGGGTTAAAAGTTTTCAGATTGGACAGAGACTTGTCATGCGGCCTTGGTTTACTACCGGTAGACCGCCTGTCAAGTTCCGTGCCATTTGGACTTCGTTTGATACTCCAACGGCTATCCGAGGGACCAAAAAGGCCTCGTGTGTGTGGCAGCCCAACACCTCTTAAAAGTAGCCTAAAACCCACCTAAACCCCCTCCATCATCTCGGTCGTTCGATCACGATCGCGTGGCCGAAAACTGCACCCCATTTGGACTCTCCTACCTCCCTCTACCTATATATATGTGGCTTCCCCCGAAATTTTCGCGGATGAAACCCTAGCTCCTCCTACCTCGCGACACCGGACAAAATCTCCCCGCGCCGGACATGTCCGCGCCACCGCCTCGAGCCAATCGGAGCTCGCCACCTCACCATCGCCGCCCTCTCTCTCCTCCCACCGCGCCAGGCCCGCCAGGCCCGGATCGGGCCCGCGGAGCCCATCCCGCCGCCGCCGCCTCCCTGGCCGCGCCCACGCCGGCCCCGCCTCCCTCGCCGCCGCCATGCGCCGACCTCGCCACCGCCATGCGCGACCTCGCCGCCGAGCCGCGTCGCCGGAGCAACTCCGGCGAGCTCGCCTCCGCGCCGGAGCCCGCGCTCGGCCGCGACCACCGCGCCACCGGCGGCCGCGCCTCGCCCCCGCACGGATCCGGCCGGGATCTCTCCTCCGGCGCCTCCCCGTCCTCTCCGGCCGTCGTCCTCTCCCCCTCTGGCGAAGTTCCGGCCAGATCCTCCGCCATCCTCGATCCCCGCGCTGCGTTGACTTTTTCCGCGGGGTGAGAATTCCACAAGTCCCAGTAATATTTTGCATTTTTCAACGCATCATAACTTCATCATCGTTACTCCGATTCGTGCGTGTAGCATATCAAAATGTTCGTCTCGACGAGTACATCATTTCATCTCATTGCATCATTTTCATTTGAGCTCATCTTGATCTCCGAAATGCTGTTGGAAGAGGGCTATGTGAGGATAGTTTCAGATCTGTTTCAGCAAATGCACTTTTGTCATTTTTGCCATGATTAATGTGTGCATGCTATGATCCTGAGCTCTACATGTGTTTTGAAGAATGCCATGCCATCTTTACAGGGGTGTATGCCATGTATTTTTGTGATATTTGTGGTGACTAGCACAAGCACGCAAAGTAGCTTACTTAATGATGCTGATTTCAGGGACTTCGAATTTCACTAAGTCCTTGTCCTGATATTGTTTTTATGCCATATGTTCATGTTGTTTCCTAGTGATCCGTGCCTCTTTTGAGGATGATCAGTAAGGATATTTTGTTAATATTGTGGTGCTCTATCCATCCATGTATTTGTTTGCATTTATGGAGCACCCTAGCTTGAGTCAATCGAGCTCTACTTTTGCTATAAAATGTTCCTGGCAGATTGTTAACATGTTTAGCGATTTTGCCGAGGTTGTTGCTATTGTTCCATGCATGCTATGATGTTGTTCTTGCCATGTCTAGCTTCTATGCCATGTCTTCTTGCTGGGTGTATGCTTAGATTGTCATGCCATGCTTTGTAGTGAGTGCATCGAGCTTGCTAACATGCCTACTCGTTAACTGTTTTGCATGCTCCAGTTTTTCACCAAGTCTGAATCTGTTTATGTTTTTGCTATGTTCACATGCTTGCAATTGTATTTTATGATCCTTTTTGGCTCATGGTCACTAAGGGACTTTTGTTATGTACTTTGAGTAGCTTCATGCCATGCCTTGCTTTTCCATGATAAGTTCCTGAAGCATGTAGTTTTCATGCTCTAAACATTGCTTCCTGATGATAAATTCCTGACATGCTGTTAATTTCACTAAGTCTGAAACCTGCTATCTTTTGCACTTTTGCCATGCTTGTTTGAACCTGCTATTGAGTGAATTAGCCGTAACTCAGTGTTCATCTTTTGTCAAGCATCATGAGTGGATCCCTGCCATTTATTTTGTTGCCATGTTTGGGTGCAGTAGCTTATTTATCTTGATGCATTTAGAAGGCTACTTGCTGATTATCGCAGACCGGTGCCATATTTGTTTTGCTTGCCATTTCCAAACCGTGCATCCGATTCCGGTGATCTTTATATCGATTTCGACCGAAATCAACTCCTCTTTCCAGTGGCACTCTTGGTTTTGCAAGTTGAGGCCAGGTTCAATCATTCCTTTCCAAATCATGCATATACACCGCATACCGCATCCCGCATATCATACCATGTTCATGTGTTGGTTATTTACTATGTTGTGTGCTTCTTTCCGGTGTTGCTTCTTCGGGTTGGTTCCGATAACATCGCGTTTGTGAGGAACCATTCGACTACGTCCGTTTGTCTTCTTCATGGACTTGTTCTTCTTCCTTGCGGGATTGTAGGCAAGATGACCATACCCTCGAAATCACTTCTATCTTTGCTTGCTAGTTGCTCGCTCTTTTGCTATGCCTATGCTGCGATACCTACCACTTGCTTATCATGCCTCCCATATTGTTAAATCAAGCCTCTAACCCACCTTGTCCTAGCAAACCGTTGTTTGGCTATGTTACCGCTTTGCTCAGCCCCTCTTATAGCGTTGTTAGTTGCAGGTGAAGATTGGAGTTTGTTCCTTGTTGGAACATGGTATTTTGTTGGGATATCGCAATATCTCTTATTTAATTAATGCATCTATATACTTGGTAAAGGGTGGAAGGCTCGACCTTATGCCTAGTGTTTTGTTCCACTCTTGCCGCCCTAGTTTCCGTCATATCGGTATTATGTTCCCGGATTTTGCGTTCCTTACACGGTTGGGTTATAATGAGAACCCCTTGATAGTTCGCTTTGAATAAAACTCCTCCAGCAAGGCCCAACCTTGGTTTTACCATTCGCCACCTAGCCTTTTTTTCCCTTGGGAGTCACGCATCCCGAGGGTCATCTTATTTTAACCCCCCCCCGGGCCAGTGCTTGTCTAAGTGTTGGTCCAAACTAGAGCCCCTTGTAGCGCCATCTCGGGGAAACTCGAGGGCTGGTTTTAGTTGTACGGATTGCTTATCCGGTGTGCCCTGAGAACGAGATATGTGCAAGTCCTGTCGGGATGTCAGCGCATCGGGCGGTCTTCCTAGACTTGTTTTACCATTGTCGAGGATGTCTTGTAACCGGGATGTTGAGTCTGATCGGATTGTCTTGAGAGAAGGAATATCCTTCGTTGACCGTGAGAGCTTGTGATGGGCTAAGTTGGGACACCCCTACAGGGATTTGAACTTTCGAAAGTCGTGCCCGCGGTTATGGGCAGATGAGAATTTGTTAATGTCCGGTTGTAGAAAACCTGAAGTTTATCTTAATTAAAATGCACCAACCGCGTGTGTAACCGTGATGGTCTCTTCTCGATGGAGTCCGGGAAGTGAACACGGTGTTGGAGTAATGCTTGACGTAGGTTGTTCTAGGATCACTTCTTGATCATAGTTTCTCGAGCGTGCTTTGCCTTCTCTTCTCGCTCTCATTTGTGTATGTCAGCCACGAAATATGCTAGTCGCTTGCTGCAGCTCCATCTCATACCTTTTACCCTTCCTATAAGCTTAAATAGTCTTGATCGCGAGGGTGTGAGATTGCTGAGTCCCCGTGACTCACAGATACTTCCAAAACCAGCTTGCAGGTGCCGTTGAACCGTGCAGATGACGCAACCAAGCTCAAGGAGGAGCTCGATGAAGATCTTGTCCTTTGGGTTGTTTCGTTTCCAGTTGATCAGTAGTGGAGTCCAGTTGGGTCAATCGGGGATCTGTGTAGCTTTTAGGGTAGTCTTCTTTTATTTTGGGTTCCGTAGTTGGACCTTGATTGTATCGGGATGATGTAATGCTTTATTCTTGTATTGTCTGAAGTGGCGATTGTAAGCCAACTATGTATCTCTTTCCCTTATGTATTACATGGGTTGTGTGAAGATTACCTCACTTGCGACATTGCTTTCAATGCGGTTATGCCTCTAAGTCGTGCTTCGACACGTGGGAGATATAGCCGCATCGAGGACGTCATACTTGCCGTCTTGGCAAGCACACTCGTCTTCCCTTTAGCGACTCTACAAACATTTCCACTTTTCCATTTCAGTTATTGCATAGTGATGTTTGGACGTCCCCGGTTGCGAGCAACATGGGTTACTTATACTATTTGGTGATATTGGATGATTTCTCTCACTATGTGTGGACATTTCCTCTCCGTCGCAAGTCTGACGCTCTTGCCACACTCACCGCATTTTATTCCTATGTCACCACACAGTTCAGTCGTCCTATTCTTGCCTTGCAAACTGACAACGGAAAGGAGTTTGACAATGTCGCCGTCCGCAATCTTCTTGCGTCGCATGTCACCACCTTTCACCTCACTTACCCCTACACGTCACAGCAGAATGGTCGCGCCGAGCGCGTCCTTCACACTCTTAATGACTGTGTCCGCACGTTACTCTTCCACTCCTACGTGCCTCCCCGGTTTTGACCGGACGCGCTCGCAACCGCCAGCCTTCTCATCAACATTCGCCCCTGTCGTCCCTGCTGGAACTACACTCCTCACCAGCTTCTTTTTGGTGCGGTTCCATCTTATGATGGTCTTCGTATTTTCGGGTGTCTCTGTTATCCTAGCACCACGTCCACTGCACCTCACAAACTCGCTCCCCGGTCACTTCCTTGCATCTTCCTTGGTTATCCTCCCAACATCAAAGGTTACCGGTGCTATGATCCAGTGTCCCACCGCATGTTCACCTTGCGGCACGTTTACTTTGATGAGTTGGTGTTCCCGTTTCAACAGGTACCGTCACCCTCGGCGTCTCCCGCGGCACGGTTCGCCACTGCTCCCACCTCTGGCGAACCGCACCGCCGTGCACCGGGCTTGGCCCTGCCCACGCTCCAGGCGCCGGCGGCCCCCTTAGCCGCGCCTGTCGGCACGGCACCCTTGGCGGCCCCCGTCACCGCGGCCCCCTTGGTCACCCCTGTCGCCGCGGCCCCCGCCGCCGCAGCTGCCCCCTCGGCTGCCCCTGGCGCCGTGACCCCGCCGTCCGCCCCCAACGCCCTGGCCCCTTGGGCCGATCCGGAGACCGGCTCGAGCTCATCCTCGCCGGTCCCCCTCTCGGCTCCGCCGGCTGCCGCTGCACCTCTCACCGGTGTGGTCATTCGGACTCGGAATGGGACGTTTCGTCCTAGCACGCGCTACACCTCTGATGCGTATGCGTGTGCTGCGTCCACCTCGGCCCCGTCCCCGCTTCCCACCTCCGTTCGCACAGCCCTTCGGGATCCGAACTGGCTTGCTGCGATGCATGGGGAGTTCGACGCCCTGCAGCGCAACCGTACGTGGCAGCTTGTCCCGCGGCCTCCTTGTGCCAACATCATCACTGGCAAGTGGGTTTTCCGCCACAAGACTCGCCCCGACGGTTCCCTTGAGCGCTACAAGGCGCGTTGGGTCGTGCGCGGCTTTCGCCAGCGTGCCGGCGTCGACTTCACCGACACCTTCGCCCCGGTTGTCAAACCGGGCACGATTCGTGCTGTTCTCCAGCTCGCTGTTTCTCGCGCCTGGCCAGTCCACCAGCTCGATGTGTCTAATGCTTTCTTGCATGGCCATCTCGACGAGCAGGTGTTATGTCAGCAACCTACTGGTTTCGTCGACACCGACTATCCGGACCACGTGTGCTTGCTCTCCCGTTCTCTTTACGGGTTGAAGTAGGCGCATCGGGCCTGGTACCAGCGGATCGCGGCCTTCCTTCAGCAGCAGGGGTTCCGGTCCACACGGTCCGATGCCTCCCTGTTTGTTTATCACCAGGGCCCCGCCACCGCGTACCTCCTCCTATACGTCGACGACATCATCCTGACTGCCTCCTCGCCAGCGCTCCTTCAGCAGATCACAGCTCGCCTCGGCACCGAATTCGCCCTCAAGGACTTGGTGGCTCTCCACTACTTCCTCGGCATCGAGGTTGTGCGGCGGGCCACTGGCTTCTTTCTGCACCAGCAGAAGTACGCCTCCGAGCTTCTGGAGAGAGCGAGCATGCTTAACTGCAAGCCCGCTCCTACGCCTGTCGACACGAAGGCTAAGGTGTCCACCGTCGAGGGTTCTCTGGCGTCCGACACTCCCTTCTAGTGCTCCATCGTCAGTGCCCTTCAGTACCTCACGCTGACGCGTCCGGACATTCAGTACGTTGTCCAGCAGGTGTGCCTTCATATGCATACTCCTCGTGATACTCATTGGGCTCTGGTGAAACGTATTCTTCGGTACATACATGGCACCACAGCTATGGGTCTCATCCTGACGGCATCACCTGACACCAGCCTTGTCGCCTACTCCGACGCCGACTGGGTTGGGTGTCCCGACACTCGCCGCCCCACTTCCGGCTACTATGTCTATCTCAGGCCCTCTCTGATTTCGTGGTCGTCTAAACGACAACCCACGGTCTCACGATCGAGCGCCGAGGCCGAGTACCGGGCTGTGGCCAACGCCGTCGCGGAGTGCTCTTGGCTACGACAGCTACTTCAGGAGTTGCTATGCGAGGTTACCAAGGCGACGCTTGTTTACTGTGACAATGTCTCCGCGGTGTATCTTGCTGCCAACCCTGTCCATCACCGACGGACGAAGCATATTGAGCTCGACATTCACTTCGTCAGGGAGCACATCGCACTTGGTCGTGTTCGAGTTCTCCATGTGTCCACCGATCAGCAGTTCGCCGATGTCACGACGAAGGGACTACCCACTTCGACGTTTGAGGGCTTTCGATCCAGTCTCTGCGTCACCGGCGACGCTTCGACTGTGGGGGCGGGGGAGGGGAGGTGGGGTTGAATATGTGTACATGTACGTAGATCTGGGTTTTGTATGCCGCACCAGTAGTGTCTCTCCTCCTGTATGTACTTGTATCTTGAAAGACAAGACACTGGTCGCACCCCTTGTACCTATATATATATATATATATATATATATATATATATATATATATATATACCTCTATATCTATACCTACTAATAAACCAGTTATTGCTTCTGGTCGTACGTCGTCGTTGTTTTGCAAGAAAGCCCCTCGGTTCACAGGAAATCAACCCGCCGTCCCTGTTTTAGTGGCACCCAGAAAAAACGCAAGAAAGCCCCTCGGTTCACAGGAAATCAACCCGCCGTCCCTGTTTTAGTGGCACCCAGAAAAAACGTTTCACGTTTACAAAAACAACCCTATAAGAATTTCAATTCAGTCCGCAGTCCTTTCCTTCCTTTTATCCACTATGCGCCGGCGACTACGCCCATTCGGTCGTGCGCTGGCGCCCGATCCCCGTCGCCGGCGACCACAGGCAACGACCGTTGCACCTCTCCGCGCGCCACCCCGAGGCGCCGCGCCGCCATCCTCCGCAACCCCGACCTTCTCCTCGACCTCGCCTCTCCGTGCGAACAAACGGCGTCGCCGCCGACGGCCACGGCCACCGTGCTTGAACTGACGGGCGCCGACGGCACGGGGCTCATCTTCGAGGTGTTCGCCATGCTGGCCGACATATTCTCCGCAACCCCGACCTTCTCCTCGACCTCGCCTCTCCGTGCGAACAAACGGCGTCGCCGCCGGCGGCCACGACCACCGTGCTTGAACTGACGGGCGCCGACGGCACGGGGCTCATCTTCGAGGTGTTCGCCATGCTGGCCGACATATTCTCCGGCGGGGTCTCTCCATGGCGACGGCGGCGCTGCACCTGTGAGAAAGACAGAGGTAAGGGAAGATATAAAGGAGGAGAGGCAGGGAGAAGGAGAGGGCGCGAGGAACGGCGGGGAGGTCCCGTCTCCCGCGTGGGGTGGGGGGGGGGGGCGAGGTGCACGGCGGCTGCACTGCGTGCGGTCAGAGAGAGAGCCGGGAGGAATAAGCGAAGGAAGAGGTGGCGGGATCCTGCGGGGCTGGATTGGAGCACCGGTGGTGCTACTGCTGCCGTTGGACGCCGGCTGAAGGGACAAGTCCCTAGGTAAGGAAACATCATGTGTTGCATCGGCACATTTGATGCAGAGTAGCTACTGTAAGTTCCTCTCCCTTCTCTAATAAGCATTGCGACCTCTCCCTTCTCTAATTGGTATTGAGATTCAATTGCTATTCGATGGAGAGCAGCCACAAAAAGTTCCTCAATTGATGCACAGCGGCCACCGAAAACAGATCTTGCTTTCAATCTCTAATTGATTCTCAGCTACAGAGTGGCATGTATCTATAGACTTGCTAATGTGATGGCTAATGCATGTGTATTAATTCATGAATTAGCAAAATATTTCCCGTGAGATGTGCTAATATACAAATTTGATGTTCACGGTGCCCTCCACTTTTTTTTGTTATGCCTATAAGAGATGACTTTTTTTCAATTTTTAAATAGAAAAGCACAGTATGGTTGCTCTTATATACAGCTTATAAAAAGGAATTGCAAAATAAGAAGAGTGATCTGTTCTACTCAAAACAAAATTGCTGAAATTCACATGCATGGTGGCGCCATACAGCGAGCGCATGGTGGCAGAGTTCACAAGCTAGATCTTTGACTGGCGTTATGGCTTGTCTTGATGCAGAGAAGGACGGGGTTCAAGTTGTTGGGCCGGTGGCAGGGGCAGCATGATGTTTTCGTCAGGTAACAACCTAGGCATCGACTCAAGATTTAACTGAACCAATTCCTTTAATTCAGGCTCCAAATCGTTGTTATTTGATTCACCAATTGGTTGCTGGCAACAACTAATTGGACATATAATTGTTGATTTCTATACAAACAATATCTTCAGTTGTTTTCAGATCTTCAATAAGGATCATCAAGCCCTCTGTTTTTTATATGAAGAATAGATATTGTAATTGTGCCTCCATTACGTCTAAAAGTCAGGTATCGGAAAACTGTCATTGGCATATCTCTGTCATGATGGAAGATTGGTTAGACAGAAAAAGGACCTCTGGTTATGTATGACATGATGCGAGGCACATATCTCTGAATGAAGCGCAACAAGAATTGACATCCTCTAATGCTAACTGTTGACCATTCTTCTCTGAAGTATCAGGTCAGTATCCCATGTGCCCCCTATTCATCTGTCATCGCTGCATAAAAATTTAATGCAGTTTTTAAGCCTATGTTTAAGGATAGCTAAATCTCTATGGACCAACCATATTATCTTTTTGAGATAATAAATCAACCTTCATCATGTACTTATGTTGTAACTTCTCCCATCTTTTGTGCTATTATCTAAAAGAGGTGTGGATTGGAATCAGTTTTTTTGCTGCACCCCCATTCCGACAAGGTCACGCACACATACCACCGGGAATCCCACGAACCCTATGTTCGAGCGCGAGCGACGGCAATAGCATCTGCAAGTACTTGACCAACACGCTACCCAGGTGTGGTATCCACTATTGAGGCCAAGCAACCTAGCTCGGTCATCCTTAAGTGTGCTTGTGTCCACCACCTGATGAAGAACGGGAGAAGATTGCTGACTTTGTGCCTAATGATGGTTGCCTGAACTTCGTAGAGCAAATTGACGAGGTGTTGATTGCTGAATTTGGTCTTAAGAGGCACGTCGTGGGAGATATCCCTTGTGGCAGGTTCAAAGTTGTGATGGTATCTGGTGTCTCCCAGCGAGATTTGTTCCTTCTCTTAACAGTTACTATTAAGGTATAACAGTGATGTGCTACTCTGCTGGTCCTTTAGATGTCAAAAAGATTATGTGTTGTGCTAGCTAGCGACTTTTATCTCCCCGTGGATGCAGATTTCAGAATATGTTTAGTTACGACGTACCACAAAGCTGATCTTTTTAACATTTGATTGTCGTGCTTAATACCACAGTTAGGTAGTTTGACTCTTAGACACTGGTCTTTTTAATATCAGACTTAAACAACTACAGTTCTAAATAGCAGTAGTTCTTCTGAATTTCTACCTATTTATTTCACTATTGTGGTTTCAAAATCCAATAGCCTTGCTGTTAGTTAATGCTCTATTTATATTTTTTGCCAACAGAACAAATTTATGTTTCCAGCAAAAAAGTTGGCCGGCCCCAGCAAAAAAAAAAGAACAGTTCCAGCAAAAAAAGATCGCCGTCGTGGTCACAGGTACTAAATGGTTCCACTGTACATCTCTGTAGTTATTTGGTTGAAGGTGCGCATTAGTGGTTAGCTGTGATAATACAAATAGTAAACATGTTATACCAGGTAACAGAACTTCACGAAAATTTGCTGAAGGAGCTGCATCATCCTTGATCAAATATTATTTTTATTATTCCTTGTTGGTTTTAGACAATAACATTAGAGAATCTAAATCCTTTTACCGCGCATCAGTACATGTAATAGAGCAACTCTTGGTGCAACTAGCTGCAGCAAAGACCAACTTGACTTGATGGTATTTTTGATCTGTTCACCTACCCTCCCTCGCTCAATTTTCTTGGGCAAAAACACCCGCCCCACGAAGCCATCTCCGTGTCGCATACCTATTGCCACAACCAACTAAGCTAGCCCAGTGTTTTTTGTGGAAATGATGGTTGTTCCTTCTATTAAATAGTCCCACCTCGCCCCTTTACACCCAATCCTCTTAATTTCCTTATGCCTTTGAATTTCCTAGGTGTCAACAAGCAGTCTTCGGAATCATCAATAAGCCAACAGCGAGAAATAAGTTTAAGAATTGAGTTCCCTTAACAGGGAAATAAGGAAGGGAAGAAACAAATAGGGAACAATCAGATGAAGCATCAAGGAAAATGGATTGAACAATCAGATGAAGCATCCAGCTCGAGGAGAAGCATGGTCTGCAAGGAGACCAATCATCTTGAGGTGGTTCTTTCAGCTACTGCATGTTCCATTACGGAGAAGGGTACTTAGTCGATCTTAGGAGCCAGACTCTGCTCTCCTTGCAGGGAGAATTTCAACAAATGGTACTATTACTCTCCCAACAATTCTTTTATCACTACAAAATGTGTAGGAACCTTATTTTTCCCTGAGATACTGTAATTGAGGAACCGAGAGCCGCGACGGAACATTGTATTTTGCACTACATCCTGTATTTGCTTTGTGGGAAGCTGGCTTGAGGACAAATATGTCAGCTCCATTTTCGTTGTGAGTGATTCTTCATATGACGGTAGTGTTGCTTGTGTTCATAATCAGTCTCTATGTAATGTTTCGGCAGAGAGAGTTGTAACGCCTCAGTCTTCTTGCCGAGTTGCAGAATGCTGTTGTTCACTCTGCAATAGGATGGATGAACATGGTTTTCTTTATTTTACAGCGTATGTGTTGTGGTCGGATACATGATTGCAACAAGATTCCCAACTAGAAGAGGAGTCACCCAGAAGAGTTTTGCAAGTTATCATCACTTGCAAGCCTCCAACTTGATCCATGATTTATATGATCAGCAGAAAACATTGTACAATTTAAAATTGTCACAGCCCATGTATTCTGTGATGCCCAATAGAAATAGCATTGATTATTTGGTATGAAGATGCTTGGACAGCCATGATTAGTATTTTTTTTTCTCCCGTTGCAACACACGGGCATATGTGCTAGTATATATATATGTATTCCCTACTAATAAAGCACGGAGTGCTTCTGCTCGTCCGTCGTCGCTGGCGTTTTGCGAAAAAGCCCCTCGGTTTCCGCAAAATCAACCCGCAGTACATATTAAGTGGATCTGGCAAACTATTCGTGGATCTCGCGACGGACGAATCGAGACGGAGAGGCCATGGTGGACGGGAACGGAGGTGGAGCCGCGGGACAAAGGAGGCTCAGGGTTGACCTCAAAAGAGAGGCCGGAGGGGAGCAACACTGGCCCCGCTGGGCCAGTAGCGCTCGTGGTGGTGTGGTGGGGTGGCATTGTGTCACTCGTCGACCGGTGGCTTGGAGTTGGAGGTGTCGGACCGAGGCGACGGTGACGCGCGAGGCAAGGGAGCGATGGCTATGGCGCCTACATGGCAAGCAGCAGGGGGCGAAGGGGGAGCGCTAGGTGGCGCAAGGCACGACAAAAGATGAGGAAGCGGCGGACGGCAGCGACTTGTGCTCGCCGGCAACGGGCCCAACCAAGTCCCCGCGCGTGCTGGCCGGCCGCCAGATCCGGCGAGCGATGGGGGCTGCTGCGAGCAACGGAGCCACCAGCCACCCATCGGGAGGAGGGGCTCCACCAACACGGCACGGGGACGCCGCCCCGGCTCGGCTCCCTATGTGCCGAAGAGAAGACCGCCGCCGCCCCGGCCGATGCTCTGCCAGAACCTCCCGCGCGGAGGGAAAGGACGGGGTGA
The DNA here is from genome assembly GCF_018294505.1 of Triticum aestivum. Classification (NCBI taxonomy): domain Eukaryota; kingdom Viridiplantae; phylum Streptophyta; class Magnoliopsida; order Poales; family Poaceae; genus Triticum; species Triticum aestivum. Next base: position 187,454,647 of record NC_057800.1, read on the forward strand.
TCCTGCCGCTGCTCTCGAGCTTGGTGGGGGAGGGGGAGGAGGAGGCGGGGCGAAATCCCGGCGACGGTGTGTGGGCTCAAGCGGCAACGACGGTACATCCAGTGAGAGCTCGGTGTCTGGATGGGGGCGAGGTCGGGATGTTTCATCGAGAGCCTCGCAGAAGAGAAAAGAAAACAGAGGAGATAAGGCTGCGAGCGAGCGAGCGAAAAAAGAAAAGGCTGCGAGCGAGCGACCGAAAGAAAAGGCTGGAAGCGAGCGCCAGCGAGCTGGCTGGTTTCTTCTAGCCAGCCAACGTGTTAGCTGGCTAACGTGGCACAGCATACATCGACTGTTTTTAAATAAAGTGCATTCTGGATCCTTGCGTGGATGTTTTTATAGTCTTTTTTTTAAGGTTAGAGCATACGTGGATGGATAAGAATTAGGCAATGTTGTACACTTGGACTAATATATATACACACAGGTTAGAGCATACACAGTGAAACCATATATGCTTGCACGGCCAATAAAAATAAATACAAAATAAATTGTTTTGATGCATTGTTAATCTCGGTTCATACAAGTGCATAACGAATGGTCAGCGCAAAACAGAGGAGGGGCTCTTTTGCAAAGCAAATTGGGTTTCTTTCGTCCGTTATGGCATTTTTCAGAAAAGTCTCTCTATTTCAAAGAATTCAACCCGCCGCCCGGATTTAAGTCACACCCGAACCGTTATTTTACATTTTTCGAAAAACCTCCTAATGTTTTAGGTTCATCCGCGGATCATATTTAAGACAAACAAATGCTTTTTAAAATCATCTATATCTTTTAACCGTAACTCTGATTTGAACATGTTATATATGAAATTTGGTTAGAAAAATATGTAGAATAAAAATATGAGATTATTTTTACCTGTTAAGTATTTTTAAATATTATTTTCGAATATATTTGAGTGAAACCAAATGATTTTCTAAATTATCTGTATCTTTTAAACCGTAACTTCAATTTTAACATATTATATATGAAATTTTACTAAAAAAATGTGTGGAATCTAAATATGATGTTAATTTTACCTGTTAAATATTCTTAAAATATTGTTATGAAAACAAACTTATAATTTATAGCGCAAGATCCTTTTTCTCATACCGGCGGTGATCCAGATTGCAAATAAACACCTCACTGTAACCATATAGGGAAAAGATAACATTGATAACAACACATGCATACCTTTAAAAAATTGCGCAGGGAAAAACAACAGATTTCTCATCGCGAGAGTGAGAGAAAGCGAGCGAGCGAGAGAGAGAGAGAGAGAGAGAGAGAGGGAGAGGGAGGAGAGAGGGAGAGAGAGACGCCTTAGGATTAACCATATTCAACACACGTTTTTTGTTGTTTTGTGTGAACACGAGGCCATCGCCGGCGAGGATGAGAAGGAGGATAAGCGGCAACACAAATATGATGCCTCGCAAAAATAAAGGAGATGGACCTATTGTGATCTTGAGTGATGGTTGTCGAGTTAAGAGCGTGTGTTATGTTTTTCTCTCCCGTTGCAACGCACGGGTTCTTTTGCTAGTGTATATATATGTGCCCAATGCAGCATCAATTATTATCGATGCACCAAATCTTCTCCACACGGACGACCCGCGCGAGGCGCATTGCATCCTGCCGGCGGCGGCCGCGACACCACACGATGCAGCCCTTTTCGCGGCACACCTGCTTCTTCGCGTCCCTCAAGCAGGTACCCAATCCACAGCTTTAACCCCTCACGGCCCCGCCGCACCGCCTCCCCCTTCTGACGAATGACGATTTCCTCCTCAGGTGGAAGACCGGTTGGCGGCGGAGGAGCAGCCGCCGGCGCCTCGACAGCCCGTCGCGCCGCCGCTGTTCTCTGACACCATGACCGCATCCCCGCTCTTCCTCGGCGCGTCGACGGCCACGGCCACCGACCGCGGCGGCGCCGGCGGGGAGAGCAGCGACGCGGCGCTGGACTTCCTCACCCTCTCCAAAGATGAAGCGCGCGTGCAGGAGCCCCAACAAGACTCCGATGACGGCGACGACGATAGCGGGGCGGACATAGCGCGGCTGATGGCCCTTCTGGGCCTGTCGCCGTCGCCATGGATCGGCGACGACGGACGAGACAGCGGCGGGTGCGACTGCAGCGGCGGCGACGGGTTCATGGCGAAGGTCGTCGGAGTGGTCGGGCCCAAGTGCGAAAGGAAGAAGAGGAGGGTGGACGGCTGGATCCAGCATTACTACGGCGATGGCGGCGGGTGCAGGGAGCCCGCGAGGCTGGCGCACCTCCTGCTCGCCAAGGCCTCGTGGTCCTTGGATGGAGAAGGCCTCGAGGGTAGAGCAGCCATTGCATTCCCTTCCGCGGTGAAGGAGTTCTTGGAGCGTGACGCGCCGGCGCGGTTGACGGAGGGGGAGCATAGGGAGACAGAGTGATGATTGGACGGAGGACCTCTCTGGAGTGTGTTCGCCAAAGCATATTTCAAAGTTCAGAGAACACAGTGACGATGGATGTACAAACTGAATGTTTGTATTCTGAAATTGTCAAACGCAATGTGTTGCTACCAGAGAAGAACACATGGACAACCTGTCGAAATTTTTACATCTATTTACCAGAGTTTTCAGGGATTTTCACCTGCATTTTGCTCCAGTGCCATGCCTTGGGTTCATCTTCATGCTAGGTTGTAATCTGTGGTGGGCGCATGTGCCAATGGCAAGCAACAAGATATGCAAAAACATGTGATGTTTTGTTCTGTCATCGCCATGCAACATATGCGAATCAAAAAACTTAGCGAAGCAGCGTTGACTGGCTAGATAGATGAAGCATGAAGGTATAGTACAACTTAAGTGAGGTTATGTTTGCTGATCCAATTGCATTTAGTCAGAACTTTGCCAAGAATACCTTGAGATTTCTTCCCGCGAAAAAAGAGAGAATGCCTTAAGATTTCTTAAATAAACTTGAGGAGAAATGTTCAAAATCTGTCAGACTATGAAGGTATGAATTATGATGACTACCAGCTAGCTTTCAACGTACTGCGATATCCAAATTATTAGTCAGCAGCAAACTGGCCTGCCCATCTTACATCTTACAAAGGAATGACTATGGATTATCGGCTCACTGCTAATTTTAACATTTGAGGACCCTAGAATTGCAGACTTTGCATATGAAACGTATATGAGACGATACTCTACAGTTACAATTTATTTATGCCCCAGCAAAGCAAATGAACAACACCCTACTGTTTTTGGCAGACTAAAATATAGAAGTATGAAGCTACAAAATTTTACCTTTCTACTTAACCACCAAGAAATGCAGATGCGCTTGTCATCTTGACCTATGAGGAGCCTCATTTCGGATTCACAAATACTATCACTTTCCCTGATCGAATCTGCGACAGTTGCACTGTCCAGGAAACTCTCTTTCGGTCAGTATTCATTCAGTTATACGCTAAACATGACCAATTGTCTACACAACAGCACATGCCATCTGTGAAATAATGGAATCACCTTGAGTCTTGAATATAAGCTGATAATTACCGCAAGCTTGGAGTTTCATCATGACCCTGAATGCAGTACTTGGCAGTTCAATGGCTACTGCAGGCTTCTCACTGTGGTGCTTTGAACTACTTGGTACTTCTCACGTCATGTAATGAAAATCTCTTGTACTCGTAAATACATCCATACCCCTTTACTTTACTGTCCAGCCAATCCAACTTTTTGTGCGTTTCCTCAGACAGGGATGTAAGCGCAACTCTAATGGGAGGACCCATTTTGTCCGTTTGGGTCATCCGGACAGAAAACTTGGCCCAACGGGGCGACCCAAACGGACGTCCGTGTCCGCCTGCTGTCCGTCCCCGACCCAACCCTGACCCAAATCTGGGAACAAATGGGTACGAAGCGGACGGAAGCGGACGCTCTCGTCCACCGCTGTCGCCCGCTCGTGTCCGCCCCTGGTCCCATATTCAGCGACTGCAATGCCCGCAGCAAGGCCACCGGTGCTGGTCTCCACCGCGCGCTCGGCCGCTCCTCCGCACCGCAGCAAGGCCACCGACGCAGGTCGCCGATGCGTGCTCGGCCGCTCCTCCGCGCCGCAGCTAGGCCGTCGGCACAGGTCGCCGACGCCCGCTCGGCCGTTCCTCCGCGCCGCCGCGAGGCCACCGGAGCAGGTCGCTACGGCGCGCTCGGCCGCTCCTCCATGCACCAGCGAGGCCACCGGCGCAGGGCTCCTCTGCGCGCTCCTGCTGGGGCTCAAGGCCCGGACGGCGGCGCGAGCAGAGGGTGGCTGCAGCAGAGGCGCGAGCAGAGAAAAATCTCGTGGGGGAGGGGATCCGCGAGGAGGAGAGGAGGGGCGGCGCGAGGGAGAGAGAAGGGGGCGGGTGGCGCGAGGGAGAGAGGAGGGGGCGGGCGGCGCGAGGGAGAGAGGAGGAGGCGGGCGGCGCGAGGGAGAGAGGAGGGGGCGGGCGGCGCGAGGGAGAGAGGAGGGGGCGGGCGGCGCGAGGGAGAGAGGAGGAGGCGGGCGGCGCGAGGGAGAGAGGAGGGGGCGGGCGGCGCGAGGGAGAGAGGAGGGGGCGGGCGGCGCGAAGAGTTTGGGTCGACGTGCGTTGGATACAAGGCTTGTCCGCCCCATGTCCACTAGGCGGACAGGTGACCCAAACGGACATGAAACGGACAAAATCGGTGTCCGTTTGGGTCCTTGCGTTGGAGTTGCTCTAATATATCCTCGAAAACAAAGCAGCACAGTGAGAAGCTTGCAGTAGCAAGTGAGCTGTAAAACTGGCCGGTCCGTAAAATTTTTACGGGAGGCCTGTAAACCGCCCCTGAATCCACAATATATACCATAGGGAGGCTGTTTTAGGGTTTGCGTCCTTCATTTCCCCTATTTCGCTCTGCCGCAATCCTACATCTCCGGCGAGAAATCCCCTTCCCACCGGCAACGTTTTGCGGCGCCCATAGCCACCGGAATAGAGCCCCAATGTCATGCACGGGTGGCGGGAGGGGTGGCCGAGGGGGGCTCGGTGGCCACGGTGGCGAGCCGCCTCGCAAGCGCCGCAGTGACGATGAGGCCGGGAGCTCCTCCCTCCTCCCGCCGGTGGAGGATTGGCGCAAGGAGCAAGCACGGAAGCGCGGTGCGCCCGCAGCTCCGGCCGGTGGCCATGGAGCAACTTCGACCGCCTCGACCGGATCTTCTCGCTAGCGATCCAGCGACTTCGGGCGGCGGAGCGCGCATGGTTCGACGCGAAGGAGGCGGCCGCCGCTGAAGACGAAGCTGCAGCGGCGCAGATGGTGGTGTTGAAGGAGGAGTACGACATGGCGTTCGTCCTCTCCAACTCGCTCATAGAGTACCACCTCCACGTCAAGGCACCCGGTGATGATGATGCTCCTTAGATTTAGCTTTAATTTCATTTATGCTAGTATGAACTATGTTTTCGTATGAACTCTAGTGATGTAATATGTGGGGCAAACTGTAAGTTTGAATTATGCAATATTTATTTAAAATAAGGATGACCCTTGGCATGTGCATCAGAACGATGCATGCAGCCATATACTATTAAGGGATAAATATATTTTTCGTCCCCCGACTCTCTTGAAAGTATATAAATAGTCCCTCAACTTCAAAATTGACCATAGTCCCTCAATATATAAAACCGGATAAGTTTAACCCCTCATACCATTTTAAGTGGTTTTCGTCCGACTTAGACTCAGTTTTGAACAAAAAATTGACATGTCATCAGAATTACACTGCCACGTCACGAGCAGCAACCGCATTGTATGCTGTGTACACGCTCGTCCGTGCTGGCCTGGCTCATGGGATGTTGGCCCTCGCCATGCTCACCGTCCCGGTCATGCGGCTGGCACCGGAAGGGGTGCAGGTGCCGTGGCACTCGGGCTTGACGTACACAACAAAATTGGCTTTGGATGCTCGTGTGAAAAGCTAGCTAGATGCCGAGCCTATGGGCGACGAGCACTTGGACAACGTGCATGCTGAGCGCCTGAGCGGTCAAACACGTACGACCTGGTGTCCATGGCGTTCCCATGCTTTAGAGGATGTGCCCATGTTAGATAATGCCGGTTGTTCATGCGCTCAGCATGCACGTTGTCCAAGTGCTCAGCCTTAGCGGCATTATCACAACGTGCATGCTGAGCGCATGAACAACGCGTGCACTTGGACAATGTGCCCATGTTAGAGGATGCCGAGCGCATGAACAACGCGTGCCGAGCGGTGGAACACGCACGGCTCGACGTCCATGGCGTTCCGGTGCTCGACGGCATGCGCGCACCCCGTCAACGCCGACAGGGCAGATGACGTGAGTCGTTTGCGTTCCCAGCCAGCGGTAAATTGGCTTGCATGGCTACACTAGTGCAGAACCGGGCAATAGCATTGGTTCGTAAGGCCCTTTAATGCCGGTTTGATAATCGGTGCTAATGTGTAGGCACTAAAGGCCCCCCCTTTAGTACCAGTTTAGCACGAAACGGTGCTAAAGGGCAATCACGTGGTACGAGCCAGCTTCGGGGGTAGGGAGCCCTTTAGTATCGGCTGGTGTCATCAACCGGTATTAAAAGGTTGGGGGGGTTTGGGTTTATGATTTCTTTTTCATTTAATTTTGTGTTTTTCATTTAATTCTTTTTCATTTGCTGGTATTTTACGATACTACATATTGTACACGTTATGCATATATATAAATACAATTTCTAGTAGAACCGATCATTATATATATATATATATATATATATATATATATATATATATATATATCATCGAATGTGTCACAACCACCATTAATTAATTCACACATCATATATACAATTTCTCCTAATTGGTGCCTCCGGAGCCAGTGGCATTAGCCTAATTGGTGCCTTCGGAGCACGATAACAATTGGAAGTGGTTCATGAGGGCGGTAGCGGGTAATAGTATTCTCCTTTGGGAGCTATGACCTGGTCGAGCAAAAATCCCGCTATTTCCTCTTGAATTGCTTCTATGCAGTCCTCTGTTAGGAGCTTTTCCCGCACCTCTTTGAACTGTTAAGAAGGAGATCAATATGCATGTCTATTAGTTGTGTGACTAGATATCGATAATGGTGTAAAAATTATGAATAGTGTTCTGACAAACGTACTCACTCCTGTCTTCTCCTTTCGGACGCCATCATGCGGATGTTCTCGCAAACGTAGTATGCACACAGATTATTCCCCGACGCCTACTTCAGGGCCTTTACGAGAATGGAATTTGATCAGATAATAATTAATCAAGCATAATAATTAAAGAGATGGCAGCTAGCTAGTACTACTTAATTACTTACCTGGGGTCGATACCATTTCAGACTTTATTTCCATGGGCCTAGAGTGGCCCTGATGAACTTTGCCCAAGCCCTGCCCGCCAACAAAGAAAATGAATAAATGAGTTATTAAATAGTTGTTATCAGGAAATGATGAACTAATTAAATAGGCCAAGATATAGTTAATAATGATTGAAATTACCTGTTGACTATCCCCTTCACGATGGTGTAGTCACTTGCTTTCTTAAGTAGTGAGTCTAGTACTTCAACTGTTCCTTCATCAATTTTAATGATTAACAAGATCCAGTGAAATCTGCATGCACACACGTTTGCATGTCTTAATTAAGCGGGCATATGTAAGCAAAAACATGTAGCTAGCTAGTAGGCAAAAACAGAATTTGTAGTACAAGACAGTGTGACTCACTCGAAGTTGTAAGGAAGTAGCATATCTTCATTGTATTTGAGGCGCTTGAAGAACTCTAGCATGCTTTCCTCTACACTTTTTCATAATATGGATCTAATTTCCATGTGTATTCATTAATGGTATTTGGGTCAACGAACCCAATGCCATAGCGTCCACCTTTTTCATTTCATAAATCTTCATCCTGCATAATACCACAGTGCGTCTTGATTGTATAGCTGAAATAGTTCTGAATACTCAACGGTCACAACTTTCTCATGGTAGTAATGATTCTTCTTGACATTCACCATGAGGGACTCTCGGTTGGAAATCTTGGTAATGTCCATGTACCATTGATGCAATTCATACATTCTCGTTGGGAGGTTCTTGACCTCGTCTTGCTCGACCAAAGGTTGGCCCCGGACATATTTCCGTTTTATTTCCTCCTCTCTAGTCGGAGACATGGGCTCGATATCGAGGAGTTGTCCAACAGTGATCATGAGTGTTTCAGCCTGCTCAATATGCTTCTCGGTTATTATCACATCACCCAGCCCAGGAACGCTAACGGTTTTCCCACAATAATATTGGGTGCGCCTACTCTCATGTGTTGTTGGCACAACAAGCAGGGGGATTGATTGCGCCGCCTGTTCTCCCAGCTGGGGAACGGTTTTACCGCTCCTTTTGCCAGCTGATTTGCTCGAGCTCGAGCTCGCCTCTTTCTGTAGACGTGCTCGATTTAACTTCTTGATGTGGCGCTCATAGTCTGTGTCAACAGGCTTGGGAGCTGGTGCTCTAGCCATACGAATGAAGTGGTCAATCTTTTCCACAGGCACTTTCTCCCTTGGCGGCGGTGGCGGTTTCAGTGCAAAATGGGCTTCCACCTCGGCCTTTGATATGACTACGCTTTCCTCCTCGGACTTGTCATAAGGCCTCTGCGGAAGAGGCGCGAGGCTTGGACCATATTGAAATCGCTTGCCTCCGCCGGTACCTCCAGTACTACCTCGACTTGTACCGCTACGCACCATAGCTGAGGCAGCTCTCTTCCGTGATTGCTGAGGCGGCGAAGACGGCTGACATGGCTGAGTTGGAGGAGGAGGAGTGGCCTGAAGCTGTGCCGGACTTGGAGGAGGAGTGGCCTGACGCTTGACTTGGAGGAGGAGGAGTGGCCTAATGCTGTGCCGGACTTGGAGGAGGAGTGGCCTGACGCGTTGGTGGACTTGGAGGAGCGGGAGTGTGCTGACTCGGTGACGAACTTCGACGAGGAGTCGGATGACGCGGTGTCGGTGGCCTTCGAAAGATGATGCAATCCTTTCTCCATAGGATGATACGATGGTTGGCCTCTCCTAGTGTGTGCTCATCGTCACCTCCAGGAATGTCAAGCTCTAGCCCCAAATATTGGTCCACCACCTCATCAACCAAGACACGAGCATAGCCCGCTGGAATCGGGTTGCAATGGAAGGTTGCCTCGGGGGGATTTGTAAAAGCAAGGGCGTCCGTCACCTTCATGGATATGTTCTTCATTTTGAAGTGTAGCTCGCAGTTAGTGTTCTCCATGATGTCATCCACTGGGTAGCTATCCAGCAATGTGTCGCCCGGGGCGGAACCCATGCTGCTTCTCGGCATGGATGGGACGGTGCTATCCAATGGTGGATCATCCGCTAGCTGCTGAGACCCCCTTTGCTGACTAAGTGAGTCGATATGCTCCTGCTGCCGCTGGAATTTGACTGCCAAGTCCGCGTGCGCTGATTCTAGGCCTTGAAAGCGTTCATAGTCTAGCTTCCTCTACTCCTTCTCCATCTTCCTCTTCTTCTCCTCCGCAATCTTCTTTCTCGCACGGGTTCTGTAGTTGGCGTTCCAGTCCGAAAACCCCTCATACCACGGAATAGCGCCCATGCCTCGTGTTCTTCCCGGGTGTTCAGGATTTCCCAGGGCACGCGTAAGCTCGTCGTTCTCTCTGTTGGGCTCGAACACCCCCGATTGAGCCTCTTCTATTGCAACAAGTAGCTTATCTTCGGCTCCGTCCAGACATGTCTTCTTTGAAACTTTGCCTGTCTTCAGGTCCAACTTCCCCCCCATGCGCATAGAACTAAGTCCTGCACCTGGGGGGCCAGCTCAATGTTTCTGGAGTGACACCTGCATCCTCCTTCTTTTTCTCGGACTTATCCCACTTAGGCATTCCCACCGCATAGCCACCTGGCCCCAGCTTATGGAACTTATCCTTTTTTGCGGCATTGGCCTTGTTTATTCTCGACCGTTCCTTAGATAATTCCGAATCCTTGAATTTTAAGAAATCGTCCCAATGAGCACTTTGCTTCTCTAGTGTTCCCTCGAATACTGGAGTTTTCCTTCCTCCCTTGACGTACTTGGCCCATTCACGATTCTTGTGGTTCTTGAATGCAACCGCCATCTTCCTAAGAGCAGCGTCCTTGACTTTCTCCACATCTGCATCTGTGAAATGATCTGGTAGGGTGAAATGTTCCATGAGCGTTTCCCAAAGCAGAAGTTTTTGTCTGTCGTCGACAAAAGTAACTCCTGGACGTGGCTTTGTTGGTTCTCTCCATCCTTGAAGGGAGATCGGGAGTTGGTCCTTCACAAGAACTCCGCACTAACGAATGAACTTGTCCGCAATCTTCTTAGGCGCTAATGGTTCGCCATTAGGTTTGATGGCCTCGATATTGTACTTTACGCCCTCCTTCAACTTTTTGTTCGGGCCTCGTTTCCTGTTGCCTGAAGATTTGCTCGATCCGGATGGCTGAAAGAAGAAAGATCAATTCGTTAATATATCTTCAAGTCATTTAAAACATGTGATGGTCACCAGATGCCTGCTTATATAAATATATATACCTCGCCGGTCTTCGTTGTTTCAAGATCAACATTTTCTTTGTCATGTTCATAGTTCATGACTTCATCAGTTCGGTCATCCTGATCGAATATCATATCACCCTCCCCGGTGTTGTTTAGATATTCGGAGCCATCATAATGTTCTTCATTCTGATCATCATCTGGCCCGCGAGGATTGCGTATGATATTGAACAGGGCCTCTTCTCCCTCTCTGCCGGTATTGTCTGCCATAGGTTTTGTTTAACTAATCCAAAAGAAATATATTCAAATTACAATGCATGGATGCAATCAATTAATAAGGAAAAACGGAATCAATCATAGTACATAATAAGCATCATCGAATATAATCTCGAATACGTCGTCTCGAATAATAGACATAATCTCGAATACATCGTCTCGAATAATATATATAATCTCGAATAAATCATCTCGAATATTATATACCGAATACATCACTAGCTAGCTAGCTAGCTAATAAAGATCGAATACTAGAGAGTAATCTAGGCGGTGGACAACCAAAGTGAAGGAACCATCACTGGATCATAGCTCAGGTGATCTCCCCAAAGAACCTGCCAGGTATTGGAGAACCTGACGTCCATAGCAGCCATGTAGCGATGGACGTGCTCGTCCTCCTCCCTGACACGGCGACGTACCACCTCCGGCGGGGCCGGCTCCCTCTGCACCGAAAGTGGCCCACGCGAACGCCACCAAAGGAGATGAGGGTCGACGACGGGACCCGGGGCCGGGTTCCTCACCAAGCGTCATGCCCCTGAAGGTAGCACCTCCCAATGCCAGCCCGGTGGAGCCTAGTCCCGGACATGGGTGCTCTGATGCAGGACGTCGTCGCGAACGGGTCGACGGCGAGGATGCGGGCCGGGCATCATCGACAACAAATACTATATGCCGCAAAAGTAAAGTAACATTTTTTAAATGATGGATTGTGATTTCATATATGCAAATTCTAAATTTTATAACTAAAAATATAAGAAACAGAAAAAAACATCGATCATCGTCTAACAATTTGAAATTAATCTAATTCATCTAGCTAAAACTAACATTTCCAAAATTTCTAACATTTCTATATAACTAACATTTCTATAACATTTGTATAAAAAACAGAAAAAAACCTTTGACATTATATATATTATAACTAACATTTCTATATACTATTTGACATTAATCTAATCTAATTAATTAATTCATCTAAAACTTTGTATGAAAAACAGAAAAAACTAAAAACTAAAAACAGAAAAATTGTGTGTGCGCGCGTGTAGTGTGTGTGTGTGTGTGCGTGCGCGTGTATGTGTGCGCTACGGCCGGCGTCGGCGCGCGGTGGCTTTGATCGATTGGAGGGAGGAGAGGGGCCGGGGGAGGGGCTCACAGCGCGCGCGGGCGAGGTCGAGGCGACGGCGACAGTGAGGCGAGGTCGCGATCCAAGGCGACGGCGGCGAGGCGAGGGGACGGCGACGGGCCGGTGTGGCAACCGGGACAGACCGGCGACGGGAGCGCCGCGGAGTTGACGGGGACGATGCGACGAGGACGGGGGCGTCGCAGAGTCGACGGGGACGGCGCGACAGGGGAGGCAACGGCGCGGGACGGGGCGGCGGCAGAGAGAAGTGGGAGATGAGAAACTGAAATTTTTCGAAGTGTTTTCTTATATAGGGGACACCTTTAGTACCGGTTGGAGCCACCAACCGGTACTAAAGGTCTGTTTTGGCCAGGCGAAGCGGCGGGGACCGCACCCCCTTTAGTATCGGGTCATGGCACCAACCGGTACTAAAGCCCCCCCCCCCCTTTAGTACCGGTTGGAGCCACGACCCGGTACTAAAGGGTGTGCGCTGCCAGGCGAGGGGCGCTGAAGTTTAGTCCCACCTCGCTAGCCGAGGGGCACTCGCACCTGCTTATAAGCCCCGCCGTCGATGCTGTCTCTGTAGGGGAACGTAGTAATTTCAAAATTTTCCTACGCACACGCAAGATCATGTGATGCATAGCAATGAGAGGGGAGAGTATGATCTACGTACCCTAGTAGATCGACAACGGAAGCGTTTGGTTGATGTAGTCGTACGTCTCCACGGCCCGACCGATCAAGCACCGTAACTACGGCACCTCCGAGTTCTAGCACACGTTCAGCTTGATGACGATCCCCGGACTCCGATCCAGCAAAGTGTCGGGGAAGAGTTCCGTCAGCATGACGGCGTGGTGAAGATCTTGATGTACTACTGTCGCAGGGCTTCGCCTAAGCACCACTACAATATTATCGAGGACTATGGTGGCTGGGGGCGCCGCACACGGCTAAGAATAAGATCACGTGGATCAACTTGTGTCTCTGGGGTGCCCCTGCCTCCGTATATAAAGGACTAAAGGGGGGTGCGGCCGGCCTAGGAGAGGCGCGCCAGGATAGTCCTACTCCCTCTGGGAGTAGGATTCCCCCCCCCCCCCAATCCTAGTTGGAATAGGATTCGCGGAGGGGGCAAAAGAGAGAGAGGGGCCGGCCCCCTCTCCTTGTCCTATTCGGACCAAGGGAGGGGAGGGGCACACGGCCCATGTTGGGCTGCCTCTTCTCTTTTCCACTAAGGCCCACTATGGCCCATATAGCTCCCGGGGGGTTCCGGTAACCTCCCGGTACTCCGGTAAAATCCCGATTTCACCCGGAACACTTCCGATATCCAAACATAGGCTTCCAATATATCAATCTTTATGTCTCGACCATTTCGAGACTCCTCGTCATGTCCATGATCACATACAGGACTCCGAACAAACTTCGGTACATCAAAATGCATAAACTCATAATATAACTGTCATCATAACCTTAAGCGTGCGGACCCTACGGGTTCGAGAACAATGTAGACATAACCGAGACATGTCTCCGGTCAATAACCAATAGCGGGACCTAGATGCCCATATTGGCTCCTACATATTCTACGAAGATCTTTATCGGTCAGACCGCATAACAACATACGTTGTTCCCTTTGTCATCGGTATGTTACTTGCCCGAGATTCGATCGTCGGTATTCCAATACCTAGTTCAATCTCGTTACCGGCAATTCTATTTACTCGTTCTGTAATACATCATCCCGCAACTAACTCATTAGTTGCAATGCTTGCAAGGCTTAAGTGATGTGCATTACCGAGAGGGCCCAGAGATACCTCTCCGACAATCGGAGTGACAAATCCTAATCTCGAAATACGCCAACCCAACATGTACCTTTGGAGACACCTGTAGAGCTCCTTTATAATCACCCAGTTACGTTGTGACGTTTGGTAGCACGCAAAGTGTTCCTCCGGCAAACGGGAGTTGCATAATCTCATAGTTATAGGAACATGTATAAGTCATGAAGAAAGCAATAACAACATACTAAACGATCGGGTGCTAAGCTAATGGAATGGGTCATGTCAATCAGATCATTCACTTAATGATGTGATCCCGTTAATCAAATAACAACTCCTTGTTCATGGTTAGGAAACATAACCATGTTTGATTAACGAGCTAGTCAAGTAGAGGCATACTAGTGACACTCTGTTTGTCTATGTATTCACACATGTATTATGTTTCCGGTTAATACAATTCTAGCATGAATAATAAACATTTATCATGATATAAGGAAATAAATAATAGCTTTATTATTGCCTCTAGGGCATATTTCCTTCAGTCTCCCACTTGCACTAGAGTCAATAATCTAGATTACACAGTAATGATTCTAACACCCATGGAGCCTTGGTGCTGATCATGTTTTGCTCGTGGAAGAGGCTTAGTCAATGGGTCTGCAACATTTAGATCCGTATGTATCTTGCAAATCTCTATGTCTCCCACCTGGACTAGATCCCAGATGGAATTGAAGCGTCTCTTGATGTGCTTGGTTCTCTTGTGAAATCTGGATTCCTTTGCCAAGGCAATTGCACCAGTATTGTCACAAAAGATTTTCATTGGACCCGATGCACTAGGTATGACACCTAGATCGGATATGAACTCCTTCATCCAGACTCCTTCATTTGCTGCTTCCGAAGCAGCTATGTACTCCGCTTCACATGTAGATCCCGCCACGACGCTTTGTTTAGAACTGCACCAACTGACAGCTCCACCGTTTAATGTAAACACGTATCCGGTTTGCGATTTAGAATTGTCCGGATCAGTGTCAAAGCTTGCATCAACTAACCGTTTATGATGAGCTCTTTGTCACCTCCATATACGAGAAACATATCCTTAGTCCTTTTTAGGTACTTCAGGATGTTCTTGACCGCTGTCCAGTGATCCACTCCTGGATTACTTTGGTACCTCCCTGCTAGACTTATAGCAAGGCACACATCAGGTCTGGTACACAACATTGCATACATGATAGAGCCTATGGCTGAAGCATAGGGAACATCTTTCATATTCTCTCTATCTTCTGCAGTGGTCGGGCATTGAGTCTTACTCAACTTCACACCTTGTAACACAGGCAAGAACACTTTCTTTGCTTGATCCATTCTGAACTTCTTCAAAACTTTGTCAAGGTATGTGCTTTGTGAAAGTCCAATTAAGCGTCTTGATCTATCTCTATAGATCTTAATGCCTAATATGTAAGCAGCTTCACCGATGTCTTTCATTGAAAAACTCTTATTCAAGTATCCCTTTATGCTATCCAGAAATTCTATATCATTTCCAATTAGTAATATGTCATCTACATATAATATCAGAAATGCTATAGAGCTCCCACTCACTTTCTTGTAAATACAAGCTTCTCCAAAAGTCTGTATAAAACCAAATGCTTTGATCACACTATCAAAACGTTTATTCCAACTCCAAGAGGCTTGCACCGGTCCATAAATGGATCGCTGGAGCTTGCACACTTTGTTAGCTCCCTTTGGATCGACAAAACCTTCTGGTTGCATCATATACAACTCTTCTTCCAGAAATCCATTCAGGAATGCAGTTTTGACATCCATCTGCCAAATTTCATAATCATAAAATGCGGCAATTGCTAACATGATTCGGATAGACTTAAGCATCGCTACGGGTGAGAAGGTCTCATCGTAGTCAATCCCTTGAACTTGCCGAAAACCTTTTGCGACAAGTCGAGCTTTGTAGACATAATATTACCGTCAGCATTAGTATTCTTCTTGAAGATCCATTTATTCTCAATTGCTTGCCGATCATCGGGTAAGTCAACCAAAGTCCATACTTTGTTCTCATACATGGATCCCATCTCAGATTTCATGGCTTCAAGCCACTTTGCGGAATCTGGGCTCACCATCGCTTCTTCATAGTTCGTAGGTTCATCATGATCTAGTAGCATGACTTGCAGAACAGGATTACCGTACCACTCTGGCGCGAATCTTACTCTGGTTGATCTACGAGGTTCAGTAGTATCTTGTTCTAAGGTTTCATGATCATCATCATTAGCTTCCTCACTCACTGGTGTAGGTGTCACAGAAACATTTTTCAGTGATGCACTACTTTCCAATAAGGGAGCAGGTACAGTTACCTCGTCAAGTTCTACTTTCCTCCCACTCACTTCTTTCGAGAGAAACTCCTTCTCTAGAAAGTTTCCGAACTTAGCAACAAAAGTCTTGCCTTCGGATCTGTGATAGAAGGTGTATACAATAGTCTCCTTTGGATATCTTATGAAGACACATTTCTCCGATTTGGGTTCGAGCTTATCAGGTTGAAGCTTTTTCACATAAGCATCGCAGCCCTAAACTTTTAGAAACGACAACTTTGGTTTCTTGCCAAACCACAGTTCATAAGGCGTCGTCTCAACGGATTTTGATGGTGCCCTATTTAACGTGAATGCGGCCGTCTCTAGAGCGTATCCCCAAAATGATAGCGGTAAATCAGTAAGAGACATCATAGATCGCACCATATCTAGTAAAGTACGATTACGATGTTCGGACACACCATTGCGCGGTGGTGTTCCGGGTGCGTGAGTTGCGAAACTATTCAACAATTTTTCAAATGTACACCAAACTCGTAACTCAAATATTCTCCTCCACGATCAGATCGTAGAAACTTTATTTTCTTGTTATGATGATTTTCAACTTCACTCTGAAATTCTTTGAACTTTTCAAACGTTTCAGACTTATGTTTCATTAAGTAGATATACCCATATCTGCTTAAGTCATCTATGAAGGTGAGAAAATAACGATATCCGCCACGAGCCTCAATATTCATCGGACCACATACATCTGTATGTATGATTTCCAAACAAATCTGTTGCTCTCTCCATAGTACCGGAGAACGGTGTTTTGGTCATCTTGCCCATGAGGCACGGTTCGCAAGTACCAAGTGATTCATAATCAAGTGGTTCCAAAAGTCCATCAGTATGGAGTTTCTTCATGCGCTTTACACCGATATGACCTAAACGGCAGTGCCACAAATAAGTTGCACTATCATTATCAACTCTGCATCTTTTGGCTTCAACATTATGAATATGTGTGTTACTACTATTGAGATTCAATAATAATAGACCACTCTTCAAGGGTGCATGACCATAAAAGATATTACTCATATAAATAGAACAACCATTATTCTCTGATTTAAATGAATAACCGTCTTGCATCAAACAAGATCTAGATATAATGTTCATGCTTAACGCTGGCACCAAATAACAATTATTTAGGTCTAATATTAATCCCGAAGGTAGATGTAGAGGTAGCGTGCCGACTGCGATCACATCGACTTTGGAACCGTTTCCCACGCGCATCGTCACCTCGTCCTTAGCCAATCTTCGCTTAATCTGTAGTCCCTGTTTCGAGTTGCAAATATTAGCAACAGAACCAGTATCAAATACCCAGGTGCTACTGCGAGCATTAGTAAGGTACACATCAATAATATGTATATCACATATACCTTTGTTCACCTTGCCATCCTTCTTATCCGCCAAATACTTGGGGCAGTTCCGCTTCCAGTGACCAGTCTGCTTGCAATAGAAGCACTCAGTTTCAGGCTTAGGTCCAGACTTGGGTTTCTTCTCTTGAGCAGCAACTTGTTTGTTGTTCTTCTTGAAGTTCCCCTTCTTCTTCCCTTTGCCCTTTTTCTTGAAACTAGTGGTCTTGTTTACCATCAACACTTGATGCTCCTTCTTGATTTCTACCTCCACAGCTTTCAGCATTGCGAAGAGCTCGAGAATAGTTTTATTCATCCCTTGCATATTATAGTTCATCACGAAGCTCTTGTAGCTTGGTGGCAATGATTGGAGAATTCTGTCAATGACGCAATCATCTCGAATATTAACTCCCAATTGAATCAAGTGATTATTATACCCAGACATTTTGAGTATATGCTCACTGACAGAATTGTTCTCCTCCATCTTGCAGCTATAGAACTTATTGGAGACTTCATATCTCTCAATCCGGGCATTTGCTTGAAATATTAACTTCAACTCCTGGAACATCTCATATGCTCCATGACGTTCAAAACGTTGTTGAAGTCCCGATTCTAAGCCGTAAAGCATGGCACACTTAACTACTGAGTAGTCATCAGCTTTGCTCTGCCAGACGTTCATAACATCCGGCGTTGCTCCTGCAGCAGGCCTCGCACCCAACGGTGCTTTCAGGACGTAATTCTTCTGTGCAGCAATGAGGATAATCCTCAAGTTACGGACCTAGTCCGTGTAATTGCTACCATCATCTTTCAACTTTGCTTTCTCAAGGAACGCATTAAAATTCAACGGAACAATAGCACGAGCCATCTATCTACAAACAAGCATAAACAAGCAAGATACTTATCAGGTACTAAGTTTCATGATAAATTTAAGTTCAGTTAATTTACTTAAAGAACTCCCACTTAGATAGACATCCCTCTAATCCTCTAAGTGATTACGTGATCCAAATCAACTAAACCATGTCCGATCATCACGTGAGATGGAGTAGTTTCATTGGTGAATATCACTATGTTGATCATATCTACTATATGATTCACGCTTGACCTTTCGGTCTCCGTGTTCCGAGCCCATATCTGTATATGCTTGGCTCGTCAAGTATAACGTGAGTATTCCGCATGTGCAACTGTTTTGCACCCGTTGTATTTGAACGTAGAGCCTATCACACCTGATCATCACGTTGCATACTCAGGGAGAACACTTCTTGATAATTAGTGAGAGATCATCTTATAATGCTACTGTCAATCAAAGCAAGATAAGATGCATAAAAGATAAACATCACATGCAATCAATATAAGTGATATGATATGGCCATCATCATCTTGTGCTTGTGATCTCCATCTCCGAAGCACCGTCGTGATCACCATCGTCACCGGCGCGACACCTTGATCTCCATCGTAGCATCGTTGTCGTCTCGCCAAGCTTGTGCTTCCACGACTATCGCTACCGCTTAGTGATAAAGTAAAGCATTACATCGCGATTGCATTGCATACAATAAAACGACAACCATATGGCTCCTGCCAGTTGCCGATAACTCGGTTACAAAACATGATCATCTCATACAATAAAAATCAGCATCATGTCTTGACCATATCACATCACAACATGCCCTGCAAAAACAAGTTAGACGTCCTCTACTTTGTTGTTGCAAGTTTTACGTGGCTGCTACGGGCTTAAGCAAGAACTAATCTTACCTACGCGTCAAAACCACAACGATAGTTTGTCAAGTTGGTGCTGTTTTAACCTTCGCAAGGACCGGGTGTAGACACACTCGATTCAACTAAAGTTGGAGTAATTGTCACCCGCAAGACACCTCTGTGCAAAGCACGTCGGGAGAACCGGTCTCGCATAAGCGTACGCGTAATGTTGGTCCGGGCCGCTTCATCCAACAATACCGCCGAACCAAAGTATGACATCCTGGTAAGCAGTATGACTTATATCGCCCACAACTCATTTGTGTTCTACTTGTGCATATAACATCAACATATAAAACCTAGGCTCGGATGCCACTGTAGGGGAACGTAGTAATTTCAAAATTTTCCTACGCACACGCAAGATCATGTGATGCATAGCAACGAGAGGGGAGAGTATGATCTATGTACCCTAGTAGATCGACAACGGAAGCATTTGGTTGATGTAGTCGTACGTCTCCACGGCCTGACTGATCAAGCACCGTAACTACGGCACCTCCGAGTTCTAGCACACGTTCAGCTCAATGACGATCCCCGGACTCCGATCCAGCAAAGTGTCGGGGAAGAGTTCCGTCAGCACGACGGCGTGGTGACGATCTTGATGTACTACTGTCGCAGGGCTTCGCCTAAGCACCACTACAATATTATCGAGGACTATGGTGGCTGGGGGCGCCGCACACGGCTAAGAATAAGATCACATGGATCAACTTGTGTCTCTGGGGTGCCCCTGCCTCCGTATATAAAGTACTAAAGGGGGGGGGTGCGGCCGGCCTAGGAGAGGCGCGCCAGGAGAGTCCTACTCCCTCTGGGAGTAGGATTCCCCCCCCCCCCCCAATCCTAGTTGGAATAGGATTCGCGGAGGGGGGAAAAGAGAGAGAGGGGCCGGCCCCCTCTCCTTGTCCTATTCGGACCAAGGGAGGGGAGGGGCGCGCGGCCCATGTTGGGCTGCCTCTTCTCTTTTCCACTAAGGCCCACTATGGCCCATATAGCTCCCGGGGGGTTTCGGTAACCTCCCGGTACTCCGGTAAAATCCCGATTTCACCCGGAACACTTCCGATATCCAAACATAGGCTTCCAATATATCAATCTTTATGTCTCGACCATTTCGAGACTCCTCATCATGTCCGTGATCACATCCGGGACTCCAAACAAACTTCGGTACATCAAAATGCATAAACTCATAATATAACTGTCATCGTAACCTTAAGCGTGCGGACCCTACGGGTTCGAGAACAATGTAGACATGACCGAGACATGTCTCCGGTCAATAACCAATAGCGGGACCTGGATGCCCATATTGGCTCCTACATATTCTACGAAGATCTTTATCGATCAGACCGCATAACAACATACGTTGTTCACTTTGTCATCGGTATGTTACTTGCTCGAGATTCGATCGTCGGTATTCCAATACCTAGTTCAATCTCGTTACCGGCAAGTCTCTTTACTCGTTCTGTAATACATCATCCCGCAACTAACTCATTAGTTGCAATGCTTGCAAGGCTTAAGTGATGTGCATTACCGAGAGGGCCCAGAGATACCTCTCCGACAATCGGAGTGACAAATCCTAATCTCAAAATACGCCAACCCAACATGTACCTTTGGAGACACCTGTAGAGCTCCTTTATAATCACCCAGTTACGTTGTGACGTTTGGTAGCACACAAAGTGTTCCTCCGGCAAACGGGAGTTGCATAATCTCATAGTTATAGGAACATGTATAAGTCATGAAGAAAGCAATAGCAACATACTAAACGATCGGGTGCTAAGCTAATGGAATGGGTCATGTCAATCAGATCATTCACTTAATGATGTGATCCCGTTAATCAAATAACAACTCCTTGTTCATGGTTAGGAAACATAACCATGTTTGATTAACGAGCTAGTCAAGTAGAGGCATACTAGTGACACTCTGTTTGTCTATGTATTCACACATGTATTATGTTTCTGGTTAATACAATTCTAGCATGAATAATAAACATTTATCATGATATAAGGAAATAAATAATAGCTTTATTATTGCCTCTAGGGCATATTTCCTTCAGTCTCGAACTCCTCTCTTAAGCAGGCCTTCTGGGCCTACCTCTGCTGCGATGCCCTGTTGGGCCTACTGGGCTAGCAGGCATGCATCCTAGCCCAACTAGAATTTGGGTTTCTAGTCATATGCAGGCCGCTGTGGCCCAGTAGGTGGGCTTTTTTCTTATTTTTTTGCTTTATTTATTTTTGTTTTATTTATTTTTGAGTTGTTTTTTGCTGTATTTAGAGTTTCTTTGTGAATATTTTTGCTTTAGGTACAAAAAATTACAAACTTTCTGTTAGTACCGGTAGTTTACAAATTTGAATAGTTTAAATTTTGAATTGTTTGAAATTTGTGTGAATCACTAGTTTGTGGATAACTTAACTTTGAAAATAGATTTTTCAGTGATTCTTTTTTCTTATGTTTAATATTAGTGTGTTTTATCATTTATATTCAATTTGATAATGCTTAGCTTATTTAAAAAATGAAATGCCTTTGTAACGGATGAGTTTTTGTCCGAAACCCTGATACTTCGAAAGAGATTGTCCATTTTGTACATGAAGTGCATCCAGTTTTTGCAGTAACCCTCTCTACTTTTTTGCACATGCTATGTGGGTGAAATTATGATACCATGCCAACTTTCAACCTTTTCTGAGTTCATTTGAAATGCTTTTCAATTTCAGGGTCATTTAGCTGAAAAAATCAGTAAATGCATGAAAGAATTTGCTTGCACATAAAATTTCTTCGCGTTTCAAATGCCAAAACAGATAACTAGCTACCCTAACTATTACAGAGATTCCCTCCTGGGTGTGAAACACAGAAGAAAGTGATGATAGTGAAGCCGATCACATCCCAGATCTTTGGGTGTGAAACTTTTTCTTCGCGTGTGTCCCTTTGCGCTGTAGCCATGAAAAATCTTCATCATTTAACTGGATGCTCGGGTCAATATCCACTGTGAATGGAGCAATTTCATCAAACTTTTCATAATCTCCTGACATTTCTGTCTTGTCATCCACTCCCATGATGTTTCTCTTCCCATAAAGAACTATGTGCCGCTTTGGCTCATCGTATGATGCATTCGCTTCCTTATCTTTTCTTTTTCTCGGCTTCGTAGACATGTCCTTCACATAGAAAACATGTGCCACATCATTGGCTAGGATGAATGGTTCGTCTGCATACGCAAGATTGTTGAAATCCACTATTGTCATTCCGTACTGCGGGTCTTCCGTTACCCCGCCTCGTGTCATATTGACCCATTTGCACCGAAACAAAGGGACCTTCAAACCACGTCGATAGTCAAGTTCCCATATGTCCTGTATATAACCATAATATGTTTCCTTTCCCGTCTTGGTTTCTGCATCAAAGCGGACACCACTGTTTTGGTTGGTGCTCTTCTTATCTTGGGCGATCGTGTAAAATGTATTACCATTTATCTCGTACCCTTTGAAAGTCATTATATTAGAAGATGGTAACTGGGACAGCAAGTACATGTCATCTTCAATAGAGGCGTCATGCATGGTACGTGTCTGCAACCAGCTGGCGAAACTCCTGGTTTGTTCACGTGTAATCCAGTCATCAGACCGCTCCGGGTGTTTGGAGCGTAGCAAATTCTTGTGTTCATCCATATACGGAGCCACCAAGGCGGAATTCTGTAGAACTGTGTAGTGTGCTTCAGTGAGAGAATGTCCATCCATACATATTATTTGTTCCCCTCCTAGCGTGCCTTTTCCATCCAGTCTGCCCTTATGCCGCGATTCAGGAACACCAATCGGCTTAAGGTCAGGAATAAAGTCAATACAAAACTCAATGACCTCCTAATTTTCATGCCCCTTGGAGATGCTTCCTTCTGGCCTAGCACGGTTATGAACATATTTCTTTAAGACTCCCATGAACCTCTCAAAGGGGAACATATTGTGTAGAAATACAGGACCCAAAACGTTAATCTCTTCACATAGGTGAACTAGAACGTGCGTCATGATGTTGAAGAAGGATGGTGGGAACACCAACTCGAAACTGACAAGACATTGCACCAAATCATTCTCTAACCTTGGTATGATTTCTGGATCGATTACTTTCTGAGAGATTGCATTGAGGAATGCACATAGCTTCACAATGGCTAATCGAACGTTTTCCGATAGAAGCCCCCTTAATGCAACCGGAAGCAGTTGCGTCATAATGACGTGGCAGTCATGAGACTTTAGATTCTGGAACTTTTTCTCTGCCATGTTTATTATTCCCTTTATATTCGACGAGAAGCCAGACGGTACCTTAATACTGAGCAGGCATTCAAAGAAGATTTCCTTCTCTTCTTTGGTAAGAGCGTAGCTTGCATGACCCTGATGTATGTCGTCTTTTCCGTGCATACGTTGCTGGTCCTCCCGTGCCTCGGGTGTATCTTTTGTCTTCCCATACACGCCCAAGAAGCCAAGCAGGGTCACACAAGATTCTTCGTCACGTGCATCACGTCGATTGCGGAGCGGACCTCTAGGTCTTTCCAATAGGGCAGGTCCCAAAATATAGATTTCTTCTTCCACATGGGTACGCGTCCGTCAGCGTCATTCGGAACAGGTTGTCCACCAGGACCCTTTCCAAAGATCACCTTCAAATCCTTGACCATATCATGTACATCAGCACCAGTACGGTGGCGAGGCTTCGTCCGATGATCCGCCTCACCTTTGAAATTCTTGCCTTTCTTTCTTACGGGATGCCTGCTTGGAAGAAATCGGCGATGTCCCAGGTACACATTCTTCTTACAATTAGCCAAATATATACTGTCGGTATCGTCCGAACAGTGCGTGCATGCGAGGTATCCCTTGTTTGTCTGTCCTCAAAGGTTACTGAGAGCAGGCCAATCATTGATGGTCACGAACAGCAACACCTTTAGGTCAAATTCTTCCCCCATGTGCTCATCCCATGCACGTACACCTGTTCCATTCCACAGTTGTAAGAGTTCTTCAACTAATAGCCTTAGGTACACATCAATGTCGTTGCCGGGTTGCTTAGGGCCTTGGATGAGCACTGGCATCATAATGAACTTCCACTTCATGCACAACCAAGGAGGAAGGTTATACAAACATAGAGTCACAGGCCAGGTGCTATGGTTGCTGCTCTGCTCCTCAAAATGATTAATGCCATCTGCGCTTAGACCAAACCATACGTTCCTTGCGTCATCTGCAAACTCCTTCCCGTACTTTCTTTCGATTTTTCTCCACTGTGACCCGTCAGCGGGTACTCTCAACTTCCGTATTTCTTACGGTCTTCTCTGTGCCATCGCATCGCCTTGGCATGCTCTTTGTTTTTGAACAAACGTTTCAACCGTGGTATTATAGGAGCATACCACATCACCTTGGCAGGAATCTTCTTCCTGGGGCGCTCGCCCTCGACATCACCAGGGTCATCGCGGCTGATCTTATAGCGCAATGCACCGCATACTGGGCAAGCGTTCAAATCCTCGTACTCACCGCGGTAGAGGATGCAATCATTAGGGCATGCATGTATCTTCTGCATCTCTAACCCTAGAGGGCAGACAACCTTCTTTGCTTCCTACGTACTCTCGGGCAATTCGTTGTCCTTTGGAAGCATATTCTTTATCATTACCAGAAACTTTCCAAATCTCTTGTCAGATACACCATTCTCTGCCTTCCATTGTAGCAATTCCAGTGTGGTGCCCAGCTTTTTCTTGTCACCTACGCAATTCGGGTACAACAATTTTTTGTGATCCTCTAACATGTGCTGCAACTTCTTCTTCTCCAAATCACTTGCGCATTTTCTCTTTGCATCGGCAATGGCCCGACCTAGATCATCAACGGGCTCATCCGATGCCTCTTCTTCAGCTTCTTCCCGCATTGCCGGCTCAGCTTCTTCCCGCATTACCGGCTCAGCTTCTTCCCTCATTGTTGTATCATCGTATTCAGGGAACCCATGGCCAGGATAGCTGTCATCATCCTCTTCTTCTTCATTGTCTTCCATCATAACCCCTCTTTCTCCATGCTTGGTCCAAACATTATAGTGGGGCATGAAACCGGACTCAAACTGGTGGACGTGAATGGTTCTTGACGTAGAGTAACTGTGAACATTCTTACAGCCAGCACATGGACAAGGCATAAAACCATCCGCCCGCTTGTTTGCCTCAGCCGCAAGCAGAAAAGTACACACGCCATTAATGAACTCGGGAGAGCATCGGTCATTGTACATCCATTGCCGGCTCATCTTCAATACACAGCACCGAAAACACCAAATTAATACGATACATAAAGTTCATACATAAATATCATACAACACTTAAATGCAACAAACAAATAACTCTCTAGCTAAAGAATTTAAATGCAACAACAAATGCGATCAAGATCGCAACTAAGGTAACAATTGATCCAACAGCATAATGATACCAAGCCTCACTATGAATGACATATTTTCTAATCTTTCTAATCTTCAAGCGCATTTTCTCCATCTTAATCTTGTGATCATCGACGACATCGGCAACATGCAACTCCAATTCCATCTTCTCCCCCTCAATTCTTTTCAATTTTTCCTTCAAATCCTCGTTTTCTCTTTCAACTAAATTTAACCTCTCGACAATAGGGTCGGTTGGAATTTCCGGTTCAACTACGTCCTACATACAAATATCTATGTCCACTTGATGGGCATAATTTGTCATAAACACGAAATGCAATGAATAGTTTTAAAAGAGAATATACCACATCCGAATCATAACCCGGACGAGGGCCGACGGGGACAGATATCAAAACCATGGCACTATGTATAACAAACAACGTATGGGTAAGATAATTATACGAGTAACTATATATCCAAATCACACAAACATCAATTTTTTATATAAAACTTCATGAACAAGAGGCTCACCACAAGGTGGTGCCGGCGACGGGACGTAGCGAGCGATCGACGGTGGTTACGACGGAGATTTAGAAGGTACTAAGTAAACCACACCTACTGTTGGGGAACGTAGTAATTTCAAAAAAATTCCTATGCACACGCAAGATCATGGTGATGCATAGCAACGAGAGGGGAGAGTATGATCTACGTACCCTTGTAGATCGACAACGGAAGCGTTAACTTGGTTGATGTAGTCGTACGTCTTCACGGACCGACCGATCAAGCACCGAAACTACGGCACCTCCGAGTTCTAGCACACGTTCAGCTCGATGACGATCCCCGGACTCCGATCCAGCAAAGTGTCGGGGAAGAGTTCCGTCAGCACGACGGCGTGGTGACGATCATGATGTACTACCGTCGCAGGGCTTCGCCTAAGCACTGCTACAATATTATCGAGGACTATGGTGGAAGGGGGCACCGCACACGACTAAGAATATGATCACGTGGATCAACTTGTGTCCTTAGGGGTGCCCCTTGCCTCCGTATATAAAGGCTCAAAGGGGGGGCAGCCGGCCAAGAGGAGGCACGCCAGGAGGAGTCCTACTCCCTCCGGGAGTAGGACTCCCCCCTTTCCTAGTTGGAATAGGATTCGCGGAGGGGGGGAAAGAGGAGAGAGAGGAGGAAGGGGGGCCGGCCCCCTCTCCTTGTCCTATTCGGACCAAGGGGGGAGGGGTGCGCAGCCCATCTCTGGCCACCTCTCCTCTCTTCCACTAAGGCCCACTAAGGCCCATATACCTCCCGGGGGGTTCTGGTAACCTCCCGGTAATCCGGTAAAATCCCGATTTCACCCGGAACACTTCCGATATCCAAATATAGGCTTCCAATATATAAATCTTTGTGTCTCGACCATTTCGAGACTCCTCGTCATGTCCCCGATCTCATCCGGGACTCCGAACTCCTTCGGTACATCAAAACTCATAAACTCATAATATAACTGTCATCGAAACCTTAAGCGTGCGGACCCTACGGGTTCGAGAACAATGTAGACATGACCGAGACACGTCTCCGGTCAATAACCAATAGCGGAACCTGGATGCTCATATTGGCTCCCACATATTCTACGAAGATCTTTATCGGTCAGACCGCATAACAACATACGTTGTTCCCTTTGTCATTGGTATGTTACTTGCCCGAGATTCGATCGTCGGTATCCAATACCTAGTTCAATCTCGTTACCGGCAAGTCTCTTTACTCGTTTCGTAATACATCATCTCACAACTAACTCATTAGTTGCAATGCTTGCAAGGCTTATGTGATGTGCATTATCCGAGAGGGCCCAGAGATACCTCTCCGACAATCGGAGTGACAAATCCTAATCTCGAAATACGCCAACCCAACATGTACCTTTGGAGACACCTGTAGAGCACCTTTATAATCACCCAGTTATTTTGTGACGTTTAGTAGCACACAAAGTGTTCCTCCGGCAAACGGGAGTTGCATAATCTCATAGTCATAGGAACATGTATAAGTCATGAAGAAAGCAATAGCAACATACTAAACGATCGGGTGCTAAGCTAATGGAATGGGTCATGTCAATCAGATCATTCAACTAATGATGTGATCCCGTTAATCAAATAACAACTCTTTGTCCATGGTTAGGAAACATAACCATCTTTGATTAACGAGCTAGTCAAGTAGAGGCATACTAGTGACACTCTGTTTGTCTATGTATTCACACATGTATTATGTTTCCGGTCAATACAATTCTAACATGAATAATAAACATTTATCATGAAATAAGGAAATAAATAATAACTTTATTATTGCCTCTAGGGCATATTTCCTTCAGTCTCCCACTTGCACTAGAGTCAATAATCTAGTTCACATCGCCATGTGATTTAATAGCAATAGTTCACATCACCATGTGATTAACACCCATAGTCCACATCGATATGTGAACAACACCCAAAGGGTTTACTAGAGTCAGTAATCTAGTTCACATCGCTATGTGATTAACACCCAAAGAGTACTAAGGTGTGATCATGTTTTGCTTGTGAGATAATTTTAGTCACCGGGTCTGTTATATTCAGATCCGTAAGTATTTTCCAAATATTTATGTCAACAATGCTCTGCACGGAGCTACTCTAGCTAATTGCTCCCACTTTCAATATGTATCTAGATTGAGACTTAGATTCATCTAGATTAGTGTCAAAACTTGCATCGGCGTAACCCTTTACGACGAACCTTTTTTCACTTCCATAATCGAGAAACATATCCTTATTCCACTAAAGGATAATTTTGACCGCTGTCCAGTGATCGACTCCTAGATCACTATTGTACTCCCTTGCCAAACTCAGTGGTAGGGTATACAATAGATCTGGTACACAGCATGGCATACTTTATAGAACCTATGACCAAGGCATAGGGAATGACTTTCATTCTCTTTCTATCTTCTGCCGTGGTCGGGTTTTGAGTCTTACTCAATTTCACACCTTGTAACACAGGCAAGAACTCTTTATTTGACTATTCCATTTTGAACTACTTCAAAATCTTGTCAAGGTATGTACTCATTGAAAAAACTTATCAAGCGTCTTGATCTATCTCTATAGATCTTGATACTCAATATGTAAGCAGCTTCACCGAGGTCTTTCTTTGAAAAACTCCTTTCAAACACTCCTTTATGTTTTGCAGAATAATTCTACATTATTTCCGATCAACATTATGTCATCCACATATACTTATCAGAAATGCTGTAGTACTCCCACTCACTTTCTAGTAAATACAGGCTTTACCGCAAGTCTGTATAAAACTATATGCTTTGATCAACTTATCAAAGCGTATATTCCAACTCCGAGATGCTTGCACCAGTCCATAGATGGATCGCTGGAGCTTGCATATTTTGTTAGCACCTTTAGGATTGACAAAACCTTCTGGTTGCATCATATACAACTCTTCTTCAATAAATCCATTAAGGAATGCAGTTTTGTTTATCCATTTGCCAGATTTCATAAAATGCGGCAATTGCTAACATGATTCGGACAAACTTAAGCATAGATACGAGTGAGAAACTCTCATCGTAGTCAACACTTTGAACTTTGTCAAAAACCTTTTTTGACAAGTCTAGCTTTGTAGATAGTAACACTACTATCAACGTCCGTCTTCCTCTTGAAGATCCATTTATTGCCGATCATCGGGCAAATCCATCAAAGTCCATACTTTGTTCTCATACATGGATCATATCTCAGATTTTATGGCCTCAAACCATTTCGCGGAATCTGGGCTCATCATCGCTTCCTCATAGTTCGCAAGTTCGTCATGGTCTAGTAACATGACTTCCAGAACAGGATTACCGTACCACTCTGGTGTGGATCTCACTCTGGTTTACCTACGAGATTCGGTAGTAACTTGATCTGAAGTTTCATGATCAATATCATTAGCTTCCTCACTAATTGGTGTAGGTGTCACAGAAACAGATTTCTGTGATGAACTACTTTCCAATAAGGGAGCAGGTACAGTTACCTTATCAAGTTCTACTTTCCTCCCACTCACTTCTTTCGAGAGAAACTCCTTCTCTAGAAAGGATCCATTCTCAGCAACAAACATCTTGCCTTCGGATCTTTGATAGAAGGTGTACCCAACATTTTTCTTTTGGGTATCCTATGAAGACGCACTTCTCCGATTTGGGTTTGAGCTTATCAGGTTGAAACTTTTTCACATAAGGATTGCAACCTCAAACTTTAAGAAACAACAACTTTGGTTTCTTGCTAAACCACAGTTCATATAGTGTCGTCTCAATGGATTTAGATGGTGCCCTATTTAACGTGAATGCAGCTGTATCTAATGCATAACCCCAAAACGATAGTGGTAAATCGGTAAGAAACATCATAGATTGTACTATATCCAATAAAGTACGTTTATGACGTTCGGACACACCATTATGCTTTGGTGTTCCAGGTGGCATGAATTTGTGAAACTATTCCACATTGTTTTAATTGAAGACCAAACTCGTAACTCAAATATTTGTCTCCGCGATCAGATCGTAGAAACCTTATTTTCTTGTCACGATGATTTTCCACTTCACTCTGAAATTCTTTGAACTTTTCAAATGTTTCAGACTTATGTTTCATCAAGTAGATATACCCATATCTGCTCAAATCATCTGTGAAGGTCAGAAAATAATGATACCCTCTGCGAGCCTTAACACTCATCGGATCGCATACATCAGTATGTATTTATTTCCAATAAGTCAGTTGCTCGCTCCATTGTTCCGAAGAATGGCGTTTTAGTCATCTTGCCCATGAGGCATGGTTCGCAAGAATCAAGTGATTCATAGTAAAGTGATTCCAAAAACCCATCAGCATGGAGTTTCTTCATGCGCTTTACACCAATATGACATAAACGGAAGTGCCACAAATAAGTTGCACTATCATTATTAACTTTGCATCTTTTGATTTCAATATTATGATTATGTGTATCACTACGATCGAGATCCAATGAACTATTTTCATTGGGTGTGTAACCATATAAGGTTTTATTCATGTAAACAGAATAACAATTTATTCTCTTACTTAAATGAATAACCGTATTACAATAAACATGATCAAATCATATTCATGCTCAACGCAAACACCAAATAACACTTATTCAGGTTCAACACTAACCCCGAAAGTATAGGGAGTGTGCGATGATGATCATATCAATCTTGGAACCACTTCCAACACACATCGTAACTTCACCCTTAACTAGTCTTTGTTTATTCTGCAACTCCCGTTTCGAGTTACTAATCTTAGCAACTGAACTAGTATCAAATACTGAGGGGTTGCTATGAACACTAGTAAAGTACACATTAATAACATGTATATCGAATATACTTATGTTCACTTTGCCATCCTTCTTATCTGCCAATCACTTGGGGTAGTTCCGCTTCCAGTGACCAGTCCCTTTGCAGTAGAAACACTTAGTCTCAGGCTTAGGACCAGACTTGGGCTTCTTCACTTGAGCAGCAACTTGCTTGATGTTCTTCTTGAAGTTCCCCTTCTTCCCTCTGCCCTTTTCTAGAAACTAGTGGTCTTGTCTACCATCAACACTTGATGTTTTTCTCGATTTCTACCTTCGTCAATTTCCGCATTACGA
Source organism: Triticum aestivum (assembly GCF_018294505.1). Lineage (NCBI taxonomy): Eukaryota > Viridiplantae > Streptophyta > Magnoliopsida > Poales > Poaceae > Triticum > Triticum aestivum. The sequence goes on from NC_057800.1 coordinate 187,485,671, forward strand.
AGAGCTTGGGAATCGTTTCCGTTATCCCTTGCATATCATAGTTCATCACGAAGTTCTACTAACTTGGTGATGGTGACTAGAGAATTCTGTCAATCACTATCTTATCTGGAAGATTAACTCCCACTTGATTCAAGCGATTGTAGTACTCAGACAATCTGGGCACATGCTCACTAGTTGAGCGATTCTCCTTCATCTTTTAGCTATATAACTTGTTGGAGACTTCATATCTCTCAACTCGGGTATTTGCTTGAAATATTAACTTCAACTCCTAGAACATCTCATATGCTCCATGACGTTCAAAACGTCTTTGAAGTCCCAATTCTAAGCCATTAAGCATGGTGCACTAAACTATCAAGTAGTCATCATATTGAGCTAGCCAAACATTCATAACGTCTGCATCTGCTCCTGCAATAGGTCCGTCACCTAGCGGTGCATCAAGGACATAATTCTTCTGTGCAGCAATGAGGATAAACCTCAGATCACGGATCCAATCCGCATCATTGCTACTAACATCTTTCAACACAATTTTCTCTAGGAACATATCAAAATAAACACAGGGAAGCAACAACGCGAGCTATTGATCTACAACATGATTTGCAAAATACTACCAGGACTAAGTTCATGATAAATTCAAGTTCAATTAATCATATTACTTAAGAACTCCCACTTAGATAGACATCCCTCTAATCCTCTAAGTGATCACGTGATCCAAATCAACTAAACCATGTCCGACCATCACGTGAGATGGAGTAGTTTCATTGGTGAATATCACTATGTTGATCATATCTACTATATGATTCATGCTCGACCTTTCGGTCTCCGTGTTCCGAGGCCATATCTGTATATGCTTGGCTCGTCAAGTATAACGTGAGTATTCCGCGTGTGCAACTGTTTTGCACCCGTTGTATTTGAACGTAGAGCCTATCACACCCGATCATCACGTGGTGTCTCAGCACGAAGAACTTTCGTAACGGTGCATACTCAGGGAGAACACTTCTTGATAATTAGTGAGAGATCATCTTATAATGCTACCGTCAATCAAAGCAAGATAAGATGCATAAAAGATAAACATCACATGCAATCAATATAAGTGATATGATATGGCCATCATCATCTTGTGCTTGTGATCTCCATCTCCGAAGCACCGTCGTGATCACCATCGTCACCGGCGCGACACCTTGATCTCCATCGTAGCATCGTTGTCGTCTCGCCAAGCTTGTGCTTCCACGACTATCGCTACCGCTTAGTGATAAAGTAAAGCATTACATCGCGATTGCATTGCATACAATAAAACGACAACCATATGGCTCTTGCCAGTTGCCGATAACTCGGTTACAAAACATGATCATCTCATACAATAAAAATCAGCATCATGTCTTGACCATATCACATCACAACATGCCCTGCAAAAACAAGTTAGACGTCCTCTACTTTGTTGTTGCAAGTTTTACGTGGCTGCTACGGGCTTAAGCAAGAACCAATCTTACCTACGCATCAAAACCACAACGATAGTTTGTCAAGTTGGTGTTGTTTTAACCTTCGCAAGGACCGGGCGTAGCCACACTTGGTTCAACTAAAGCTGGAGAAACTGTCACCCGCTAGACACCTTTGTGCAAAGCACGTCGGGAGAACCGGTCTTGTGTAAGCGTACGCGTAATGTCGGTCCGGGCCGCTTCGTCCAACAATACCGCCGAACCAAAGTATGACATGCTGGTAAGCAGTATGACTTATATCGCCCACAACTCACTTGTGTTCTACTCGTGCATATAACATCAACATATAAAACCTAGGCTCGAATGCCACTGTTGGGGAACGTAGTAATTTCAAAAAAATTCCTACGCACACGCAAGATCATGTGATGCATAGCAACGAGAGGGGAGAGTATGATCTACGTACCCTAGTAGATCGACAATGGAAGCGTTTGGTTGATGTAGTCGTACGTCTCCACGGCCCGACCGATCAAGCACCGTAACTACGGCACCTCCGAGTTCTAGCACATGTTCAGCTCGATGACGATCCCCAGACTCCGATCCAACAAAGTGTCGGGGAAGAGTTCCGTCAGCACGATGGCGTGGTGACGATCTTGATGTACTACCGTCGCAGGGCTTCGCCTAAGCACTGCTACAATATTATCGAGGACTATGGTGGAAGGGGGCACCGCACACAGCTAAGAATATGATCACGTGGATCAACTTGTGTCCTTAGGGGTGCCCCTTGCCTCCGTATATAAAGGCTCAAAGGGGGGGCGGCCGGCCAAGAGGAGGCGCGCCAGGAGGAGTCCTACTCCCTCCGGGAGTAGGACTCCCCCCCTTTCCTAGTTGGAATAGGATTCGCGGAGGGGGGCGGAAAGAGGAGAGAGAGGAGGAAGGGGGGCAGCCCCCTCTCCTTATCTTATTCGGACCAAGGGGGGAGGGGCGCGCGGCCCATCTCTGGCCACCTCTCCTCTCTTCCACTAAGGCCCACTAAGGCCCATATACCTCCCGGGGGGTTCCGGTAACCTCCCGGTAATCCGGTAAAATCCCGATTTCACCTGGAACACTTCCGATATCCAAATATAGGCTTCCAATATATCAATCTTTATGTCTCGACCATTTCGAGACTCCTCGTCATGTCCCCGGTCTCATCCGGGACTCCGAACTCCTTCGGTACATCAAAACTCATAAACTCATAATATAACTATCATCAAAACCTTAAGCGTGCGGACCCTACGGGTTCGAGAACAATGTAGACATGACCGAGACACGTCTCCGGTCAATAACCAATAGCGGAACCTGGATGTTCATATTGGCTCCCACATATTCTACGAAGATCTTTATCGGTCAGACCGCATAACAACATACGTTGTTCCCTTTGTCATCGGTATGTTACTTGCCCGAGATTCAATCGTCGGTATCCAATACCTAGTTCAATCTCGTTACCGGCAAGTCTCTTTACTCGTTCCGTAATACATCATCTCACAACTAACTCATTAGTTGCAATGCTTGCAAGGCTTATGTGATGTGCATTACCGAGAGGGCCCAGAGATACCTCTCCGACAATTGGAGTGACAAATCCTAATCTCGAAATACGCCAACCCAACATGTACCTTTGGAGACACCTGTAGAGCACCTTTATAATCACCCAGTTACGTTGTGACGTTTGGTAGCACACAAAGTGTTCCTCCGGTAAACGGGAGTTGCATAATCTCATAGTCATAGGAACATGTATAAGTCATGAAGAAAGCAATAGCAACATACTAAACGATCGGGTGCTAAGCTAATGGAATGGGTCATGTCAATCAGATCATTCAACTAATGATGTGATCCCGTTAATCAAATAACAACTCTTTGTCCATGGTTAGGAAACATAACCATCTTTGATTAACGAGCTAGTCAAGTAGAGGCATACTAGTGACACTCTGTTTGTCTATGTATTCACACATGTATTATGTTTTCGGTTAATACAATTCTAGCATGAATAACAAACATTTATCATGAAATAAGGAAATAAATAATAACTTTATTATTGCCTCTAGGGCATATTTCCTTCACCTACATATGCAAACTAAGTGTTATTTTTGACCTCAAATTGCATACAAGTCAAATACTAGAACATATATATAATTCCTCCCAAATTACTAAACTCAAAAATCAATCACTATATAAAACATTGCATGAGCTAATCTAGCAATGAGAGATGAAAGGACAAAGTTGCTAAACTTTGTGATCATTTGAATGGATGGGGGCCTTCAAATGTTGACAAATTTTGGGCAAAATGTGTGATGAGCTTGAGGAGAAGAGGGAAAAGAATAGAGAGGAGAGGGGAAAGGGGAAGAACAGAGCGAGCTCGGGTGGATGAAGGGTCTATGTAGGACGACCTTTAGTACCGGTTCGTGATACGACCCAGTAATAAAGGTGCTGGAGGGGCCCCGGACTGACAACATCCTGCCACCACTCACTTTAGTACCGGTTCGTGCCACGAACCGGTGCTAAAGGTTCGCCACGAACCGGTACTAATGAGAGCGGCCGGCTAGCTGTTGGAACCGGCACTAATGCACTCATTAGTGCCAGCTCAAATTCAAACCGGCACTAATGTGCTTCACATTTGACCCTTTTTCTACTAGTGTCTAGCTTGCACATGAGGAATCGATCAGCTTTGCTTGTTGTGTACTACATGCGTGTCGAGGAATCGATCAACTTCTATACGTTCGTGTCCAGGCGAGCTCAGTCCTTCCTGCGTGTCTGTTGCTCTCGGCGAGATCGACAATGTACAGTCTGTTGGATGGCAATGCGTCACCGCCGTCCTGCTACAGCTAGAAAAACCAGCTCTTCGACCAGTCAGCTACCGCGACACATCAAACACCACTGGCATGCACACGCTAGCTGACCAATGTAGGGAGAGAGAAAGAGAGATTCAGACCATTTTGTGTGATGTGGCGCTGATGTGGCGAGGTCAGTGGTCAATAGCAGGTCCATGTCAGCCCAAAACCACCTCGAGGGACGAAAAGTATCCGGTTCTACAAGTTAAGGGACTATGTTTGTCTGGTTTTAAAGTTTAGGGACCATTTTTACACTGTCGATAAAGTAGAGGGACCAAAAATATACTTATCCCTATTATTAATAATGCAAAATTCAGCAGTCGAACAATCTCGACCCAGAAATAAAGCGAAAAACAAACTCTGAGACCGTATACCTCGCGACAGTAACTCCCGCAGGTAGCCACTAACCCTATGTTACAATACATGTCAGAAACCCAAAATACACAACTCTTAGACTACGCCTTCAAGAAGGAATCGTCGTACGTGTGCTGATGATAGCGAGTTCACCACAAGGTTGAACTCTGGATTCTCATCTCCGAAGCCAAGCTTCAACCCACCACCTTCAGCAAGGACATGACACAGGCGCGCGTCGACATAGCCCGATCAGAGATCTTGTGTTTGTACCGGAGTGCATAAACTTATTGTTGAAGCCGTCTGTACCATCCGCCCTTATCCGTCTACCGGGGCCTCGATAACCGGATACCTCTCGAGAAGACAACGAATGATAAAGACGTCTCATACCGTCTGCCTCCCGCTACAGTCGCACCACCTTCGATCGAACATCAACAGACTAAACATGACACCTCCATCAGAGCCATCGTGCATCACCATGCAGCCGGACATCCCACCGGTTGTGCTCGAGCGCAGCGAGACCCGAGCCAATGGCGTTTGTGGGTCTCTCTGTCCGTGATCTCCGCCACCCATGTCCCCCACCCCCGCTCCCGGATGCCGTGGTAGCTCCTTTGCGGCTGCTGCGGCGTGGGGTGGTCGGGGAAGCCGGAGAGGCGGGCCGGGAAGGCGGCATCGTCACAACGGCTGCTTGAGGAGGATCCGGCGGAGAAGGACGCGTGGCTGCACGAATCCGCGTTGTTGATCAGCGACGGGGACCTCCGACCACCGCGTCCAGCCATTGGGAGGATAGGGGCGGCACGGAATGGCGTGAGGAGGCATCGGTTGTGGGGAGGGGGAGGAGGGGCACAGAAGGCGGAGAGAATGTGAAGATTTTTTACTTCGCCAGTGAGTGGTGAAGTAAATAATTGACGGAGACGCGGCTCGGAGGATAAATTTTCCTCTTTTATTGGCTAAATTGGGGCTCGGTTAGCTGCGCGTTAAAGAAATAAAAAAATCACTAACACTGGATAAGGGGTCGGTTAGAGTTGCCCTAACAGACAAACCAATCGTGCATTGCAACGGCCAGCTACGACCTGATATCCGTATCCTTTTCTATCTCTTTTCCCTGCGGAAGATTTGATTTCCATCCGAACACGGTCGAAACCAGATCTGAAAAACTTTCAACCTGATGCCATATATATATCCACGGCACAGACGCCCCCGAGGAGGAATATTCGAAGAGCAGAGTAGCACGTAGCAGTTCACGAGCGTCTTTGATATCGATCTACGTCGAGTAGCCACGATGTCGAGGGCGGCGGCGGTCGTCCTCCTGCTCGCGATCGCGTTCGTGTCGACGACGACGACCGTGGCGGCGGCGAGGCACCACGGCCACCACCATGACGGGTTCGCGAAGGTGTTCGACCGGCAGGAGGCGGACCTGGTGGAGGCGCTGCCGGGGCAGCCGGCGGGGCTGGGCGTCCGGCAGTTCTCCGGGTACGTGACGGTGAACCAGACGCACGGCCGCGCCCTCTTCTACTGGTTCTTCGAGGCCACCCACGACGTCAGCAACAAGCCCCTCGTCCTCTACCTCAACGGAGGTACCTATACGAGTACAAAGTCAATTACATGTATTATTTCTACCGATCGTAATATAGCATGCATGCATGCAGGGCCTGGATGCTCGTCGCTTGGATACGGAGCACTGGAAGAGCTGGGGCCCTTGCTGATCCAGAAGGGAACCCCTGAGCTCAGGCTCAACCCCCACGCATGGAACAAACGTACCAAACAATTCGATAGTCACATTGCCGTCAAATTTGCTAGTGACAGCTCGTCTTAGTTTTTACGTAGTAATTATTTGTGTGTGTGCAACTGCATAGGCAAATCTGCTCTTCTTGGAGCAACCTGCCGGCGTCGGATTCTCTTACACGAACACCACCGCCGATCTCGAGAGATTCGGCGACGACCTCGCTGGTACGTATGCATTGTAGTATTATCCTTCATTTATTTTTCTACTCCAGCTTTCTTAGTTAACTTGAGTGGATGCGTTCGTGAATTAATGAGCTCATGACGCGTACACGTTCCTCGTCAACTGGTTCGAGAGGTTCCCACAGTTCAAGGGCCACGATTTCTACATCGCCGGAGAGAGCTACGCCGGTGATTACTGCTACTACCCGTCGATTAATCTCGTGATTATGGCACCACATTAACTAGGTAATACTAGAAAAGATCTAATCAATCTTGTATATTTTGTAGGGCACTATGTCCCCCATCTCGCCGAGAAGATCGTGGAGCAGAACAAGAAGGTTCCCAAGAGCAGGCACATCAATTTCAAGGGTTTCATGGTACGCAATCAGTTTTGTAGTGCTTCAACAGGAATCAACGAATTATGATTTAGTTAATCTCTAATTGTTCGTCCTATACGTTTCCAGATCGGGAACGCGGCGATCGACGAGGCGTCGGACGAGCGTGGCATGGTGGACTACGCGTGGGACCACGCCGTCATCTCCGACGAGCTCTACGACGCCATCAAGCAGAACTGCAAGTTCGACCAGGCCGGCAACAGCAGCGACTTCTCGTCGTCAGGCCAGAACCCCAGCAACGCCGCCTGCGAACGCGCCATGGACGGCTTCTACGAGGCGTTCGACCACATCGACATCTACAGCCTCTACACCCCCGCCTGCACCGCCTCCACCGGCACGGCGGGCCAGCTGCCGCGCCGCCTCCACCGGTCCTCCGCTCAGTCCGACAACAGCAGGTCCATGCGGCCGCGGTACAACAGCTACGACCCGTGCCTGGACAACTACGCCGCCGAGTACCTGAACCGCCGGGACGTGCAGGACGCGCTGCACGCCAACACCACCGGGAGCATCCCCTACGCGTGGATCGCGTGCAGCGACCCGCTGTTCGAGCACTGGAAGGACTCGCCGGCGTCGACGCTGCCGGTGATCAAGAGGATGGTTGACGCCGGCCTCCGCGTGTGGGTGTACAGCGGCGACACGGACGCCCGGGTGCCCGTCTCGTCCACCCGCCAGGCGCTGCGCAAGCTCGGCCTCAAGACCCTCAAGCAGTGGAGGGAGTGGTTCACCAGCGACCAGGTCGGCGGCTACCAGGTGGACTACGACGGCCTCACCTTCGTCACCATCCGCGGTGCCGGGCACATGGTGCCCACCGTCACGCCCGTCCAGGCCAGGCAGCTCTTCGCGCACTTCCTCGCCGGCAAGGAATTGCCGCCCAAATCCATCATCGCTTAAGCTTGGGAAAATAGTGCTTCCTCGCCGGCAAGGTATTTTAGAGGTTGTTTGATTGGAATTGTAGTGTCGAATATCTAGTTTCGAATTTCGTATGTAAATCAGAACTTGCATTTTGCTCTTCTATATAGTAAACTATCTTATCTAAAATACCGAGTATTTTTTTGTTGTTGCAATAGTGTAGAACTAAACTTATCAAAATGAGGCGCGCATCTAATTTGGTGCCTTTTTTTGCGTTCCAATTAAGAGCTTTTATTCAACGAAAGAACTCCTAGCATCATCAGCCAAGAGGTTGGTGGGTAGGAAAGATGGTCTAGATCCAGTCCAACTTTCGGTGACCATCAATATGCATGTTTTGCATAAAGGTGGGCCGGAACATTGGCTTATCTACTTACATGTTGAATAACAAAAGAAGAAAAAGAGACAGCTAGCTCTCCAATTTCGAAAAGTAAAGGAGCCACAACAGAAAGGCTATTGTGACAAGTATTTCAGAGATTAACAATCTCCAAGCAGTCTGTTTCCATGATCACATGGGAGAAGCCACGTAGATTAGCAAAGATAACTCCATCGCGCAGCGCCATTGTCTCGCTAATGAACGGATCCGAAATCCCCGGATGAGGTTTACTCCATGCACCCAACAAAGCATTTTTGGAACGAGCAACACCACCCACTCCTATCTTGTTGGAGTCCACGTTCACAGCCGCATCTGTATTGATCTTGACTATCCCCACCTCAGGAGGAATCCACCCAAAGCCCGGGAGCACCGATGCATGTTTGTCTGGCATATCAAGCAGAGCCAAGTCCTCCCGAATTCTCTTAACCGAAGTATAAGGGTCAAGCTGATCATCTGCATGAGTAACTCTATTCCTCGAATGCCATATTGCCCACATAACTAATATCATTTGAGCCCTTTCCACATCAGAAAACGTCCCCTCACATAAAATGTCACGGGACCATGTATCCGGGTGCAATCGCGGCCTCCGAAGATCGAAGAGAGCAAATGCTTGTTTCCAGAACAACTTTGCATGTGAGCAATGCACTAGGGCGTGCATTAGGTCCTCATCCATTGCATTGAAGACATTACATCTACTGATTACCTTTATGTGTCGATGCCTCAAGGTACATTCATCTGGGAGTGTTCCATGCACCACCCTCCACCAGAAAACACGAACCTTTGGCAACACCTTGAGTTTCCAAAGCGACTTCCACATCTGTTCTTCGGTCTGTGAGGATCCGGTAACCGTCCCTTCCTCTAGAGCTGCAAGCTCCTTCTGAGTCACAAGAGCACGGTACGCCGACTTTACAGAATAGATGCCACTTCTTTCATGGGCCCAAGCAAGGAAATCATCACCACCACCTGCCCGTAGTGGGAATCTAATTTGGTGCCTTCAAACAGAATTTTGGGCACAATAGTCATATCTAATTGTACTCTTGGTATGGTCAGATAGAATTCCGCTGTTGCGGCCGGCGTCATGGAATTCGCTATGATGCCTACTATTAAGAGCATCTCTAGCCGAACCGTTAAAAAGACTTACCTCAGGCTCAACTTCTACTCGGTTTAGCTGCTCATAAAATTCAGGAGAACCTTTCACTGGCTCTCAAATTTGAGCCAGGCTTTCATATCGCTCGACGCCCTCGACCCATGCAACCCGGCCCACCTCTCGGGCCATGGTAGATTCGCTCGCTGACAACGCTGCAGCTGGAATCATCCATATCTTCCCTGTCAACGCCGGGCTCTTGTGGGCGAAAAAGGTCATTGCTATGCTCGGTTTCGTCCAAAACAAAACCGGTGGACGACCATAATGCCGTCGAGCACCCGTGGAAGAGCTAGGTGGCGTCGGAATTGTAGCCACACTAGTGTTATTTCAAAAATCGGAGTTCAACGGCGGCAAGCCTAGTCAGCAATCACACTCCTTAGAGCTTGCAGGTCACTCCAGAGCCCAGCCATCCACCAGCAGCCTCGACGTCACCTCAATGTCGTCAGCGGAGGCTCTCACCTCCTCCGTTCGCAAAGTGCTCCATGAATTGCATAGGTAAGATTTTCATTTCTTTGATCATTGTGTTTTACTAGTTTTGCTATCAAATCCAACATGAAATATTGCATGGTGTAGATGAAGAGGTTAAGGGAGAGGTTCTTCAAGGATTCTTGATCCGAGCAAGAGGAAGAATACGATGATGATTTTGAAGTGACCACTGTCGTGATCGTTCACAAGGAATTTTGACAACAAAGACTAGGATCGCAGTTTGGCCGCTTGCATGTCAATCAGAATAGAGCAGAAGGCTATGTCAAGCTTATTATCAAGATTTACTTTACACCCAATTCAACCTATTGGAGAAGTATTTCCAGTGGTGATCTCGGACGCGTCGAAGTCTCTTCAACACCATTGCAAAAGCCATTGAGGAGCATGATCCATGATTGAAATTAAGGAGGAGTGCATCGGAAGAAATAAGTGTAAGCTCATCACTGAAGTATGCCGCGGCTGTTCGAGTGCTTTCCTATGGGTTTTCGGCCAACGCCATTGATACCGGGAAAGAAACGAAGAAGCCCGGTGAAAAAACAAAGAAAACAGATAGAGAAAACATTGAAAATGAGTGAAAAAAATCAGAAAAAACTAAGAAAACGAGCCAAAACCAGTACATTGGCCGAATAAAACCACACGCGTCTCGTTGAAACCCAGCAAACAAAAAGAAAACACGAAAAATGGAGCAGCCTAGTAGTTATGGATCCTTCAGACCAGACGGACGCTATAATCTCTATAGGCGAGATATAGTCTTCGCGGAGAGAAATCGGCCTGCAGACCACATGCACAGGTTGGATGTTGACTCTTGGCGCCACTAGCAGAAGCACAAGTTGCTCGATCGGAAACGTGGTGGATACATACGAACCCCCAAGAGTTTAAATGCGGAAGATGAGAAGGTTCGCAGCAGGACGTCGTCCCATCCCTGGATGAAGGATCCATTGATCATGCCAGGCATGATCCGATCCATTCAGCCAGCTTCCCTGTACGTATACAAATAGGCAGGCCTCTCGAGAATTAAAAGCGGGACGGGGACGAGTGAGAGCGACGGTGGAGGCAACGACGCCGAAGCGGACGATTCCTCACGTTTGTTTCAGCTTGTGGTGACACGACCTGGGAAGGAGATGCTCGGGGCCCCGGACTGCCGGACTGGTCACCACGCACGCCACCGCATTGTTTCTGTTCCCAACGGCTAAGTTTTTCTACCGGTGCCGGTAGGTACCGGTGTTAGATCCACCGTTCCTCACTTTCGTCAAGATCTGTGCTGCCAGCGTCTGTATAAGTTAGTAATCCCAGCGGAAAATTTATACAATGAGAATACAACTGTACAGTCTGACAGATCGTATAGAATACAATCTAATGGAGCCCACCACTTGGGGATATTTATTCTTCTTATCCTTCTCGTCCAGACCTCCGTCTCCTCTGTTTCCCCCATTAATATTCTCTCTCTCTCCGTCGCCATTGTTTCTCCTCAAGTTCTTGCGGCAGTGTATGAGTAGATTGGTGAGTCAAGTTCTCTCTCTCTGCGTGGCCATTGGTTCTCCTCAAGTTCTAATATCAACTGGTTTGTCCTCAAGTTCGAAATCTTAGAAATCTTATGCGTCAATTTGGTAATCAGATTTGAAGCCATGAAGCTGCCGTAGCCCAGATAAGATCTGATTGGAGACCGGAATCGTATAAAGCTACTGACTGGGATCTCTAGGTCCCTCTTTTTTCCAATATCTTAGCGGGCCATCAATCTGTTCGCCGCCGAGGAAAGCAAAAAAGGTTAGTTTATCCCCTGCTATTTGACAACTTCCTTGTAGGATATTGATCCTTTTCTGTTGTGTTATAAATTAATCCCCTGCTATTTACCGCTATGCAAGTTTATTGAATTATTATAGCACGGTCATTATTTTATCTTATTTGGTTGGAAAGTAGGAATATTAATTTAACCTGTTGGAAATCCGTTGAGGTTGTAGGTTAATATGGATAGTGAGAGGGACAGCATCCCGGGCAGTTTTATGGCACTACTAAACATGGTTGAGCAGCCAATGTCAAATTTGAATCCACAGTAAGTTGACATACTTCATAATAAGTTTTAATATGTTTGCACCTAAATTTTAAATTTATTATTACCAATTTTGCTTATGTAGTAACAAATTCATTATCAATTTAGGAACAATCTGAAGTCAGTACCCGAAGATAGTTCTTGCTTTTCTGATAGACCTTATTGCTCAGAAGACAATGATGTACTTTCGAGACCAAACTTAAGGTAAAATACATAAATTCCATTATGACAACCCTTCGATGTAGTTTACATAAAATTATTGATGTACATGAACTTGTAATCATGATTTCAAACAGGGTGGACACTTACGATTATGCTGATGACTCAAATGAAGTCCAGTCCCGTCTTGAATGTATCAAAGACACCATTGAAATTCCAGATATGATATCTGGGCCTGAAAATCTAGATCAGGATTACTTATTTTCTGCATACAATGTTCACACTGAGGAGTCTGATTCTAATGAACGATACCTTGAGTAAGTAAGAACTTTTTAATATATTTTTTCATACTTAATATGTATTGGGAGTTTGATTTATAGATGTTTATTTGTTTTGGATAGAGGAGGACAAGTTGGAGCTGTTGAACACGGAATTAGAAGTTTTTGTGAAGACACTTCTGTTCAAATGTTAAGGCCGGTTGTTGGTATGAAGTTTTCATCAAAGGCAGAAGCATATGACTTCTACAATACTTATTCTTGGGTGCTTGGTTTCAGTATTAGAAATGGTGATAATTTTATTAATTCCAAAGGCGTACAAACTATGCAGGAATTAATTTGCCAACGAGCCGTAAGTAAATTTGTTAAAAATGATCATATTGTACTATGCTGGATTTTTAAAACATCATTGTAGAATGTATTACTATGTTTAATGACATTCAATCTGATACATCAATTTACTGTGCAGGGAATCAACAAGACTACTAAATATGCCACTACTAGATATGGTTGCAAGGCAACACACAGGGTAAATCTTAATGATAATTCAGAATGGTATGTCAAAGTTTTTAGGCAGGAACACAATCACTCCCTTGTCGAATCTTGCAGTGAGAAAAAGCACCTGCATTCACATCAACATATTGACAAGCCAATCAGAGATTTAATAAAGAATCTTCGGGAGAATAATGTATCACTCACAAGGGTTAATTCTATAGTAGCAGGTTTCTATGGATCAACAAAGAAAGTACCATTCTGTAAGCGCAAGTTGCGTACTGTTTGTTCTCAGATTGCAAGTGAAACCCTTCAGGACGACATTGCTAAGACACTGGAGAATTTCCGTGATATGATAGCAATGGACGATAGATTTTCTTTCTGTGCATAGGTGGATGATGACAACGGGCTAAAGTCACTAATGTGGACTACTGGGAGGAGTAGATCATTATATAATCACTTTGGAGATGCAATAACTTCTGACACTACTTATGGAACAAACATCTACAAAATGCCATTTGGTATGTTTGTAGGAGTTAGTAACCACTTTGAGAGTGTAATATTCGCTGGAGTGTTCTTGACTAATGAGAAGGGAGAGAATTTCTGTTGGGCTTTTAAGAAATTTGTTGCTATGATGGGTGGAAAACACCCAGTAACTATTCTTATAGGTAAACAATACTTTTGAAAGACCTTTACGTCTGGCTTGTTTATTTCATGTTTAGTGTATGAGATTCTTCACAAACTAAATTAAGTAATTTTCTAGGACTAAATTTTGCAATTATATGTTCTTAATACATTATTTTCCATCATACTTTATTTCAGATCAGGCTAGAGACATTGGAAATGCAGTCCGGAAAGTTTTCACTCATGCAGAACATAGATGGTGCAAATGGCATGTTCTTAAGCGGGCTCATGAACTTCTTGGTGCTGTCTATAGCAAGCAGAAAACATTTGCCGATGATTTCCATAAGCTAGTGAACCACATGCTAACTGTAGAAGAGTTTGAATATGCCTAGAATTTTGTTACGGTAAAATATTGTTTGCAGGAACATCCTTTTATGACTAGAGCCTACGAGTGTAGGCACAAATGGGCTAAACCATATTTTAGCAAAGTTTTCTGTGCTAGAATGTGTAGCACTCAACGTAGTGAGTGTGCAAACTTTATGCTGAAGATACATACTGTATGCAATTCTTCAATAAATGCATTCATTACCCAGTACACTAAGCTTATAGACGATCGTGAGAGTTGTGACGCAGATGCCGAAAGGAAAAACAAACAGGTGAAAATTTAGTAAAATCCACTTTTGTACTATTTTATGATAGTAATTTGTTGCTATATGTATGTTTTGCTAAAAATTTTCCAAATCTAATTTTCTATAAATAAATGCAGAAAATAATTAAGGTCCATTTTGGATATCCAATGGAGAAGCATGCTTCAGTTATCTATACTGCAAAGGTTTATAATCTATTCAAGAAGGAGCTCATTAAGTCAACATCATACCTTGTGCTTCCTAGCATGGAGGAACATACTTTTGTTGTGAAGCACGTCCAGGCCGAGTCTAGGGAATCGTGGTCAAAAGTAATATACAAAATCAAAGTAGACGAGTCTATTGGATATTACACTTGTGAATGTGGACTTTATGAACATTTTGGTGTTCTTTGTAGCCACGTCCTAGCGGTATGAATCTCAGAAATTTGAATTGTTAAATATGATGTTATATCTGAAAGCAACTAATTTTGTTCGTTGTTGTTCTTTGTCCCAGATTTTTGTGAACCGAGGTGTCTGCAAAATTCCAGATTTGTCATATAATGAAGCGGTGGACAAAGCAAGCAAGGTCATCTAGTTTCAACAATAAGTTGGAGAAATATATCGGCGACACGAACGAGGAATCGAGATCATTTAGGCACAAGCTATTATATTTTGCTGCAATAGATATAGTGAATGAAGCTAAAAATGATCAAGATGCTTTTGCAATTGCAAAGTCTAATTTTAGTCGCTGCAAGAAGGAATTACATGAGCACAGACTTTCAAAGACAACTACATGCCAGGTCGGATATGGATCAATCCCTGAACATGAAGTAACTACACATTCTGGTGTTCAACAGGAAGTCAATGAAGTTGTTGATTCAGATCTTCAAATAGTTGATACCGCAAACAATATTTCAATTCCAGTTTCTTCAATTCTTGCGCCTGCTATAATGAAGAAGAACGGTAGACCTTCAAATAAGTGGTACATGTCTAGCATGGAAGCAAACATCAAGAAGAAGAAACGTGGGAAAACACCGGACCAGAAGACCAAACATCCGGGTGGTGTGTTGGGTGTTGTCCAGTCAAGGTTTTGCAGCAAATGTCGATCGCCAACACACACAATCAAAAATTTTCCTCAGTTATATTTACCTTAATGTTATTTGTTTTCGTTTTGTTGTTGCAATGAAACTAGTAATGAAGTGTGTACTGATTGGAAACTTAAATGTATGAATCCCTGAACTAATTTTCTTGTTCTTACCGTTGTTATTTATAATTGCCTTAGTATTATGTCGTTAATTAAAGTTTAACACATCCTACATATTTGGATTAACCTGAACGTTTTAATGGTGTGCTTTGTTTTTTGAACGATTTGTCATTATGCTATAGCGCCTATTATTTCAAATATTGAACTATTATGTACTGCATTAATTCTTTGTTACATTGCTGCAAACAGTATTAATCTTTTACTAATGTACAATTCCTTTTGTTAAGATTTTGTATTTTGCATTTTGAATATATTTTTAAGATTAACTATTAATAAGTATGTGCTCATTACTGTTTTATAAGGAAACCATGAATCATATATATTTTGATCTAGTTTTTGGTTATATCACATTTATAAGGTGCTTATTAAGTTTCATATTTGAATAAAATTAATTTCCGTATACTTGTTTGTTTCATATTTCACTGAGATTGATTTCATTTCACTTACAGGGATTGATTTCTTGTAATGTGAATTGAACTAAAAACTTCAATTTCAATTATCACTTATAAGAAATATCTTCTTAGGGCTGACATTCCTGAGGCCTGATTTTGACATCTATTAATATTTATTATATGTCATTACATTTATTTTTACCTTACGAGCATAAATAATTTTGTCAATAAAAGCTAATTCAATAAAGAACTACATTACTTAATTCCTTATGAAAATAATAAATAATTTCAACAGCCGTAGATACATTTATTTTAATTACAATTATGCGTTTAGTTATGAATATTTTATAGTTCCGTTGGAAAATTGCAAATGGATATGAAATAAGATTCGAATCTGAATGTTTTGACATTGTAGTACGTAGATTTTACTTACCTCTAATTGTAGTACGTACATTTACATTTATGAGTCCAATTGTGGAATATTAGCACAATTTCACAAATCATAAGTATTGATAGTTTCTAACTACATTGCCAATTGAAATATGAAATACATGAGAACGTACAATTATTTAATTCATTTCCTACTGCAGCCGAAAAATGGTGTGACAGGTTTATTTATTTTAGTGAAATACATTACATAAGAAGTAGCAGAAATGTTATAAAAACATTTACATATGAAGAAGCTGAAATATTATAGAAACATTTCATATTGAGTCATTTCATTACACTCAAATTTCTGGACATAACGTTCCAAATGTAAGTACTTCACAATCCAAAATATGGTCTAATTGAAACCGAAGCTTAAATCCCCACAATGTTGACACACAAATTGACATTAGAAACACAACTAAGATCTGAAATTTCAATGTCCCACAGTTAACTATCGTTTCTTCTCCTCTTCATTGATATTCCATCCGTGACGATCCTACGCAGCAAGGAATGTTTTGATATTCAAAAATTGTTCCATGACGAAATTCGACATTGTAGTACGTAGATTTTACAAGTATGATAATGCAGATAGATCAACTAATTTCACAATTAATTGAAATCTGGAATGTTTTGCATATTTTTGTAATTTACATTTAATAAGTTTTACAAAGAATACTTGTCCTCGTGTCTCACTGAAATAAAGTACATAAATATCTCATACAAAATATTGAAATAGCACGTTCTTCCAATTGTGCAATTCAACTCTGGTGCTCTTCACCTAATCCTCAATTGTTTCTATGTAGGAAGTTGGAACCGTTCCATGGTTTCCTTTAATGGACAGCAACTCATACAACAACAATGGCTTGAATGACATTACGCTTTCCTGCACAAGAAGGAACATGTAATTAAATATTAGTGTAGTGCAACATATGGACAGAAGTTTTCTGTATTTTGATAATTACTTGTGTGTGGGTTCCAATAATGTTTTCTCCATGGAAATCACGAATTGATATAATCGTCACCAAACCAGAGTCATCACTGTAGTAAATTTTTATATTACTAAACTTATACATAAATAGTTTTTGTAAATGCATTAGGAAAGTTCAAGCAATAGTACCTGTTAGCACCGTGAATAATAGGCTTCAAGTAATTTGTGTCTCATGTGGTAAAGTCAACTTCCCATCCAGAGTAAAGCTCTTTCACAACTGTTGTCATTGCGCAAAGAATTTTTTTGACGTTTGAATCATGCATCTTCTTTAGTTCATTTTCATTTGATCGTACCTACGTTGGGTCAGCAACATGTACACATTTAAGCATCATGTCAAGGAAATAGGAGCGCCATGTAACATTAACTAGAGTAGGAACTATAATCTGCATAGAGATTAATAGTTTACTTAATATGACAAAAGTTTGTTCCTCATCAACTACTTTACCTTGTAAATATTCAGCTTGCACACACACACACAAACATAAACACATAATGGATGTGAAAATTCTTACGGTTCTGCACTCTGATATATCATATAATACTGCAATCTTCCTAAATTGGTCAAGCACAGAACGACTGGAGATAACATTCTCGTTTGCTAGGACCATCATCTGCATTCATTTTATGAAATTTCATTACATATTTTATAATTTGACAAGATCAATGATTATGACTAATAATATAATGGTAATATATATAATTGTTTTTTTCGGGAACTTACAGCGAAGTCAGACTCCAGTATATGCCTACACCTTTGCTTCTTTGAAGTGCCATACATCAACCTTTCAAGTTGAACAAGTCTCCTTATACATAAATCAAATACTTCGTAGCTGAATGTTCTGAAGAGTACAAGTGTATCCTTCAATTCATTGCCTGTGACCTCGATGTACCTTGGTTCGTAATGTATTATCCAGCACCTGTTGTATAGAAAATGTGAATATTATTGATAATTATTTATATTATGTATATGCCATTCTTTAAATGAAGTATACTTACACTTCATTTTCCTCTTGCTTGCTTTGTAGTACCCAATTTGATAATGTAGCTAGCATGGCTGATGATCTTTTTAGCATATTACTACCTACAAGCACATGATTAATTGCCAATGGATCGTTGCTTACTTTAATTTTATCAATAGGTGAGTCTGTGAACTCTGCTTCCAGTGCTCTTGCATTTAAGTTCAGGATATCTTCTCTCTGAAACAAACGGAATGCAACAGCTGTTTCGGACATCCGACTAGCCACTGTTGCTGGTGAAAGTTGATTTGGTGGTGTTTGCACATTTTGAATTTCTGCACATGTATTAGAACATGTTTTTTGTACTGCATTAGTTGGTGTTGTTGTTGCATCCATATTTCCTGAAAGAAATAATGTACAGAATGAAAGAGCTTAAAATTTAGATATAAAGTGGAAACAACATATGTTATGACACCAAATGAATTATAGTTTATATAGTTGCACATATGTGACAACAAATTTTTATATGAACCAGAGAAGTAGGTAACTTGAATATAATAAGTACAAAAAAATAAAACATATATCAGTTCTTAATAATGCAGTATGACTTCCTATCTCTTACCAGTAATTCCAATTTCAAACATTTTGCTTCTAGATGAGTCCAGTTTTTTGGAAGTGCCTGAAACATTAATGAAAAAAACTGTTAGCATGTCTTAGTCAGTGCAGCACCTGGTTGTTTTACTTCAGAAGTACTTACAATCACTGTTAGAATCAGCTCCACTATATTCACTTCCAGAACGCTTTATACTATTTCTGGACTTGGGTGGACCTTCAGATTGAACTTCTGTCGCTGGGCTGTGGTCATGAAGCCTCTTCGCTAATTCAAGGTTGTCATTTAAAATGATTTCCAATAGATTGTCTATCTTTGTAGACAGATTTTCCCTTCCTGATTTCGCTAATTCAGGGTTATTAACATGACCGGCCAAAATACCAATTGGCTGTGTAATGGATTTAAACTCAGTCATATGTCTTACAATCCTAGCACTGTGCCATTTAAGATCAATTGTTTGAGGAACGGTTAGCTGATCAAATAAATAGTGTTAGCAAATATAGTTGTTGCCGTAGAAATATTCACATTTTTGCAATTGTTAGAAATTCATACCTTCTTCGGTGTTGTTCCTTGTACATAAGAATCAAGGTAAATATTTAGTGGTCGCTTAGCATGACTTGTATTGTGTACTGCTGCAGGTTTGCTTGAAACTATGTTAGGTATAAATGGAGGTTTCTTCATGGGAAGAGTTGCAAATTTTGATGTACTTGCAGCCTGTTTACAAACAATATATTTTCTGTTCTTCAAGGACTTTAGCTGAGAATCATACAAAAACAATTTTGATTATTTAGACAAATTCATAGAAATATATATGATACGTAACTACACAACATGTTTGTCATACTTTAATACATCTTTTCTATCTTTATTAGATTGTAAATAAAAAATTGATTTCAACAGAGAAGGAATTTACTTTCTATTTCATTTCATAATGAAATATCAATTTTATGCGATACAACATGTGTCTTGATTTCATAAATGTGAAACGTTTGTTTATTTTTCATATTTCATATAACATAATGCATGTTAGTGAAACATGTGTTTGTTTATACTTCTAGAATATTGAATATGGTAAGTATTAAAGTATTCCATATTAGTGAAACATATTTCATATTCCATATTTCACATTAAAAATAGAAAAGATATTAAGTTCAACAATACGAGTCTTTTTAATCATTTAGTTAGTTATACATCTTTTGGAAAGTTGAATATGCTAAGCATTTGATATGTCATTTATTTGACATAGTTAATATGCAACACATTTATTACAAAATTGAATAAGTTTTCTACTAACAGTTTAAATTTGAAACATCATATTTCAGTTCAAAGAAAAGATTCATATTATATTTTCAATTATGTTGCAATCACTTGTATTGATATTAGTATTTCATCTTTTGCAAACTTGAATACTCAAATTCATATTACAGATATCTGACAAATCTAATATCATAAGTATCATATTTCATTATTTGTATATATATAGAATGTATGTATAAAAATTGATATCAATATAGAAGGAATTAAGCTGAGAATGATAAATAAACAATTTTTATAAGTAAGACAAATTCTGAGAAATATATATGATAGGTTACTAATTATATTATAACCTCATTTGATCCGAATGAATGATCATCAGCCTTCTGCCTCACAAGTTCTATCATCTTTGACATCTTCTCATAGTCAAATGCAGAAATAGTAGGCACTACATAATCAGGTATGTTTAGAATTCCAGGATTGAGACTGTCCAAAACGAAAGCCTGTCATATATTTAATAAAGTACAAAAATTAGTTTCCATGCATTAATAAATCATCAGACGCAGAAAATAATATAATATTTCAGAATCATGCTTCTTTCAATTACATTACTCACCTGCAAAAGTAGTGCGCAACTTGAAACATATTTCACACATTTTTTGGTCTTCAGTTCATACTGAGCTTTTCTGGCTGCATTCATAATTTCATCAATTGCTGCTAAGCAAAAGTTGTATGATGGTATTTCATTTGGTTTTAGTAGTGAACCCCAGAAATCTTTAGCTCCGTGATTTGCACTGCTGTGAGCTATTAAGAAATATCCCATTATGAAGCAAACAAAAGAAGTCTTGAATTGGTCAACCTGTGTTGCATCCATACCATTTGGGTACTCCCTGGTTATTATTGTTTTAGCCACCTTCAAACTGTTCATTTCTTCAGGGTCGTATGTAACAGATCCCATTGCCAGATGCAAGAATTCAATTTTCTCATCTACTGATTGGCATTCCAATCCTCTCAACAAGTTCGGACCCTTTGGTATTCTTAGAATTCTGTGGACATCTTCATCAGTTATTGTGAGGGAAACTCTATCATTGATTCTTATTGTTCTAGTATCAGGTTCAGTGTTGCATAGCACCAGCACTGTGAACTTACGATCTAACTTGTTTATTTGTGGAAGGTCCAACAAGCCTCCAAAATCCATATCTTTCACTATCTTCCTTTTACAATTGTCAAACTTGTTTATAATTGCGGCAACTTTTTTGCAAGAACTTCTAGGAGTTGCTGCATCACATTCTGAAGTGTCCGAATTTTTAGAATCATTGGACTTCCTATCTGAACTATGATCATATCCAGACATGTTCTACCAAATCCTACATACGCAGAGTAGGTACACGAGTTAATTTTACTATTATAATAATTTATCTTTGACTTTGAAGAAACTTTGTTTTATTAATTTCTTCAACTTGCTGTACTGCTATATGAAATGTAAAAAAATGCTTATAACATAATTTATTGTCCATATCACTTCTTTACCTATTGTTATACATGTTGAAGTAAAGTGTTTCTATATTTATATAACAATTTAATTCCAATGTGCAGCTAAATATATAATTTCACTAACTTTTGAAATGTATGCACACAACACATTTAGCTGTTAGTTACAAGAAATATATATACATATCAGTATCTATGTAATCCATAGTGTCTTCAATATATCCATGTATAATAATGTAATGTGATTTGTACTCACTGTAATAGTGAAATTTGATTTTTAAGTGACACACAAAAATATCAGACTTAATAATGCAAAACATGAAAACATATTCCAGCAAACGGTTCTAGTAGCTATAACCGAAACTATGGTAGTTAGAAATAATTCAAGAAGTGTCCTTCCATGGTCCAACTACACATATTGGTATAGAAGAGATTGCATGATAAGGGTAAGTGGTGGTCGTAGTAAATAGGAATTGCTTGGATGAACCGGAATAAAATTTTATAGATTGAACATCCCGCCTAACCTCTGATTGTTGAACAATCCACTCCTTTTTTAGATCAGTAGAAGAAGAGTTGACATACTAATCCCCCAGATGATGCAGTGGAGATTGGAAGAGAGCTAGAAGGAAAACATCAATGGCGATTGACCGAGAGCTGTGCGTGCTGATGCGGTGGAGAGCTAGAAGCAGAACATCAATGGCGAATGTCTGAGAGATGTCCTAGTTGAGTGCTTCTCTGGCTGTGATATTGAGTTATGGGCAGAGGTAGTGGGAGAGATCGCTTGCATAGTACCACGCGTGCTATGACAGAAGTCATCCCCTTGGTCTACGGGATGGATTTGACATGGATTTGACAACACACAACGCTCTCTTAATTGTTTGTACTATTCTGCAGCAGACATGTAAATTTTACACATTGGCCACCTAGTTAGACTAGATATGTAAAGTTCTGAAGGTAGTATAATATGACATTAATAACAATCATGTGACAGAAACAAAGTAGACCAAACATTGAAACTACAAACTGTAAGGAGGTGTTATATGTTAAAAAACATGTAGGAGTGAAATGAAAAAACACTCCCCTGGATATTTTTTCTTGTATGGTTTCAAAATTGGGAGGTCCATTTTGGTGGGAAAACTACCTCTCGCAGGAGTAGTATAAGAGCAACGCTTACACTTGTACATGTCCTCCTACCTCTCAAACTATTAGGAGACAATGAGCATGGATGAGAAGAATGGTGTTTTCCTCTCTTCCTTCACCAATGGCAGCAATGATCCGAATCAGATGGAAGGAAAAATTAGTTCATCCAAGGTACTTTGTATAAGTAGTTACTTGTTATGTTCTCATATTTGTTGTTCGAAGATTCTTATTTCAGTATCAATTGGTGTGCATGTCAATATCTTCTTCTAATCTCTCATTTCAATTTGTCTTTCACTTATGTTTCTTAGAAAATTTCTGAGGGGAGCTCATGTGAAGATGATGCTGACTCCAGCATGCGTCCAGTACATACGAAATTCTTGCAGCAGAGCCAGGTCGAACCAATAGAAGTAAGTCCACTGTAGTACATTCTTATTTCATTCATGGGTGATTAATATGTTTCTGCTGTGCAGCCTCCTTTGTTACTACTTGAAGATAATGGTTTGGAGGAGGTGGTTGGAGAAAACATTGTTGGTGATAATATACAATTTGAAGCAGAGCTAGATGAAGGCGACCGTGCGTCTGATGTTGAGGCTGAAAGACAACATCGTGTACACGAAGAGCCAATTGCGTACTTGCAGCTGCGGAGGATCGGCACGGATGGAAGATCGATGAAGAGGAGAAGAATCAATAATTAACTGTGGGACATTGAAATTTCAGATCTTAGTTGTGTTTCGTATGTCATTTTGTGTGTCAACATGGTTGGGATTTAAGCTTCGGTTTCAATTAGACCATATTTTGGATTGTGAAGTACTTACATTTGAAACGTTATGTCCAGAATATGTGAGTAAGCATGTTCTGTAACATTTGTGCTACCTCTTATGTAATGGTTTTATCAATTAGAAAATTGAGGGAAATGAAATTACTCACTATGAAATGGTTCTATAACATTTCAGCTTCTTCTTATGAAATGTTTGTATAACATTTCTGTTACTTCTTATGTAATGTATTTCAGTAAAATAAAAAAACCTGTCACACCATTTTTCAGCTACAGTATGAAATGTATTAAGTAATTGTACGTTATCATGTATTTCATATTTCAATTGGCAATGGAGTTAGAAACTATCAATACCTATGATCTGTGAAATAGTGCTAATATTAAAAAAATTCACTCATAAATGTAAATGTACTTACTAAAATTAAAGGTTTCACTTCTATAAGCTGTGAAAATTTGTTTCAAATTAATTTTTACCTTCACTAAAACTATTATGACACGTTAATAGATACTAGTGTAAAGTCTGAAAATAAATCTAAGTTTATATAATCTGGTAAAAAACATAAGTAGTACATGAAGTGAAACATGAGTAGTTCATGACGTGAAATACTGAAATGTAGAGATGGTACAGCTAGTACATAGAGTGATGATCTAAGGTGCTGAATAATATTACAATCAGTGAAATATCAATTTCAGTGATAGTAAACACTAATGAATATCAGTAGAAGTGAAATACAAAAAAGTATTACGTAATCTTTCTTCTTTGAATCTGCACTAATTGATAGAAGTCGCTCCTTCAGCATCTTGTTCTTAGAAAGGAAATGGTTGTCCTTGTAACTTTTCTCTTCATTGGCATCTTCTAGTTTCACCAATGTATTTTCTAAGTCCAGATGTAGGCTTGCCAGGTAGTTCTTCATGGGAGTTCCATGTTCCGGATCAACCCAACAGCTCCATGCACATTCTTGTCCCTGAATACAATAGCATTGTGGGAAAAGTAAGCATAAATATAGGAAGTTCACATTGCCTAGAGTGTGGGCTTAGTTTCTACTCCTTACATTTATAGGACAACCGAGGAAACGCCTACCGCCATGCTCGCTGCCCCATGCCACCCGGTGTGCAGGACTGTATCCATGGATGCATCGACGGAGAGTTTGCTGGTCAATCCCGTTCCAGCTTCCACCAGGTTGTGGTATATACATAACATCTTCATATACGACCAATCCGACACCCTAAACACAACATGGAAGTAAGCATGAAGTTATAGGAAACAAATCCTAAGAAGTTCTATTCGAAAATATAAGAACTTACCTGGTTATCCGCAGCAATGTTCATTCCTGAGATGTCCAAAGGTGGTGCGAACGAAGACTGCTGCTTAGAGATTGGATTGCTGCCTGTGCTGGTGCCTCTGTACAATGGGTGGTGTGTATAATATAGGCAGGCAATGTTCCACTTACACAAGCGTTGGTTTGTAATAAATGAGCAATAAGTTCAAACATGTGGTTACACAGGTAGCATCAATTATTGCCTCTGAACTAGTAGGTGAAAATTTGATGCATCTTATGTACCGATATGTGCGCTACTCTGCGGACAGGTATGTTGTAGGACATGATATAACAATGAGCGTGTAGCATTTAACACCTTTTTGAAATAGTCGGGCTGAAATTATGCGAACCGATTTCTATTGACGACACACTGGTTTTTAAAAATAAGTAAAACCCATAATAATAAGTTGTACTACAATTTTTCCATGAAAGCATCTTTTTTGCCGTAACATAAGAGCAATTCAACTTGAACGGCATTTGTGAACATATTAATATCAAATATGAATTGAAATAAAAAAAATTAGTTCACTATGTTTCCCAATTTTTTATTAATGTTATAAGAAAATAAGGTAAAAGTGCCATTGAGAATTGCTTATATAAAATGAATTTAGCCATAAGGAAAAATAATATGGAAAATTTTCTATTATTTTCAATGTATAAGGAAGTTACAATATATTAGAAATGACACAATTTCCAATTTTGTACTAGTGAAATATGCAATGTAAATAACTTCATATTACAATTTATACTGCTTCATGAATGTGTTGAAAATAATTCAATATGTTAAATAGTAGATGTGAGATTAGGAATATTATTCAAATATAACAAAATTCATTAGATGATCAATATTATTAGATGTCAAATAACAAAAGGCATACTTTTGAATAGCTTCACTGACTGCAATGTAGAGTTATGAAACAATGTTTTAATATTATGAATCCCAAACACATGTTTTCTCATGTAGAAAAAATATTTCATTACATATGAAATATAAATTAAATATCCTTCTCTTAAATCGAATTATGTTACATACATTATAATATAGATACAAATTGTGTATTGATGTATGTCGAACATGACATATGAAAATCAGTAGAAACGCTTGCAAACTATTTCAATATATACTAGTCTGTTTAATTTTTACCAAAAAATGATGTTCGGAATGTTAACAATTAAGACATCTCATATTAAATAGTATACATTGGAAAATAAATTTAGGTTCTCAATGATTTATTGTGAGTAGATGGAAGTGAAATGTCATATTTACAACATCTCGTCTTTCATTCTTTACACGATAGTAACCATATCAACTATGTAATTCTCAGAATATTTGTCAGCAAATTGACATATGTAGTACATACCATATTCTTCATATGACTATCTGGATGCGAAATATGAAACAAAGCAGAACACATGTTTCATTAATATGAAATAAGAAATAAACTAAACATATTAAGTACTACTTACAATATTGTTAGTGATGTATTTTGATACATACATTGTACTAATATCCAAAATGTGCAATATGACATTTATAAAAAAATATGTTATCTGTAATATGATTTTGTGAATTCACTTATGTCAAACTTGAAAAATGAAATTAAATTGAACTGATTGCACCGTACTTCAAAATATCATATTCTTTCTTTTTACGAACTGAAATATTTATGTTTCAAATTTGAGTCGTTAGGACATATGTTATTTCATTCTAAACATGTGAAAAATGAAAATTGTCCATAGAAGTGCAAATTTTAAAATTATGAAATTTATATATGATATGCACAGAATAGAATATTTCATTATTCGTAAATTAAATTAAATAACAAATTTGAATAATATGACTAATAGATGAAATTGTGTTTTCACATGGTTCCTATTATGGAAATAATGCTATCTGAGATGTTTTAATAATCTCAATTCACTTTCATAATATGAATTCCATAATTCAATAGCAAATATGAAACAAGAGATTTGAAAACGGTGCATATTTCAAACATCATATATTAGTTGAAAAAAATTGAGAAATATGTTATTTTCAAATAGGTTGGAATCATTGTTATATATTTACATATATCATCTTTGACAGATGTGAATAGTGAAATATGATATTATGTTCACTGATATATGGTATTGCATCGAAAAGATAGCCGCATCGTTGTGTTGTTCAATGATCTAATTGTTGTAAGTCGGGCTATGCCTTGTTTCAGGAAACTATTATTTGATTTGGTTCATTTAGGTTAGCAGACTGCTATTGTTTTTCGTGTGAAGTGGTATGGTCTATCTCACATCGCACGACAACTCATCATTTATGGTGTAGTACATTCCACCAACTAGACTCTTAAAAATAACATAGCATGCGAACATAATTTCAATTGCATTGGAGAGAGTAGTTGTATTTTGTGCCGCCAACAATGGATCTCGTTGATACTAATTGAGTTTGTACATTTGTAGGCCATATACATTGTCGATATCATACACATAAATAGTACGAAATGAATTGCATTTTGATTAAAGTAGGAGCTATAAATAAAACATTCAAGTTGGAAAACATAATTAATAACTGATATAACAATTAGCATCATCGACATCTGAATCTAAGATTATATGATGGCAATCATGTTGTACTTTGGCACTTTTGAGGATGCGTTTGACGAAGCAATGGCATTTATTAGCATTTGAGGTTGATATTGGCAAAACAGATTACCGAAACACAAGCTGTGGCATAAATGATAAAAATGATTCAATTCTTATTACTTTATAAAGATATGGGAAACAATTTCGGTATGTGAAGTATTAAACTTAATTCGATAAATATTATTATACCAGTTAAATAAAAAAAGTAATTTGTTTCTTCACATAGTTTAAGCTGATCGAAAATAGACAAATATATAACATTATATTCAATATGATGTAATAAGAAACACAGTAAATTGAACTATGTTATGCCTTTAATATGTAAGTTCATATCATATTTGAAATAATACAATATGGACATTGCTTCATATAATAATTAAAATTAGATGTGTTCACTTTAATAGTAATGAAATATATGATGTTACTAGTTTTAGACGTTATCACCGATGGATGTTGTCTATAGTACATTATATTGTAAACTTGTACAAATGTGTGTAGGGTGGATATCGTCGTCATACTGCGTGTTTGTTATGCTTGCATAAGCCATTTAATTGTTCTCTTTGTCCATGTTGTTTATAAAGTTTAAACTATTTCAGATCATAAAGTACGTTATTAAAATTCTTGTACATCAATTTATTTAGGGGATACATGCTTGCTATAAGCATGCACATTTTGATAACCATATTCATTTTATAATAAAATGCAATTTTTGGTGCAATATTTATAATGTCGCAAAGCATTGCACTTCACAAACATACCAGATACATTCATACACAGATCATTACATATATTAAGTAGCCAATGAATTAAATTTTGATATATGTGGGAAGTAATAAATTAAAATACAATTTAGAAAACATAATAAGTAAGTAATGTAAGGATCAACATCCTCCTCATATTTAGAAAACCTTATAAAGCTATCATATAGTTTGCGGGAAGAAGACGGTTGATAGAGCTCCGGTGCGCTGCCATCTTCTTTAGCTAAGACAATGGTTCTCTGATTAGTTTGTGTGCTTTCATTGATATTCCTTAACCAAGACAAATAAGTTATGATACCAAGTTAGGAAATGTGTTTTTTGATTAGTTTGTGTGATTGGTTTGTTATGATACCAAGCTAAGTCAATGGTTCTCTGGTTAGTTTGTGTGCTTTCAATGACAGAAATGTCGTTGTTGGTACCGCCAACATAGGATGTCGTTCATACAAATTGTTTTCATACATTAGTACAAACTCGTACATTTTGGATGTCGTCGTAATAGTGCGCTTTTGTGATAGTTCTGGATATGTTAGAATGGTTTTCTTGTTCCAGGCTCGTCAGAAAATAATAACTATTTCATATCATACATTTTTAGTATAGGAATGCACATTTGTAATACTATATTCATGTTATAATGACATTCAAATTAGTGGTTCAAAAATTAAAAATTTGATCTATTACAAAACATTGCCCATGACGAACATTAGAAATACATTCATACTTATAGTGTTACACATAATAAGTATGAAATCAAATACATTTCGATTATTCTAGGAGCTAAATATATAGCATTCAAGTTCGAAATCATAATAAATAATTAATAAAAGCATTAGCATATTTATTATCTTAATGTAAGGTGCTATGCTTGAAATCAAGTTGTAATTTGGCACTTTTCGAGCATGCGCCTAACGAACCTATGTCATTTTGTAGTAGTTGATATTCATAGTGGCAAAACTGAGTACTGATACATAACCAGTGGCATAAATGATAAAAATTATTCATTTCTTACTAGTTTATAAAGAGATGGTAAACAATTTGGTATGTGAATTATTGACATAGTTTAACCTGATAGAAAAAAGACATATATGTAACATTATATTGCATATGATGTAATAGGAAATCCAGTTTATTGAAATATGCTTTGCCTTTAATATGTAAATAATAGAATATGGACATCCTTCATATCCTATTCAAAATTATATTTTTTCACTTTAATAGAACTGAATTATATGATTATACTAATTATAGGCATTATCAATGATGGATGTTGTGTATAGTACGAGAAATTGTAAACTTTTAGAAATGGGTTTATGGTGGATATCGTCGTCTTACTGCCCATTTTTTATGCTTGCATACGCCATGGAACGGTTCTGTTGATCCATGCTATTTATGAAATAGAAAATATTTAAGATCATGATGTACGTTATTCAATGTGTTCTGCATCAATGTTTTAGGGGGAAAATGCTTGTTCTAAGCATGCACATATTTATATCTATATCCAGGTGATAATATAACACATTTTTGCTGCAAACATTAATATATCACAAAGCCTTGCATTTCAAAAACATAAGAGATACATTGATAGACATAGCATTACATATATTAATTAGGAAAAGAATTACATTTTGGAAAAAGTAGCAACTAATAATTAAAGATACAATTTGGAAAACAAAAGAAAAAAGTAATCTAAGCATTAGCATCGTCCTCATCTGAAGATAAGATTATAATGCTATCATATTCTTTGCTCGAAGAAGACGGTTGATACTGCTGCGGTGCGCTGCCATCTTCTTTATCTTCGACATTGGTTCTTTGATTAGTTTTCTATGCTTTCATTGATATTCCTTAACCGAGACACATAAGGATCATCTGTATATGAAACACTATGCTTGTTCTTAGTTGGCATACCATACATTTTTGCTTCTGCCTTGATGTGTTCGGATACCAAGTCCGTGGTCAAGAATCGGATGACCTCAGGGGATAGATGGCAGCACTCACTTGAGTCGTCAAATGTGGAAGACGAGTTGGTCGTATTTGTTGGAGTAGCAGTACCACTTGTAGCAGCTTCAACTTGATGGTCAATAGTGTGACGCCCGGATAATCATGCTACAGTAATCTCACGTTAATGTTGCCATGTCACCTCGGTCACTGTAGTTAATCTCGGCTTGATTCAAAAACGTTTCAAATTTAAATTCAAATTAATGACAAACGACAAAGTTTTCAAAATATTAAACTAAAATGTTCGGGGTGTGCAGTTCAATGCCTGGATAATTATAATAAAGCAAACACATTTTTATAAAATGCCTAGATAATTTAAAATGATTTAAAACAGAAAAGAAAATAAATAAAAAAGAAAAAGAAACTACAAAAACAGAAAACAAAACAAAACAAGAAAAGGGAGAAAGCAACCCCCCCCCCACTAGGCTCCGGCCCAGCAGGCCACAGCCCCACTGGGCCAACCCACCAGGCCCAGCCGGCCGAACCCCACTCCCCACTCCCTTATCCCATAATCCCCCGAAACCCTAACCCACTCCCCGTCGCCCCACACCCCACTCCCCCCACTCCCTCGTCTGGATCTGGATCGGGAGGATCCCGATCCCCTCGCCCCTCGACCCCGCGCGCCCGTCACCGTCTGGACCTCACCGGCGCCCGGAGCTCCCCCGCCGGCCTGCTTCCACCTCCCCACCGGCCTGCTCCCACGTCACCCTTCGTCCCCAACGCCCCCTCGAGCCCCGCTTCCCTAGTCCCTACTCCCCCACCGTGAGCTCCCTCCCTCTCCCTCGTTCGCTCACCGCACCATCCGCGCTCTCGCACGCGCCGCGCCCGCCGCGGCCCCTGCTGGCGGCACCCGGGCCGCGCTCGTCCTCACCCGAAGCCCCGCCCCCGCGCTCACCACGTCGACGGCCGCGCACCGGCGCCCCTGGACGCGCCCATGGTTGCGCCCTCACGCCCCCCTGCTCTCCTGCCTGACCTCGCCAGGCCTCGCCCGGAGCTCCCCGTCCGCCCGCACGCGACGCCCTGCGTGCTCCGGCCACCCGCCTCCCCTCTCCTCCCCGTCGCCGCTGGCATCTGTTGCCGCCGCCGCAGCCTTCAGTCCGCCTGCGCCGTTCCGCCATGCCCAGCGTCCCGTGCCCCGTGGGCACCAGCGCTCCGCCCCCCCGGGTCGAGCTCGACCGCCGCAGCCCGGTGAAACTCGCCCCACTGCAGCCCCCTTCCCCCCTCACCGCGTCGCCCCAGTGCTCGCCTCTGCTTCCCGCCGGCGCCCATCACTGGCCGGCCGCCCTGGCGCGCACCGGCGCCTGGCCGCGTCGTGCGCCCAGCGCCCCTCGGGCATGCGTCGTTCGGGTGACGCCCGCACCCAGCGCCCGACCCACTATGGCCCTGGGCCACTGCCAAACGGGGCCCGCGCCCTCCCACAGAACGTTAAAAAAAGAGAATTAGTTAAAATAATAACATTAATTAATTAATTAATTAATCAACTTAATTAATTTTGATTAATTAAGCTAAACAACTAATTAAACATTAGTTATTTAATTAACCTAGTTAGTTAGTTAATTAGCTAATTAAGTAGTCAATGACAGTGGGGCCCACCCCCTAATTAATCCTGATTAGGTTAAATAAAATGCTTAATTAAAATGTGTCACTGACCAGTGGGACCCACTGGTCAGGTTGACCAGTCAACCCCTGTTGACTGCTGACGTCAGCATGACATCATGCTGATGTCATAAATCCATTTTCGAATTAAGTTAAATAATTAATTAAATTCCAGAAATTAATAAAATCTTTAGAAAATCATATCTTTTAATCCGTAACTCGGATTAAATTATTTTCAACATGAAAGTTGCTCAGAACGACGAGACGAACCCGGATACGTAGCCCGTTCGTCCACCACACACCCCTAACATATCAAACCCGCAACTTTCCCCCTCCGGTTCATCTGTCAGAAAACACGAAACACCGGGAATACTTTCCCGGATGTTTTCCCCCCTTCACCGGTATCACCTACTACCGCGTTAGGGCACACCGAACACCGCGTATTGCCTTGTTATATTTTGTGATGCTTTGTTTGCTCTGTATTCATTATTTCTTCCCCCTCTTCTCTCTGGTAGACTACGAGACCGACGCTACTGCTGACCAGTTCGACTACGGAGTTGACGACCCCTCTCTCTTGCCAGAGCAACCAGGCAAGCCCCCCCTTGATCACCAGATATCGCCTATTCTCCTCTAAACTGCTTGCATTAGAGTAGTGCAGCATGTTACTGCTTTCCGTTAATCCTATTCTGATGCATAGCCTGTCATTGCTGCTACAGTCATTGATACCTTACCCGCAATCCTAAATGCTTAGTATAGGATGCTAGTTTATCACCTTTGGCCCTACATTCTTGTCAGTCTGCCTTGCTATACTATAGGGCCGTGATCACTCGGGAGGTGATCACGGGTATATATTATACATACTTACATACTATACAGATGGTGACTAAAGTCGGGTCAGCTCGAAGAGTACCCGCGAGTGATTCACGGATTGGGGGCTGAAAGGACCTTTGTCCCGACGGCCCTCTGTGTGGATCTTTGTGGCGGAGCGACAGGGCAGGTTGAGACCGCCTAGGAGAGAGGTGGGCCTGGCCCTGTTCGGCGTTCGCGGATACTTAACACGCTTAACGAGATCTTGGTATTTGATCTGAGTTGGCTACGAGCCTATACGCACTAACCATCTACGCGGGAGTAGTTATGGGTATCCCGACGTCGTGGTATCAGCCGAAGCACTTCGTGACGCCAGCGACTGAGTGGCGCGCGCCGGATTGGAACGTAAGCCTGCTCTTGTATTAAGGGGGCTAGTTCTGCTTTCGGCCGCGTACGCAACGTGCAGGTGTGCTATGGGCGATGGGCCCAGACCCCTGTGCGCTTAGGTTTAGACCGGCGTGCTGGCCTCTCTGTTGAGCCTAGGTGGGGCTGCGACGTGTTGATCTTCCGAGGCCGGGCATGACCCGGGAAAGTGTGTCCGGCCAAATGGGATCAAGCGTGTTGGGTAAGTTGGTGCACCCCTGCAGGGAAGTTAATCTATTCGAATAGCCGTGATCTTCGGTAACAGGACGACTTGGAGTTGTACCTTGACCTTATGACAACTAGAACCGGATACTTAATAAAACACACCCTTCCAAGTGCCAGATACAACCAGTGGTCGCTCTCCCTCAGGGATATGAGGAGGGGATCGCCAGGTAGGATTATGCTATGCGATGCTACTGGAGATGCTACTTGGAGATGCTACTTGGAGATGCTACTTGGAGGACTTCAATCTACTCTCTTCTACATGCTGCAAGACGGAGGCTGCCAGAAGCGTAGTCTTCGACAGGATTAGCTATCCCCCTCTTATTCTGGCATTCTGCAGTTCAGTCCACTGATATGGCCCTTTACACATATACCCATGCATATGTAGTGTAGCTCCTTGCTTGCGAGTACTTTGGATGAGTACTCACGGTTGCTTTTCTCCCTCTTTTCCCCCTTTCCCTTCTACCTGGTTGTCGCAACCAGATGCTGGAGTCCAGGAGCCAGACGCCACCGTCGACGATGACCCCTACTACACCGGAGGTGCCTAATACTACGTGCAGGCCGCTGACGACGACCAAGAGTAGTTAGGAGGATCCCAGGCAGGAGGCCTGCGCCTCTTTCGATCTGTATCCCAGTTTGTGCTAGCCTTCTTAAGGCAAACTTGTTTAACTTATGTCTGTACTCAGATATTGTTGCTTCCGCTGACTCGTCTATGATCGAGCACTTGTATTCGAGCCCTCGAGGCCCCTGGCTTGTATTATGATGCTTGTATGACTTATTTATGTTTTAGAGTTGTGTTGTGATATCTTCCCGTGAGTCCCTGATCTTGATCGTACATATTTGCGTGCATGATTAGTGTACGATTGAATCGGGGGCGTCACAAGTTGGTATCAGAGCCAACTGCCTGTAGGAATCCCCCTTTCCAACTCCTTGGCCGAAGTCGAGTCTAGTCGTTGAAAAACTTTTACTAACATGGCTGTGTGGCCCATGGGCCCACGTCGCCATCGGGAGGTATTAGGATCTTTTATTCCTCGACCTTTACTCTGGGATTCTGAACCCTCTTCTATTCGGGTTAAACGATTTTTACTAAAAACTAACTTTAGGTTCTCGAAAATACTTTCTCCCGGAGAGCCCCTTCAGTCCAGATGGTCACCGACTGCACCAGAAGATTTCGGAGATACTCTTTGATATTCTCTCGAGACTTTGTGCCCATCACTTTTGCTATTCCCGACCACCGATAAATCCTTATGGATAACTACTTACACTTGCCATTCTTACGATCATTCCCCATTGTTCTTGTTATTACAAGATACCCGAAGTTTTCTCTATTGTTCCGAGAATACTTTGTGCCTACTGCCTAGCAGTTCTTTGCCACATGAATACCCCTTCAAATAATTTCTCGCACTTATCGAGTATCCACTCATCCCCAGTTGATTCATGTATTTCACAAAAGTCTTCAAAATACCATTCGATCTTCCGAAAATCCTCAGCAACCTATTGCTCCGGAATTTCTTGTTTGCTTTCATTATGATTAATCCCATAAGTATAGAAACCTTATTAACATTCCTTGTCATTATCATTTTGAGTCTGTTGACTCAATATGTTGCGAATACACGCAATCATCATTGATCCTTATAAATTACCTTTCCGGCTGAGCTTCCATTCTTTTAACTGGAATTGGTTCTCGACCAATCCAATTGTCGTTGATTGTACCCTAGGGCTATTCAACTTATCCATCCCTAATCAGAGCATTGCTTCTGATCCCTTGATTTGGAGATCATAATTCCTTTGCATTTGACAATTGAGTTAGTCAGTTGTTTCTATAAACTGATCTCCTTGCATTCTTTCCTCCTCTGGTTGAGTACCGATGCTCACATCAGGTACCTTGTGGACCACCAGATCCTTTGTTGGATTTTATCTGACAACGCCCTTCATATTCAATAACCTTGTGAGCCTTTTCTCCGATACATAATGCCTTTGGTAAATTGTATCGTCTGCTTCCTCAACCATGCTCTGCCTTCGAGCTTGAGTTAATTACTTCTAAAGGTTCTGGTATATGATTCTAAGATGCCCCGATGGGTTGAACCTATGCCTTCCTTAATATGTGTGAACTCGAAAGTTTTCACGAGTCGTACTCTTCTTGAATTTTGCCAGATAAAATTTCAACGCTATAACTTCATCAAAAGCGAGAAGTGAATGAAAGGGTATGCATTGGAGAAGTGGGAGTCGACCTTGAACTCTGAGTTCATGCCCATGGACCTGATGTGGAACTTATCAGGGTAGCTTCTTGCCAAATATTTACTCATTCGAGTAATTCTTTCAGTGTTATTAAATTGGACCCCTTGTAGTTATGGTTTCGACCATAGTGTTCTTCTTTGTTCCCATTTCTCGGGCAAGTTTAAACATTTGTCTTCTGCGGATTAATACCCCAGTCCAACCTTTACTTTGATCTGGTGTCGAGTATTACCCCCCTGGTATCTCGAGATTATCATGGAACTGCATAACTTCTTATGAGTTCTTCATCAAGTGCTACCTTCCCACTGATTCCAATTTTTCACGGGCTCTGAGTTATTGAACACTCAAAGACACCGATAACTGAACCGAGTCCGCACTGCGGTTCAACAACTCTTCGGTAAGCTTCTATAAGTACGAGTTTGTACCCGATCACATCATTCCTAGCCTGTTTGGCTATATCATTGTCGTGATGATTTTAACTGTGCTACCCGGTCCTTCTTCACGGAGCACAATTTTCGACGATGAACTAACCTTACGTCGATCCTCATCGTCATATCATTTCGCCTTGAACAACAAGCTTGGTTTCGAGTTTGTGTCGTACCCTTGGTTCCGATAACCTTTCACTTCATCATTACTTTGACTTGTTGACGTCGCCGATCGATTACATCTTCATGAACTCTCGCGACAAAGGTGTCGTGATCATCAACATTCTGAGCTCATCCAGGATATCAATTGAATTCATGATGAGAAATACCATCCTTGCCCTCGATGAATTGTATTATCATCGACCACTTTATTGCCTTCCCACCAACACAAGCTTGTTCATGCTTGGTGTTATACCTTGAGTTCCTTGCTATCCAGCAATTGTTCTTCTTTACCTTGGAGTATTACCATCCTTTATGTCAAGAATGTTCTGAGATTTGTTCCACCTCTTAAGAATTCTTGGTATAGTGATACTTCTCACCATCACCATTCTTTCTTGGTCCTCGTGTTGATTCCAACCGGGGTACCAACAAGTGAACGGTGTTGTTTGGATTATGCACGTCTAGCAACCCTATTGCTTTGAAGTTAGTGGTCGGCCGTTCATTCTTAGACTATTGATTATTGAATCACCATTCTGACATTGGTCGTGCAACCCAACCGATATTTCGGGCACACCTTTCAACCAATGTTTAATTGTGTATGTTTTCCTCGAGCATACTTATATCGTTTGATCTGACAAATGTCATCTCCTTATCCACATAATTGTGGAAATCCGTCTTTTGGGAATCTCGGTGAATTGCCGTTGAGTTCACCAGACACCTCCTTGTCCTTCTCCTTGGGTTAATGATGGACTCTTATTAACGGAAATCACCCCATAGTTCATTTCCCCGAGAATCTTACAATGTCATCTCGTCAATTTGCGTTGCACCTTTTCTTCTTAGGTATCCTAAGTCTGAGGTATCCTGACACCAATCGGATCTGAATCGGGGGCGTCAGATATGATGGTTGGGAGAACTTTCCAAGAGTTATGATGTTGATCCTTTGATGACCCGGTAATATGATGTCATGCCTAGCACCCCCCCCCCCGGCTGGAGGACCTACCATTATAGATTCCTTTTCAGCAAGGTTATCCATTCATCCATGAGGAAATTGTAAGACTTATTCTACAAGTTATTCCTGATGGATCCTTCGTGTTTCCAAAGTCTGATCTTCACCTGAAGACCATGTCAATGCTATCTCGAAGCTTGTCAATGGTACTCCGATTTGCAACAGGAACATTTGAAGCACGATGCTAGATTTTATTTATCATTATCCTAACACCGTTGTATGGGTAATATCATGAGATTCCTCCCCCCTTACCTAAATGGTTTTCTACTTTATATCCTGTCATGGATATCTTGCTCTGCTTGTCCTTGGGAAGGATATACCCTTGAAATATGTGTTTAAACATATTTTCCTTTCCATTGTTTTGTTTAATCTGAAGATCATATTTTCCTTCCATTGATTTGTTTAAACCTTTTCTATGATCTATATGATATAAGCAGTAATAATCCACTGCTTGTGCAAGCACCTCGATGTACAACTCTGTCAGTAAGACCTTGTTACTATTGTTGATGACATTCCGGTAACCACCGATGGACGGGAACCTATGTTGTTACGCCTCGTTTCAACGAGCAGGAAAATGGTTCTCTTAGTCCCTCGCCCTTGGTACCTATGTTGTTGCCGACATGACCCTCAGACTCTCCTCTGACATGCCTTGCTTACATGATCGTGCAAGATGTCACCGACCTTCCTACTTTTAACCACATGGTGGGCCCATAACCCACAGTTTCACAGGATCGAAACCTGACTCTCCTGTACACCCCTCGTTCCCAAAGTTATTCCTCCCGCTTGGACTCGTATGTAATTCATGGGCCACCTTCTGATGAGATCATCAATTCTGGCATCGGACACAATAATTATTCCGTTGCTTGAAACCCCTTCACCTTCTGACTAGGCATAGAACGATTGCCTGGCTGCTTGAAACTTCTTATTATACCTTCCAACTTTGCTCTCGATGTGTTTTATTTGTTCAACTCGAGAGATACTCTCATGATCATTCTTGGGATACCCCCCCCCCCGATGATTCTCCCTTATAACATTCAATTGTTGTAAAGCTGCCCCTTACCTATTCGTAAGTACGATGGAGTTCCTGAAGAAAAGACGACAACTTCATCATGATGACCTGAAACAGCAGAATGAAGACATTAATGTAAT
This sequence comes from Triticum aestivum, assembly GCF_018294505.1. Taxonomy (NCBI): domain Eukaryota; kingdom Viridiplantae; phylum Streptophyta; class Magnoliopsida; order Poales; family Poaceae; genus Triticum; species Triticum aestivum. The sequence continues at coordinate 187,523,813 of NC_057800.1, forward strand.
GAATCAACCTCTTCGAGAAGAGCAACCAAGACCGAGATGATTCGTTAGAAACTCGTAACCAAAAGTTCCCCCCTTACCGAACCTCTTAAATCTCGAGACGAGATTTCTTGTAGTGGAGGAGAATTGTGACGCCCGGATAATCATGCTACAGTAATCTCACGTTAATGTTGCCATGTCACCTCGGTCACTGTAGTTAATCTCGGGTTGATTCAAAAACGTTTCAAATTTAAATTCAAATTAATGACAAACGACAAAGTTTTCAAAATATTAAACTAAAATGTTCGGGGTGTGCAGTTCAATGCCTGGATAATTATAATAAAGCAAACACATTTTTATAAAATGCCTAGATAATTTAAAATGATTTAAAACAGAAAAGAAAATAAATAAAAAAGAAAAAGAAACTACAAAAACAGAAAACAAAACAAAACAAGAAAAGGGAGAAAGCAACCCCCCCCACTAGGCTCCGGCCCAGCAGGCCACAGCCCCACTGGGCCAACCCACCAGGCCCAGCCGGCCGAACCCCACTCCCCACTCCCTTATCCCATAATCCCCCGAAACCCTAACCCACTCCCCGTCGCCCCACACCCCACTCCCCCCACTCCCTCGTCTGGATCTGGATCGGGAGGATCCCGATCCCCTCGCCCCTCGACCCCGCGCGCCCGTCACCATCTGGACCTCACCGGCGCCCGGAGCTCCCCCGCCGGCCTGCTTCCACCTCCCCACCGGCCTGCTCCCACGTCGCCCGTCGTCCCCAACGCCCCCTCGAGCCCCGCTTCCCTAGTCCCTACTCCCCCACCGTGAGCTCCCTCCCTCTCCCTCGTTCGCTCACCGCACCATCCGCGCTCTCGCACGCGCCGCGCCCGCCGCGGCCCCTGCTGGCGGCACCCGGGCCGCGCTCGTCCTCACCCGAAGCCCCGCCCCCGCGCTCACCACGTCGACGGCCGCGCACCGGCGCCCCTGGACGCGCCCATGGTTGCGCCCTCACGCCCCCCTGCTCTCCTGCCTGACCTCGCCAGGCCTCGCCCGGAGCTCCCCGTCCGCCCGCACGCGACGCCCTGCGTGCTCCGGCCACCCGCCTCCCCTCTCCTCCCCGTCGCCGCTGGCATCTGTTGCCGCCGCCGCAGCCTTCAGTCCGCCTGCGCCGTTCCGCCATGCCCAGCGTCCCGTGCCCCGTGGGCACCAGCGCTCCTCCCCCCCGGGTCGAGCTCGACCGCCGCAGCCCGGTGAAACTCGCCCCACTGCAGCCCCCTTCCCCCCTCACCGCGTCGCCCCAGTGCTCGCCTCTGCTTCCCGCCGGCGCCCATCACTGGCCGGCCGCCCTGGCGCGCACCGGCGCCTGGCCGCGTCGTGCGCCCAGCGCCCCTCGGGCATGCGTCGTTCGGGTGACGCCCGCACCCAGCGCCCGACCCACTATGGCCCTGGGCCACTGCCAAACGGGGCCCGCGCCCTCCCACAGAACGATAAAAAAAGAGAATTAGTTAAAATAATAACATTAATTAATTAATTAATTAATTAATCAACTTAATTAATTTTGATTAATTAAGCTAAACAACTAATTAAACATTAGTTATTTAATTAACCTAGTTAGTTAGTTAATTAGCTAATTAAGTAGTCAATGACAGTGGGGCCCACCCCCTAATTAATCCTGATTAGGTTAAATAAAATGCTTAATTAAAATGTGTCACTGACCAGTGGGACCCACTGGTCAGGTTGACCAGTCAACCCCTGTTGACTGCTGACGTCAGCATGACATCATGCTGATGTCATAAATCCATTTTCGAATTAAGTTAAATAATTAATTAAATTCCAGAAATTAATAAAATCTTTAGAAAATCATATCTTTTAATCCGTAACTCGGATTAAATTATTTTCAACATGAAAGTTGCTCAGAACGACGAGACGAACCCGGATACGTAGCCCGTTCGTCCACCACACACCCCTAACATATCAAACCCGCAACTTTCCCCCTCCGGTTCATCTGTCAGAAAACACGAAACACCGGGAATACTTTCCCGGATGTTTTCCCCCCTTCACCGGTATCACCTACTACCGCGTTAGGGCACACCGAACACCGCGTATTGCCTTGTTATATTTTGTGATGCTTTGTTTGCTCTATATTCATTATTTCTTCCCCCTCTTCTCTCCGGTAGACTACGAGACCGACGCTGCTGCTGACCAGTTCGACTACGGAGTTGACGACCCCTCTCTCTTGCCAGAGCAACCAGGCAAGCCCCCCCCTTGATCACCAGATATCGCCTATTCTCCTCTAAACTGCTTGCATTAGAGTAGTGCAGCATGTTACTGCTTTCCGTTAATCCTATTCTGATGCATAGCCTGTCATTGTTGCTACATCATTGATACCTTACCCGCAATCCTAAATGCTTAGTATAGGATGCTAGTTTATCATCATTGGCCCTACATTCTTGTCAGTCTGCCTTGCTATACTATAGGGCCGTGATCACTCGGGAGGTGATCACGGGTATATACTATACATACATACATACTATACAGATGGTGACTAAAGTCGGGTCAGCTCGAAGAGTACCCGCGAGTGATTCACGGATTGGGGGCTGAAAGGACCTTTGTCCCGACGGCCCTCTGTGTGGATCTTTGTGGCGGAGCGACAGGCAGGTTGAGACCGCCTAGGAGAGAGGTGGGCCTGGCCCTGTTCGGCGTTCGCGGATACTTAACACGCTTAACGAGATCTTGGTATTTGATCTGAGTTGGCTACGAGCCTATACGCACTAACCATCTACGCGGGAGTAGTTATGGGTATCCCGACGTCGTGGTATCAGCCGAAGCACTTCGTGACGCCAGCGACTGAGTGGCGCGCGCCGGATTGGAACGTAAGCCTGCTCTTGTATTAAGGGGGCTAGTTCTGCTTTCGGCCGCGTACGCAACGTGCAGGTGTGCTATGGGCGATGGGCCCAGACCCCTGTGCGCTTAGGTTTAGACCGGCGTGCTGGCCTCTCTGTTGAGCCTAGGTGGGGCTGCGACGTGTTGATCTTCCGCGGCCGGGCATGACCCAGGAAAGTGTGTCCGGCCAAATGGGATCAAGCGTGCTGGGTAAGTTGGTGCACCCCTGCAGGGAAGTTAATCTATTCGAATAGCCGTGATCTTCGGTAACAGGACGACTTGGAGTTGTACCTTGACCTTATGACAACTAGAACCGGATACTTAATAAAACACACCCTTCCAAGTGCCAGATACAACCGGTGGTCGCTCTCCCTCAGGGATATGAGGAGGGGATCGCCGGGTAGGATTATGCTATGGATGCTACTGGAGATGCTACTTGGAGATGCTACTTGGAGATGCTACTTGGAGGACTTCAATCTACTCTCTTCTACATGCTGCAAGACGGAGGCTGCCAGAAGCGTAGTCTTCGACAGGATTAGCTATCCCCCTCTTATTCTGGCATTCTGCAGTTCAGTCCACTGATATGGCCCTTTACACATATACCCATGCATATGTAGTGTAGCTCCTTGCTTGCGAGTACTTTGGATGAGTACTCACGGTTGCTTTTCTCCCTCTTTTCCCCCTTTCCCTTCTACCTGGTTGTCGCAACCAGATGCTGGAGTCCAGGAGCCAGACGCCACCGTCGACGACGACCCCTACTACACCGGAGGTGCCTAATACTACGTCCAGGCCGCTGACGACGACCAAGAGTAGTTAGGAGGATCCCAGGCAGGAGGCCTGCGCCTCTTTCGATCTGTATCCCAGTTTGTGCTAGCCTTCTTAAGGCAAACTTGTTTAACTTATGTCTGTACTCAGATATTGTTGCTTCCGCTGACTCGTCTATGATCGAGCACTTGTATTCGAGCCGTCGAGGCCCCTGGCTTGTATTATGATGCTTGTATGACTTATTTATGTTTTAGAGTTGTGTTGTGATATATTCCCGTGAGTCCCTGATCTTGATCGTACATATTTGCGTGCATGATTAGTGTACGATTGAATCGGGGGCGTCACAAATAGATTGCCCAGAAGCCGTTAGGAACCAAGGTATCTTGGGTACATCCTTCTTCTTGGTTGGCTTAACCTTATTCTTGTGCTTGCGCGGTGGCATTTCAACCAATATGGTAGTGGAATGACTGAATGGAATGTTGTTGTGATGACAGCTGGGAAATCTGGTTCTTATATAGAGGTTGATGAAGCACTGTTTCAAAAATTATTTTTCTAAATTAAGCATAGGCAGGTACTGGCGTTGGCTGGTAATGGATCAATGCATATCTCTATTGATGTGACAATAGTAGATGGAGAAATAGCTTTCCAGTACATAGTAAGAAAGTAACGTGTAACAGCTTCCTAGCCGGAGAATCATAAGATTCTCTGACCAGTACTAGGCTGACAACTTTTTCAATTCAATTAGTACACGCATCCTCTGAGAATGAAACGTCTGGTGGAATGCACATACCAGTAGTTCAAATTTTAGAAAACGCCCTCCTAGATGGTAATACTATGTTAAAAGTATAGTATATGTTATCATGTAATTTATTCAAATTAATTTTAGACTTGATAAAGTATCAGTACGATTGTCGTATTAATAACTGGACGCCCAAATATATATCACTAATTATTATTATAATTTACAGAAGTTTGATATTGTTTTAGCCATGTGAAATGTGAAACAAAAAAGTTTTCAACATTTCATTTTATAGTGTCATTGTATGTACATCATAAGTTCTTACACTTCTCCATTGCTTCATATAATTTGATTGCTTTAGATAGATCAACCAAGGTGGTGAATAGGTGTAAATATTATGTAATAGATATTCAGACTGTAGGTAATCATTAATGTTAGACAAATGAGAAATTAAATCTTCATACTTTGTAATTTATAATATATGAAATGTACATTTCAAAGTTAATGAAAAATGAATATGATAAAATTTCAATTTACTGAAATATGAAATGGTCGCAATAGCAATCATACATAGGACATGGTTTGAAGAGTAGTAGCACTTCTCCATTGCGTCATATAATTTGATTGCTTTAGATACATCAACCAAGGTGCTGAAAAGTTGTAAATATTATGTAATAGATAGTCAGACTGTAGGTAAGCAATACAGTTAGACAAATGAGACATTAAATCTTCAAATATTTTAATTTCAAATTCAATGAATGTACATTTGAAATTTAATGAAATAAGATTATGACCAAATTTAAATGAACTGAAATATGAAATAGTATCCACTTATATTTTTTCCTTCTTAATAGCAATCATACATAGGCCATGGTTTGAAGAGTAGTAGCATGAATCGCCCCCTCTGTTCAGAATTGTATTTATGTGGCTGCACATGCAGGTACACAGACGGGTCATAAAGGATTCTTCTGCCATATGGACATAAAGTTATTCGATTCCTGCCTCAAACGTCTTGACCGGTACGGTACTATTGGGAGCAGTGACATGGTGAAAAATATAATTTTACTTGCATGGCAAAAACACTTTTTACTGCATGTGTATGTGTAGTTACTAGTTAGCAATCCAGATGCTATATATATGTTGTGCGCATGACATTTGAACACACATTGCTCTAGCTCATAACTACTGAAATACATCTAGCAGTTAGCAATGGTTGTCATAGTCACAGTGGCCATCCACCTGCCGCAGAAGAAACTCATTCAACCTGAGTTCTTGTGTGGTTGCGGTAGACCTGCAGCTTCTAGGAAGTCTTTAGGTGGAGAACACAATGGTCGAATGTTCTACAGGTGCGGGAACGGATGGGTTGAAAATAGTGACGTTTTGAACGAAAAAATCTGGTGGAAACGGGTTAGTAAATTTACATTTCCTTTATTCGAAATTTATATTTTTTGCAACATTGCGCCATGTTATAAAATTTGGCTTTCTACCTTTCAGCACCTTGGTTGTGAAGTTTTTGTTTGGGAAGATGTCATTCAGAAGTTTGCGGAGACAGTGTTTGAGTACAGAAGAAGATGAGTTAGAGTCGGAGATAATTGGAACAATTGGAGCTCGGACTTCCAACTAGTTGCATGTGATCCTATCTTGTTATAACCTACTATGTATCAATGTGTTGGCTATCTATGTAATTTCATTTTAGTTATTTGTTCGATGCACTAGAAATGTTTCATTTGGCTTGTCGATTTACTGAGAAATTATGTTGTATGATGGAAAATTAGTTCTTTGATTTGTTTTATCAATTTGATGTTCTAATGATATAAGTTTGTCTTATATGCAATTGGAAGATGGAATAAAAACATAAACTATGAACTCGTTTCAATAATAACAATATTCTGATTCGAAAACCAATTTGATCTTTATAATCATTACACAAACAACTTTATAATAAGACTAATGTTGAATATATTTGAGCTCGTTTCAATATTTTGAATTAGTTTAGTATATTATTGAAACGAGTGAAATGAGTGAAATTTGTGATTGAAACAATTGTAATCATATTTGGTTGTTAGTGAAACTAGTGAATCATTTTTTGAAGCTAGTGAAATATGTTATTGATAACGAGTGAATTTAGTAAAATGGGATGAAACAAATTTATGAATTCACCTAAATCTATTATTGAAACAACTTAAATTAGATGAATGAGTTAAATATGCTATTGATAGAAGGGAAATTAGGAAATTAAGATATCAAAACTAGTGAAACTACTAAAATGTATTTATGAAATATTGAAACATGATATTGTAAGTAGTGAAATGTGATACCGTTGTCACACTTACATCAAAGAGTGGCGTTTGATGGAAAAATACCGCTTAATGCAAGGGCACTTGTTACCCCGTGACTGCGGAGACTCAGGTAACGACATCCCAGCCTTAGTAAAATATTTTTTTATTATGTCATACATCTATCTATGTGGAGTGGTGCACAGATACCTTTTCTATAGTGTGTCCTCTACCTCTCACTTTCAACGCCATAGCTACAGCATAGAGTACCAGGCAGAAGGAAAACAAGAGTACTGAAGATAATGGAATGAGTTTGAAGAAGGAACCCTTGGCAACTGCATTAGTCAATGGAACCATTAGGACCGAAGCTCGTCCACTCTGTTCGTCTTACTCCTGAGAAGCACATCAAATCTTCCCTTTCTGTCTCTGAAATCATCGGTACGTTCCTTTACCCAATTTATTTGATGTAGATTTTGCTAGAAGACATTAGATCTTTGGAAATGTTGCATTTGGCGTTTGTTCATCACTTTCCTGCCTTTATTGAGCATTCGATTCTTGTAAATCAAAAACATAACATACTACTTATGTACTAGTAAAAATATATTCACTGAATGCTAGATGTGGCGATTTACTTGAATGTTTTTTGCAACTGTTACAAGAACAGCAGCGTCACTGCGAATCTTTTAACTTGTTTATATCTGTTACAATGTATTTTCCAGTAAAATTATGCGTTAGATAGTGCTAATATAGTTGGATTCATGGCCTACGTTTATGAATTTATTGTTTCTCTGGTTCATTCTTTCAACATCTCACTATTATCAAGTTACATATATCAATTAGTGATGAGGACATCAATACCATTGTTACACCCACAGCTCCTACTGTTACATATACTGGACCAATTACTAGAGCTCGCGCACGCCAATTAAATTACCAGGTACTTTCGTTTCTTGGTAATGATTCTAATGTTCATGAGATTATGATGCTGCCTAAATTGGATACATTTGTTTTGCTTACAAATGAAGGGCCTAGCTTGGAGAAGGATGAACATTGGAGCAAGAACACGCATGGAGTTGATGGCATGCGCAAGGGGATCAAGAACGGAGTTACAAGTGACGATTTCAGGACTTTGAAGCCGCCATAAGGAGTGCATGAAGCCTTGGACGAAATATACAAGATGCCACTTCATAATATTCATCCATAGGCTATTCTAGGTGCTGCGTCACCTTATTAATGGGCCAGGCCCATGTAATTTCGAAATACTTAAGTATAGGCTATTTTTAGAGTCCGTATGTGTGGGGAAACAAGAGTTAGGGTTGGTTTCGGACCCCACCCTCAAGGGCCACGAAATTCCCCCCTATTCCTCCATATATACAGCCCTTAGGGCGTCGTTTAGACTTTGGGTTTTGTTTAGATTAAAAGTTCGCCATAGCTGCAACTTCGCGTACTTCGTTTGTGTCCAACGACCAGACCAAGACGTCACAGAACCCCACTTTGATCAATAAAGCTTTCATCTTATATTCGCAATATCCCGATTGCAATCTCAGTTTCTTGCTTGTTCTTCGTTTGCTCGCAGGAAACAGACCCTCGTGGTCAGGTTGATCGTGCTCCGGCGTGGTTAATAACCCTCGGAAGTTGGTTTAGCGATTGCTAAGGCGCGACGTCTCGCACGTTCGTAGTCGGATCGTCAAGGTCGACTCCCACAGAAAACGATAGCCACCATCTCATCGAAACATCGGGACACCTTAGCCTCTATCAAGTGGTATCAGATTTCCAGGTTGCTCGGTGAGATTTTACAGTTTTTCGTAGATTAGATCGAGTCTGTTCTTCATACCTACAGTCCACGAAAAAGCCAGAAAAAAAATTAGGGTTAGTCCATCATATCCGAACCAATCTGAGCCTTTGCATAATCTTTTTAGGGTTTTTGCTTTGTTGAATTTGCGGTTGCATCGTCGTGTCAAGTTGCTGGTCTTAGAGTTTAGTCTTTTAGAGTTTCGAGTTCTGGTCATAAGTTGTCACGCCGCCGCCGCACCATCATCATCGCCCATCTACCACTTTTGCTTATCCGCCACCGCTCTGAATCCATATCCATATACCACCACCAATCTGTATCCATATACCACCACCAATTTGTATCCATATACCACCACCGCTACCATATACCACCACCGCTGCCATATACCACAACCATATATCCACCACCAATCCGAGTTCTTCTCATATTAGGTTTGTTCTTGAGATCAATCTAAATTCCGTTTCGTGTTTCCTTGCCTACGTAGGTCTCGAAAAAAAAAGTTTGGAGACCCCCGGGCAGTTTTTAGGCCAAAAATTTCACGGGCAATTTTTTTCCCTATCCTATTTTTAGGCTTTTCTGGGTCTTTTGAGCCACGTGCCATCATAGTGATTTTTTGTCGCACTTTTTCATCGTCGCTGCCCTGATTTCCGGAAAAAAGTGAAAAAAAAATTCCGTGCCCATCCTATCAGGTTGACGAGGGAAGAGTTTTGAGACACTCACCATTATAGTGATTTTTCACAAAAAAAAGAAAAAAAAAGGGGAGCGCAAAAAAAAAGGAGCGCAAAAAAAAGAGAGCAAAAAAAAGTTCCAGAGTGTGTTTTTCCCTTATTTACGTGCAGCGCCGTGATTTTGTTAGTGTTCTAGGCTCGCGTCTCTAGCACGGTCTAGCCTAGGACCAGCACAGTACCGTCGTTGAGCGTTTATTCAACTTTGCATCTCTGAATTGATTATTGCTGACCCTTTTTGCTACCATACTATAAGCCTTCCCAGCTCCACATACATCTACGTCGTGCGTTTGACTCTCCCTGGCAATCGCTCTATCCAAGATTTTGAGAGTTTTGACTACAACGGTTGCCGATCACCGCCTGCTGCTGGGTAAGAACTGGTAAGAATTTGAGATTTGCTTGACGGATTTGTCACACCCGCCACCATCACCACTTGTTAGTAGTCTGTAGGATCATATTCTTGTGTGTTTCTATTGCTGCTAACCATGCCAGGATCACAAGTCGACGAGACTGACTGGGAGAACTTGACGAACAAGGAGCTTCATGATACGTTTCAGCAAATGATGAATGGACAGGTGCAAGATGTGATAAACAGATTTGAAGAGGCCATGGAGAAGATAGATGGCATGGAGAAGACGTTTGAAACAAAGCTCGATAACAAGTTTGCTGAATTGCTTTCGCATCTTCCACCACCACCACCGGCTGCTCCTGCCGCACCTCTGCAACAACAGCAACAACATCGACTACCTCCACGTCGGGAAACAGCCCTCCGCCGAGCGAGCCGTGTCCCTCTTCAGTCGGGCCAAACTGCTGGTGCTGCTGTTGATACTTCTGTGGCTCCTACTGCTGATGTGGAGGAGGATGATTATGTGGGAGATTATGAGGATGAGGTTGATCACAATCAGAACTACGTGCCACCACTAGCACAGCAACCACCAGGTCGTCCACATGCAAATAATGGCAATGGTAGGGCTCACCCTCAGGTATGAGATCATGACCATCTCCCTAAACTAAAATTGAATATTCCACCATTTGAGGGTAGATATGTTCCTGATATATATCTTACTTGGGAGTTAGAAACTGAACAACGATTTACATGTTTACAATATCCCGAGGAGAGACGTGTTCCTGCTGCTGTTTGTGCATTCACTAGTTTTGCATGTGTTTGGTGGTCTAAGCATTGTAGATTATATCCTATTCCGGCTACTTGGGCTGCTTTGAAAACTGCTATGCGTTGTGACGCCCCCGATTCAATCGTACACTAATCATGCACGCAAATGTGTACGATCAAGAACAGGGACTCACGGGAAGATATCACAACACAACTCTACAAATAAAATAAGTCATACAAGCATCATAATACAAGCCAGGGGCCTCGAGGGCTCGAATACAAGTGCTCGATCATAGACGAGTCAGCGGAAGCAACAATATCTGGGTACAGACATAAGTTAAACAAGTTTGCCTTAAGAAGGCTAGCACAAACTGGGATACAGATCGAAAGAGGCGCAGGCCTCCTGCCTGGGATCCTCCTAACTACTCCAGGTCGTCGTCAGCGGGCAGCACGTAGTAGTAGGCACCTCCGGTGTAGTAGGGGTCGTCGTCGACGGTGGCGTCTGGCTCCTGGACTCCAGCATCTGGTTGCGACAACCAGGAAGAAGGAAAGGGGGAAAAAGGGGGGAGAAAGCAACCGTGAGTACTCATCCAAAGTACTCGCAAGCAAGGAACTACACTACATATGCATGGGTATATGTGTAAGGAGGCCATATCAGTGGACTGAACTGCAGAATGCCAGAATAAGAGGGGGATAGCTAGTCCTGTCGAAGACTACGCTTCTGGTCACCTTCGTCTTGCATCAGTAGAAGAGAGTAGATTGAAGTCCTCCAAGTAGCATCTCCAAGTAACATCTCATAGCATAATCCTACCCGGCGATCCCCTCCTCATATCCCTGAGGTAGAGCGACCACCGGTTGTATCTGGCACTTGGAAGGGTGTGTTTTATTAAGTATCCGGTTCTAGTTGTCATAAGGTCAAGGTACAACTCCAAGTCGTCCTGTTACCGAAGATCACGGCTATTCGAATAGATTAAACTTCCCTGCAGGGGTGCACCACATAGCCCAACACGCTCGATCCCATTTGGCCGGACACACTTTCCTGGGTCATGCCCGGCCTCGGAAGATCAACACGTCGCAGCCCCACCTAGGCAAAACAGAGAGGCCAGCACGCCGGTCTAAACCTAAGCGCACAGGGGTCTGGGCCCATCGCCCATAGCACACCTGCACGTTGCGTACGCGGCCGAAAGCAGAACTAGCCCCTTAATACAAGAGCAGGCTTACGTTCCAATCGGCGCGCGCCGCTCCGTCGCTGACGTCTGAAGTGCTTCGGCTGATACCACGACGTCGGGATACCCATAACTACTCCCACGTAGATGGTTAGTGCGTATAGGCTCGTAGCCAGACTCAGATCAAATACCAAGATCTCGTTAAGCGTGTTAAGTATCCGCGAACGCCGAACAGGGCCAGGCCCACCTGTCTCCTAGGTGGTCTCAACCTGCCCTGTCGCTCCGCCACAAAAGATCCACACAGAGGGCCGTCGGGACAAAGGTCCTTTCAGCCCCCAATCCGTGAATCACTCGCGGGTACTCTTCGAGCTGACCCGACTTTAGTCACCATCTGTATAGTATGTATGTATGTATAGTATATACCCGTGATCACCTCCCAGGTGATCACGGCCCGATAGTATAGCAAGGCAGACTGACAAGAATGTAGGGCCAATGATGATAAACTAGCATCCTATACTAAGCATTTAGGATTGCAGGTAAGGTATCAACAGGTGTAGCAACAATGTCAGGCTATGCATCCGAATAGGATCAACGAAAAGCAGTAACATGCTACACTACTCTAATGCAAGCAATATAGAGAAGAATAGGCGATATCTGGTGATCAAGGGGGGGGGCTTGCCTGGTTGCTCTGGCAAGAGAGAGGGGTCGTCAACTCCGTAGTCGAACTGGGCAGCAGCAGCGTCGGTCTCGTAGTCTACCGGAGAGAAGAGGGGGAAGAAACAATGAATACCACGTAAACAGATGCATATCGATGCATGACATGTCAAGAAGCGATGCTAGGCGTGCCCTAACGTGGTATAAGGTGGTACTGGTCAAGGGGGAATCATCCGGGAAAGTATTCCCGGTGTTTCGTGTTTTCGGGCAGAGGAGCCGGAGGGGGAAAGTTGCGGGTTCGATAGGTTAGGGGGGTGTGGTGGACGAACGGACTGCGTATCCGGGTTCGCCACGTCGTTCTGAGCAACTTTCATGTTGAAAATATTTTAATCCGAGTTACGGATTAAAAGATATGATTTTTAAAAGATTTTAATAATTTTGGAATTTAATTATTTATTTAATTAATTCGAAAAAATGTATTTATGACGTCAGCATGATGTCATGCTGACGTCAGCAGTCAACAGGGGTTGACTGAGTCAACCCTGACATGTGGGTCCCGCATGTCATTCTCTAATATCTAATTAACCTAATCAGAGTTAATTAACATTAGTTAATTAGGTTAATTAGTGATTAGTGCTAATTAATCAGAATTAATTAGATTAATTAATTAATTAATTAATTAATTAATTAGTTAATTAGTTAATTAGTTTTATTTAATTTTTCATCTTCTTTTTATTTTTAAACCGTTCTGTGGGGGTGGGGCCCCCATGTCATCGGCCCAGAGGGCCAAACGGGCATGCGGGCGTGGTGGGTTTGCGGGGCGGTGCCCGTTTCGGGCGCAACCCCGAAGGACGCGGCGCGGGCGCCCGCGCCCGAAGCCAACGGGGGTCGGGGCGGCCGAGGCCACGACGGTGGCCGGAGGGGCCGCAGCCACGGCGAGGGTGGCCGGGCGGCAAGCGGCGCCGGCGAGGCGATTCGGGGCGACGGGGCGGGGCCGGCAGTGGCGTAAACGGGGGGGGGGAATGGCCGAGCGCCGTGCGGGGGGGGGGGGGGTTCGGTCGGGGGTGCGAGGGCGCCGGCGACGATGGCGTTTGGGTCGGCCGGAGGCGTCGTCGACGGGGGGGGGGGGAGAGAGGGGGGAAGGGCCAAGGCGGCGGCCGGGGCGGGTCGGGGCCGGAGACGGAGCTCCGGGCGACGGCACCGCTCGGGAGAGGGAGAGGAGAGGGAAACGGGGGGGGAAGTGAGGCGAGCTCACAGCGGGGGGCGCCGGGTCTAGGGGAGCGGGCTCGGTGGAGCGCGACGGTGACCGGCGAGGAGGCGGGCGGGGGAGCGGTCGCCGGCGTCGGGGAGGCCGGGGTGGATCCGCGGCGTCGAGCGCCCGCGCGTGGGGCGAGGAGGGGAGGAGGGGACCCCGGGCGGTGGAGAGTATGAGGAGGGGGGGTCCGGGCGGCGGGTGGGGCGGCGGGGGCCGCCGGCGTGGTGGGGCGCGGCGGGGGTCCTCGCCCCGATCTGGATCGGGCGAGGGAGAGGGAAAAGGGGATCGGGGGAGGGGGCGCGTGGGGGGGGGTGAGTGGGGGGGCAGCTAGGGTTCGGCCGCGGGGGGGGGGGGGAGGGGTTAAGTGGGGGCGCCGGTTGGGCCGGGGGAAGGGCTGGCCCAGATGGGCCAGGGGAGGTTCCCTCCCTCTTTTCTTCTTCCTTTCTTTTCTTTTATTATTTTTCTTTTTCTGCTTTCTGTTTTAGTTTAATTAAAATGCCAAAACATTTTACAAAAATTTGTGCACCCCACCATAATTAGGTTTGCTATTTTAGACAACCCCCGAACAATTTAGTTTTCGTTTCTGAAAACTTTTATTGTTTGTTTTCGTTTTAAATTTGAAATTCGAACTAGGTTCCGAACTAACGCGAGTTTATCCACAGTAACCGAGGTGACGTGGCACCATTAGCGGGGATTACTGTAGCAAGATCATCCGGGCGTTACAAATCTCCTCCACTACAAGAAATCTCGTCCCGAGATTTTAGGAGGTAGAAGGAAACAGTGCGGGGTATTCATCACGCAGGCGATCCTCGCGTTCCCAGGTGGCTTCGTCTTCAGAGTGATTCGACCACTGGACCTTGAGGAACTTGATCGCCTTCTGGCGTGTGCGGCGTTCAGCTTGGTCGAGAATGCGGACCGGATGCTCTTTATAGGAGAGGTCCTGTTGCAATTCGAGCACTTCATGATCCACAGCTCGGATTGGGTCCTTGAAGCAACGGCGGAGTTGTGACACATGGAACACATCGTGAACCTGAGAAAGGTTCGACGGAAGCTCCAGTTGATATGCCACTTTTCCACGCCTTTCCAGAATAGTGAATGGGCCAATATAGCGAGGAGCTAGCTTGCCCTTGATCCCGAAGCGGTGAGCACCCTTCATTGGTGTAACGCGAAGATAGGCCTTTTCGCCAGGTTGATAGACCATGTCTTTATGATGACGGTCATAATTACTCTTTTGGCGGGACTGAGCAGTCTTGAGATTCTCGCGAATAATGCGGACTTGATCTTCGGCATGTTGGATAATATCCGGACCAAAGAGTGGACGTTCCCCAGTTTCTGACCAGTTCAGAGGGGTTCGGCACTTTCGTCCATATAACACTTCGAAGGGGGCCATCTTCAGACTAGCTTGATAGCTATTATTATAAGAGAACTCAGCATACGGAAGAGATTCCTCCCATTTCTTGCCGAAGGAAATAACACAAGCTCGAAGCATGTCTTCGAGAACTTGGTTGACACGTTCAACTTGCCCTTGTGACTGAGGATGAAAAGCAGTGCTGAAAGACAGATGAGTGCCCATAGCTTCTTGGAAACTTGCCCAGAATCTTGAAGTGAATAAACTGCCACGGTCTGAACTGATAACCAGCGGAATACCGTGAAGCGATACAATTCTGGACATGTAGAGAGTTGCAAGCTGACTAGCAGTGATCGTTTCCTTGACAGCCAGAAAATGTGCAACTTTAGAAAGTCGGTCAATGACGACAAGAATAGCATCATTGCCTTTCTGCGATTTGGGGAATCCAGTAACGAAGTCCATCTCGACATGGTCCCATTTCCATTCAGGAATAGATATAGGTTGCAGAGTTCCAGCAGGCCTTTGATGTTCTGCTTTGATACGACGGCAAACGTCACATTCAGCAACATAACGAGCAATGTCTTGCTTCATGTTAGACCACCAGAATCTCTGACGAATGTCTTGATACATCTTCGTACTACCAGGATGGATACATAGAGGCGTATCATGAGCTTCTTTCATAACCTCCTGAGTCATATTCAGGTTTTCCTTCTTACACGGCACCACTAGGCGGCCTTTGAAGTACAAGGCGCCATCATCAGCAATAGTGAAGGATGAGGAACTTCCTTCTTTGAGGTCTTGCTTAATCTTGTAGACTTCAGAGTCAAATCCCTGCATTGTCTTTATGGTGCCCACGAGATCGGGTTCAACAGCCAGGGTATAGAGAGAGCCCTGGGAAACAACACGGAGATTCATCTTGCGGAACTCCGGAGGAGGGGGGCGAGTGCACCCGGAGGAACAATATGGAGGTTTAGCTTTCTGAATTCTTCAACAAGTGAAGGCTGAACTTTGTGAACCTGGAGGTGGTTGCAGTAAGACTTGCGGCTCAAGGCATCAGCCATTACATTAGCCTTGCCTGGGGTATAGGAAATACCCAAATCAAAGTCTGCAACAGTCTCCATCCATCTCTGCTGACGGAGGTTCAGGTCTGGCTGAGTAAATAGATACTTCAGACTTTGGTGGTCAGTGAAGATCTCGCAACGATTACCGAGTAGGTAATGTCGCCACTGTTTTAGTGCATGAATGACAGCAGCAAGTTCGAGGTCGTGAACTGGGTAGTTCTCCTCGTGAGGGCGCAATTGCCGAGAGGCATAAGCAACCACTTTGCGCTCTTGCATTAGGACACAGCCTAGTCCTTGACGGGAAGCGTCGCAGTAAATGACGAAGTCCTTCTTAGTATCAGGAGGAGCTAGTACTGGGGCAGAAGTCAACTTGTCCTTGAGTGCCTGGAAACTTTCCTGACATTTATCTGTCCATTGGAACTTGACGCCCTTATGCAATAGGTTAGTCAGAGGCCTGGCAATCTTGGAGAAGTTCTCGACGAATCGACGGCAGTAGCTGGCGAGACCGAGAAAACTTCTGACTTGCTTAACGTTCTTCGGAGGAGTCCAATCGAGAATAGCCTGAACTCGTTCAGGGTTGACGGCAATACCATCCTTAGAGATGACATGCCCGAGATAGGTTACTTCGGGAAGCCAGAATTCACATTTGGAGAACTTGGCATAAAGTTGATGCTCTCGTAGCTTTTCCAGCACGAGGCGAAGATGTTCAGCATGTTCCTCTTCGTTCTTGGAAAATACCAGAATATCATCCAGATAAACCACGACGAACTTGTCGAGGTAATCCATGAATATATAGTTCATCAGGCGAGAGAAGGTGGCTGGAGCATTGGTTAAGCCGAAAGACATGACGGTGTACTCGTATGAACCATAACGTGTCACAAAGGCGGTCTTGGGGATATCTTCCTCACGAACACGGATCTGATGGTAACCCAACCTCAAGTCGAGTTTAGAGAACACTGATGATCCAGCCAATTGATCATACAGATCATTGATCCGAGGAAGAGGATACTTGTTCTGAATGGTAGCTTGATTTATAGGACGGTAGTCTTGGACCAATCGGTTTGTCCCATCTTTCTTCTTGACAAAGAGAGAAGGTGCTCCCCAAGGAGAGCAACTTGGGCGAATGAAACCACTTCGAAGAGAATTATCGATTTCCTCCTTAAGCTCAAGGAGTTCATGCGGCGGCATCTTGTAGGGTCGCTTGGCTATAGGAGTGGTGCCTGGTTTCAAGTCGATGACGAATTCGACAGCTCTAGCAGGGGGAATCCCTGGGAGTTCTTCAGGAAAGACGTCTAGGAATTCACGCACGACGGGAATGTTTTCAATGCCCTTGAGTGGTGCAACGTTCAATGCGTTTAAGGCATAAAGCCTGGCCTCGGCATTCCGAACCAGATGAGCATCATAGCTAATTATTTCATCAGAAGGGTGTAGCAGATGGACGGTCTTAGTGGCGCAAACGATAGAAGCAGTATGCGCCTTTAACCAATCCATTCCCAGAATGAGGTCAATGTTAGACGACTTCAGTATAATGGGCGAGGCACGAAACTCCAACCCTTCGATTTCCACAGGGACGTCAATGCCAACCATGGAGGTCTGACATTGTCCCGCGGGGGTTTTTACCACTACCGAAGTGTTCATCTGCTCAAATTTAACATCGTGCTTGTATGCAAATTCTTCTGACATGAATGAATGCGATGCACCTGTATCAAATAAAACGGATGCTGGTACTGAATTTACGAGGAGTGTACCCATCACAGTAGCAGGCTGGTCTTGAGCTTCATTCAGATCAATGTGGTTGGCATGAACACGGCCATAAGACTTGGCATTGTTGTTGCGGGCCTGGTTGTTCCCACGGCCAGCGGCTGGAAGGGCCAGTTGATTCTGATTCTGGATGCAATCCCTAGCACGGTGACCTGGTTGACCGCACCTGTAGCACAAGCCATTATTGGGAGTGGGAACAGGAGCTTGGGGTGGCGGAGCTGGAAGCCTTGGCAGCCTAGTTGGAGCAGTAGGCAGACGAGGTGCAGCGTAAGACTGCCTTGGGGCTGGTGCATTTGGACGGTACATGCTGTTCGGGATCCATATCTTACGCTTCTGCGAGGGCGGGCCCGAAGATGAGCCCGTGTCACGGTTGCGCCTTTGAGAGCTATGGTGTTCTTGAAGACCAGTCTCAACATTGATGGCCTTATTCACCAAGGTGGCGAAATCAGCAAAGTCGTGCACTAGAAGTGTGAGCTTGATGTCAGCTTGAAGGCCTTCACGGAACTTCTCCTGTCTGCGAGCATCAGTTGCAATGTCTTCTTCAGCATAGCGGGATAAGTCCAGAAACTCCCGCTGATAAGCTTCAACAGTCTTGTTGCCTTGGGTGAGGTTGCGAAACTCACGCTTCTTCCTGTCCATGATTCCCTGAGGAATGAAGCGGGCACGGAAGGCAGCCTGAAAGTCTGGCCAGGAGATGATTGTCCCAACTGGCAGAGTACGCCTATGGCTGTCCCACCATTGAGCTGCGGGTCCCTTCAGGAAGAAGGAAGCAAAAGTGACATAGCTGGCAGGGGCTACATCAGCAGACTCCATCTCATAGGTGATGTCACGGAGCCAGTCATCAGCATCCAGCGGCTGGGTTGAGCTGCGGTACACACTTGGGTTGAGGCGTATGAAATCCTGCAGAGTTGTTGTGTTTGGATGCTGGTTCATATTGGGGCGAGGAAACTGAGCCATCATGTTTTCCATGAACTGGCGATTCATCTCAAGCTGTTGGATCATACCAGCCATGTACTCAGGCGGTGGTGGGAAGTTGCCACCACGACCACGACCAGCTGGTCTAACCATCCTGCTAATATATAACAGGGGTAGTTCAGTATTGAGAATTTGCATAGACAAGAGTCATTCATGATGAAACATGCATAATGAAAGGAGCACGACAGATACCACATAGATAGTCGGCATAACTTACAAAAGGGGTCGGACATAGAGTTCAGTACACAGAGTTCAGTACATAGATTAAGTCATCATAGGCGGCACGCAGGCTCGCGAGTGCATCTAAGACTAATGAACAAGACTACATCAGTCCCAGGAGGTACTGTGAAGGTAGCTGTAACCTGACAGCTGGTAGTGAGGCAACGGATAGTCCTCCACGTCAGTGGCCTGGGGGCCGCGGATACTCTGGTGTAGAACCCGACGCTCAGGTGGCAGAAGAGGACCAAGTGTGGGAGAGTAGCCTCCCACCTCTGGCCATCCGACACCGTGGGGCATCACGGTCCTGGCTGGGTAGATCGCAGAACGCGGCAGCTGTCCAGACCGGACAAAGGGGTGCAACCGCGTCAGAGCCCTGTAAAGGTGCTGACGAGTGGTGTACAACTCGTGGCGAAGAGCTCTGTTAGCTCGGTCCAGCCCATCAGCATGCAGAACCAGGCGCTGATGGTGGAACGGCTCTCGGGTGACGGTGGAGTAGGCGGCAGTGTAGTATCCCTCCGCACCAACGTCAGATGCGATAGGAATGTGCCTGAAAGGGGAAGTGTCCAATGCCTGATACTCTCCACGAAGACGTGTCAGAGCAGCATGAGCCGCATCGTGGACTGCCATCTCGATGGTCACTCCAACACCATGAGCGGTGTGCAGCACGGTAGTGGACTCATACTCCCGAGAGTAGAGGTGGACGATGGCACGGTACTGCTCCTGGTTAAAGTCCTGGTACTCCTCGTAGACGGTGTACTCAGGGTGCCAGCGATAACCCAGATAGGTCATCATATCAGCTAGCACAGCAGGTGATCCTGAGGCACCAATGGCCGCAGTGTGGCGCACGACCTGCCTCGTGGGTTCCATCTGAAAACAAAGATGTTTCAATGGAGTCAAATGACAACACGGGCATTATTCAAAATGCTATCCTACAGAATAACTATGGCTTATCCAACTTCGGGGTGAACGTGGTAACGGGATCCTAATGTTAGAGTTAGTAAATTCGTTTAACCCGAGTAGAAAAGAGTTCAGAGTCCCAGAGCAAAGGTCGAGGAGTAAAAGATCCTAGTACCACCCGATGGCGACGTGGGCCCGTAAGGCACACAGCCAAGTTAGTAAAAGTTTTTGTAATGTCTAGACTCGACTTCGGCCAAGGAGTGTGGAAGGGGGATTCCTACAGGCAGTCGGCTCTGATACCAACTTGTGACGCCCCCGATTCAATCGTACACTAATCATGCACGCAAATGTGTACGATCAAGATCAGGGACTCACGGGAAGATATCACAACACAACTCTACAAATAAAATAAGTCATACAAGCATCATAATACAAGCCAGGGGCCTCGAGGGCTCGAATACAAGTGCTCGATCATAGACGAGTCAGCGGAAGCAACAATATCTGGGTACAGACATAAGTTAAACAAGTTTGCCTTAAGAAGGCTAGCACAAACTGGGATACAGATCGAAAGAGGCGCAGGCCTCCTGCCTGGGATCCTCCTAACTACTCCAGGTCGTCGTCAGCGGGCAGCACGTAGTAGTAGGCACCTCCGGTGTAGTAGGGGTCGTCGTCGACGGTGGCGTCTGGCTCCTGGACTCCAGCATCTGGTTGCGACAACCAGGAAGAAGGAAAGGGGGAAAAAGGGGGGAGAAAGCAACCGTGAGTACTCATCCAAAGTACTCGCAAGCAAGGAACTACACTACATATGCATGGGTATATGTGTAAGGAGGCCATATCAGTGGACTGAACTGCAGAATGCCAGAATAAGAGGGGGATAGCTAGTCCTGTCGAAGACTACGCTTCTGGTCACCTTCGTCTTGCAGCAGTAGAAGAGAGTAGATTGAAGTCCTCCAAGTAGCATCTCCAAGTAATCAGTACATCTCATAGCATAATCCTACCCGGCGATCCCCTCCTCATATCCCTGAGGTAGAGCGACCACCGGTTGTATCTGGCACTTGGAAGGGTGTGTTTTATTAAGTATCCGGTTCTAGTTGTCATAAGGTCAAGGTACAACTCCAAGTCGTCCTGTTACCGAAGATCACGGCTATTCGAATAGATTAAACTTCCCTGCAGGGGTGCACCACATAGCCCAACACGCTCGATCCCATTTGGCCGGACACACTTTCCTGGGTCATGCCCGGCCTCGGAAGATCAACACGTCGCAGCCCCACCTAGGCAAAACAGAGAGGCCAGCACGCCGGTCTAAACCTAAGCGCACAGGGGTCTGGGCCCATCGCCCATAGCACACCTGCACGTTGCGTACGCGGCCGAAAGCAGACCTAGCCCCTAATAAGGCAGTTCCAGTCCAATCCGGCGCGCGCCGCTCCGTCGCTGACGTCTGAAGTGCTTCGGCTGATACCACGACGTCGGGATACCCATAACTACTCCCACGTAGATGGTTAGTGCGTATAGGCTCGTAGCCAGACTCAGATCAAATACCAAGATCTCGTTAAGCGTGTTAAGTATCCGCGAACGCCGAACAGGGCCAGGCCCACCTGTCTCCTAGGTGGTCTCAACCTGCCCTGTCGCTCCGCCACAAAAGATCCACACAGAGGGCCGTCGGGACAAAGGTCCTTTCAGCCCCCAATCCGTGAATCACTCGCGGGTACTCTTCGAGCTGACCCGACTTTAGTCACCATCTGTATAGTATGTATGTATGTATAGTATATACCCGTGATCACCTCCCAGGTGATCACGGCCCGATAGTATAGCAAGGCAGACTGACAAGAATGTAGGGCCAATGATGATAAACTAGCATCCTATACTAAGCATTTAGGATTGCAGGTAAGGTATCAACAGGTGTAGCAACAATGTCAGGCTATGCATCAGAATAGGATCAACGAAAGCAGTAACATGCTACACTACTCTAATGCAAGCAGTATAGAGAAGAATAGGCGATATCTGGTGATCAAGGGGGGGGGCTTGCCTGGTTGCTCTGGCAAGAGAGAGGGGTCGTCAACTCCGTAGTCGAACTGGGCAGCAGCAGCGTCGGTCTCGTAGTCTACCGGAGAGAAGAGGGGGAAGAAACAATGAATACCAAGTAAACAGATGCATATCGATGCATGACATGTCAAGAAGCGATGCTAGGCGTGCCCTAACGTGGTATAAGGTGGTACTGGTCAAGGGGGAATCATCCGGGAAAGTATTCCCGGTGTTTCGTGTTTTCGGGCAGAGGAGCCGGAGGGGGAAAGTTGCGGGTTCGATAGGTTAGGGGGGTGTGGTGGACGAACGGACTGCGTATCCGGGTTCGCCACGTCGTTCTGAGCAACTTTCATGTTGAAAATATTTTAATCCGAGTTACGGATTAAAAGATATGATTTTTAAAAGATTTTAATAATTTGGAATTTAATTATTATTTAATTAATTCGAAAAAATGTATTTATGACGTCAGCATGATGTCATGCTGACGTCAGCAGTCAACAGGGGTTGACTGAGTCAACCCTGACATGTGGGTCCCGCATGTCATTCTCTAATATCTAATTAACCTAATCAGAGTTAATTAACATTAGTTAATTAGGTTAATTAGTGATTAGTGCTAATTAATCAGAATTAATTAGATTAATTAATTAATTAATTAATTAATTAATTAGTTAATTAGTTAATTAGTTTTATTTAATTTTTCATCTTCTTTTTATTTTTAAACCGTTCTGTGGGGGTGGGGCCCCCATGTCATCGGCCCAGAGGGCCAAACGGGCATGCGGGCGTGGTGGGTTTGCGGGGCGGTGCCCGTTTCGGGCGCAACCCCGAAGGACGCGGCGCGGGCGCCCGCGCCCGAAGCCAACGGGGGTCGGGGCGGCCGAGGCCACGACGGTGGCCGGAGGGGCCGCAGCCACGGCGAGGGTGGCCGGGCGGCAAGCGGCGCCGGCGAGGCGATTCGGGGCGACGGGGCGGGGCCGGCAGTGGCGTAAACGGGGGGGGGGAAATGGCCGAGCGCCGTGCGGGGGGGGGGGTTCGGTCGGGGGTGCGAGGGCGCCGGCGACGATGGCGTTTGGGTCGGCCGGAGGCGTCGTCGACGGGGGGGGGGGAGAGAGGGGGGAAGGGCCAAGGCGGCGGCCGGGGCGGGTCGGGGCCGGAGACGGAGCTCCGGGCGACGGCACCGCTCGGGAGAGGGAGAGGAGAGGGAAACGGGGGGGGAAGTGAGGCGAGCTCACAGCGGGGGGCGCCGGGTCTAGGGGAGCGGGCTCGGTGGAGCGCGACGGTGACCGGCGAGGAGGCGGGCGGGGGAGCGGTCGCCGGCGTCGGGGAGGCCGGGGTGGATCCGCGGCGTCGAGCGCCCGCGCGTGGGGCGAGGAGGGGAGGAGGGGACCCCGGGCGGTGGAGAGTATGAGGAGGGGGGGTCCGGGCGGCGGGTGGGGCGGCGGGGGCCGCCGGCGTGGTGGGGCGCGGCGGGGGTCCTCGCCCCGATCTGGATCGGGCGAGGGAGAGGGAAAAGGGGATCGGGGGAGGGGGCGCGTGGGGGGGGGTGAGTGGGGGGGCAGCTAGGGTTCGGCCGCGGGGGGGGGGGGAGGGGTTAAGTGGGGGCGCCGGTTGGGCCGGGGGAAGGGCTGGCCCAGATGGGCCAGGGGAGGTTCCCTCCCTCTTTTCTTCTTCCTTTCTTTTCTTTTATTATTTTCCTTTTCTGCTTTCTGTTTTAGTTTAATTAAAATGCCAAAACATTTTACAAAATTTTGTGCACCCCACCATAATTAGGTTTGCTATTTTAGACAACCCCCGAACAATTTAGTTTTCGTTTCTGAAAACTTTTATTGTTTGTTTTCGTTTTAAATTTGAAATTCGAACTAGGTTCCGAACTAACGCGAGTTTATCCACAGTAACCGAGGTGACGTGGCACCATTAGCGGGGATTACTATAGCAAGATCATCCGGGCGTTACATGCGTACTCGTTGGGTTCCACCATATTATCAACGTGAATTACTTCAAAAATTGCAGCGCTTAAGACAGGGAAAAAATTCTGTAGAAGAATATTATCAGGAATTACAAACTGGCATGATTAGATGTGGTATTGTTGAGGAGAATGAATCTATGCTTGCACGTTTTATGGGTGGATTAAATAGAGAGATTCAGACGATTCTAGAGTATAAGGAGTATACTAGTATCACTCGTTTATTCCATCTTGCTTGTAAAGCTGAACGTGAAGTGCAGGATCGACAGGCATTGGCGCGGACTAACTTTTTTGCAGGTCGACCTTCATCATGGACACCACGTGCATCATCTACTTCCACACGTTCTGCTACACCGGCGCCTCCGTCGGCTGCCACCTCCAACCGTGATACAATAAAGCAGGCACAATCACCACTATCTGCCAAGAGCACACCTTCTGGGCCTGCAAAGAGCTCTTCTTCATCCATGGCATCAACAGGGCAAACACATGATATTATTTGTCGACGTTGCAAGGGTGGAGGTCATTATGCGAGAGAATGCCCATCTAAGTGTGTGATGATTGTTACTGAGGATGGTGAGTATGAGTCCGCTAGTGACTATGATGAGGAGACCTTGGCTCTTATTACACGTGAAGAACATGGTGGAGACGATTCTGATCATGAGACGCAATAAATGGCTCCTGAAGATGCTGACAGGTATGAATGTTTAGTTGCTCAACATGTTTTGAGTGTGCAGGTTACACAAGCTGAGCAAAATCAGAGGCATAATTTGTTCCATACAAAGGGAGTTGTGAAGGAACGTTCTGTTCGCGTGATCATAGATGGAGGGAGCTGCAATAACTTGGCTAGCATGGAGATGGTGGAGAAGTTATCTCTCACCACAAGACCACATCCACATCCTTACTACATCCAATGGTTCAACAACAGCGGCAAGGTTAAGGTAACACGTACTGTTCGTGTGCATTTTCGTATCTCTACATATGCTGATTATGTTGATTGTGATGTGGTACCTATGCAAGCATGTTCCTTATTACTTGGTAGACCATGGCAATTTGATAAAAATTCTGTACACCATGGTAGAAACAATCAGTATACTCTTGTTCATAACGATAAGAATATTACTTTGCTTCCTATGACTCCTGATTCCATTTTGAAAGATGATATTAATAGAGCTAATAAAGCAAAACAGGAGACAAATAAGAGTGAAAATCAGATTGTGGCAAAAGAATTTGAGCACCAAATGAAGCCTAATAATAAACCATCTACTGTTGTTTCTGAAATTAAATTGAAAAGTGCATGTTTACTTGCCACCAAATCTGATATTGATGAGCTAGATTTTAGCAAATCTGTTTGCTATGCTTTTGTGTGCAAAGAGGCACTATTTTCATTCGAGGACGTGCCTTCCTCTTTGCCCCCTGCTGTCACTAACATTTTGCAGGAGTTCGCTGACGTCTTTCCACAAGACGTGCCACCGGGATTACCACCTATTCGAGGGATTGAGCATCAAATTGACTTAATTCCCGGTGCTTCGCTACCCAACCGTGCACCATACCGTACCAATCCAGAGGAGATGAAGGAGATTATGCGTCAAGTACAAGAACTGCTCGACAAAGGTTATATACGCGAATCCCTTAGTCCTTGTGCTGTTCCTATCATTTTAGTGCCGAAAAAGGATGGTACATCGCGTATGTGCGTTGATTGTAGAGGCATTAATAATATTACTATTCGTTATCGTCATCCTATTCTTAGGCTAGATGATATGCTTGATGAATTGAGTGTCTCTACAATATTCTCCAAAGTTGATTTGCGTAGTGGATACCATCAAATTCGTATGAAATTGGGTGATGAATGGAAAACAGCATTTAAAACTAAGTTTGGATTATATGAGTGGTTAGTCATGCCTTTTCGGTTAACTAATGCACCTAGTACTTTCATGAGGTTAATGAACGAAGTTTTACGTGCTTTCATTGGACGATTTGTGGTAGTTTACTTTGATGACATATTGATTTATAGCAAATCTTTGGAGGAACATTTGGAACATTTACGTGGTGTTTTTATTGCTCTACGTGATGCACGTTTGTTTGGAAACCTTGGAAAGTGCACCTTTTGCACTGACCGAGTATCTTTTCTTGGCTATGTTGTTACTCCACAGGGAATTGAAGTTGATAAAGCCAAGATTGAAGCTATTGAGAGTTGGCCGCAGCCCAAAACGGTCACACAAGTGAGGAGTTTCCTTGGCCTCGCTGGTTTCTATAGGCGTTTTGTGAGAGATTTCGGCACCATTGCTACACCTCTCAACGAGCTTACAAAGAAGGATGTGCCTTTTGTTTGGGGTACCGCACAGGAAGAAGCCTTCACGGTATTGAAAGATAAGTTGACACATGCTCCTTTACTCCAACTTCCTAATTTCAATAAGACTTTTGAGCTTGAATGTGATGCTAGTGGAATTGGATTAGGAGGTGTGTTATTACAAGATGGAAAACCTGTTGCATACTTTTCTGAAAAATTGAGTGGGCCTAGTCTGAACTATTCTACTTATGATAAAGAATTATATGCTCTTGTTCGGACCTTAGAAACATGGCAACATTATTTATGGCCCAAGGAATTTGTTATACATTCTGATCATGAATCTTTGAAACACATTAAAAGTCAAGCAAAACTGAACCGTAGACATGCTAAATGGGTTGAATTCATTGAGACTTTCCCTTATGTCATTAAACACAAGAAGGGTAAAGAAAATGTTATTGCTGATGCCTTGTCTCGTTGTTATACTATGCTTTCACAACTTGACTTTAAAATATTTGGTTTGGAGACCATCAAAGATCAATATGTTCATGATGCTGAATTTAAAGATGTATTGCAGAATTGTAAGGAAGGGAGAACTTGGAACAAGTTCGTTCTTAACGATGGATTTGTGTTTCGTGCTAACAAGCTATGCATTCCAGCTAGCTCCGTTCGTCTTTTGTTGTTACAGGAGGCGCATGGAGGAGGATTAATGGGACACTTTGGCGTCAAGAAGACGGAGGATATACTTGCTACACATTTCTTTTGGCCAAAGATGAGACGGGATGTTGAGCGTTTTGTTGCTCGCTGCACTACATGTCAAAGAGCTAAGTCACGACTCAATCCTCATGGTTTATATATGCCTTTGCATGTACCTAGTGTTCCTTGGGAGGATATATCTATGGACTTTGTTTTAGGTTTACCTCGAACAAAGAAGGGGAGGGATAGCATATTTGTTGTCGTGGATAGGTTCTCGAAAATGGCACACTTTATACCATGTCATAAAAGCGATGATGCTGTTAATGTTGCTGATTTGTTCTTTCGTGAAATTATTCGTTTACATGGTGTGCCAAATACTATTGTTTCAGATCGTGATACTAAATTTCTTAGCCACTTTTGGAGATGTTTATGGGCTAAGTTGGGGACTAAGCTGCTTTTTAGTACTACTTGTCACCCCCAAACTGATGGACAAACTGAAGTAGTCAATAGAACATTGTCTACTATGCTTAGGGCTGTTTTGAAGAATAACAAGAAAATGTGGGAAGAGTGCTTGCCTCATATTGAATTTGCTTATAATCGTTCATTGCATTCTACTACTAAGATGTGCCCTTTTGAAATTGTGTATGGTTTCCTACCTCGTGCACCTATTGATTTGTTGCCTCTTCCATCTTCAGAGAAGGTTAATTTTGATGCTAAAGAACGTTCTGAATTGATTGTAAAAATGCATGAGTTAACTAAGGAAAACATTGAGCGTATGAATGCTAAATATAAACTTGCTGGAGATAAGGGTAGAAAACATGTTGTGTTTGCGCCTGGAGATCTTGTTTGGTTACATTTGCGTAAAGATAGATTTCCTAATCTGCGCAAATCAAAGCTAATGCCACGTGCTCATGGTCCTTTTAAGGTGTTAGAGAAAATAAATGATAATGCATATAAACTTGAGCTACCTGTAGATTTTGGGGTTAGTCCCACTTTTAACATTGCAGATTTGAAGCCTTATTTGGGTGAGGAAGATGCGCTTCCGTCGAGGACGACTTCATTTCAAGAAGGGGAGGATGATGAGGACATCAATACCATTGTTACACCCACAGCTCCTAGTGTTACATATACTGGACCAATTACTAGAGCTCGCGCACGCCAATTAAATTACCAGGTACTTTCGTTTCTTGGTAATGATTCTAATGTTCATGAGATTATGATGCTGCCTAAATTGGATACAGTTGTTTTGCTTACAAATGAAGGGCCTAGCTTGGAGAAGGATGAACATTGGAGCAAGAACACGCATGGAGTTGATGGCATGCACAAGGGGATCAAGAACGGAGTTACAAGTGACGATTTCAGGACTTTGAAGCCGCCATAAGGAGTGCATGAAGCCTTGGACGAAATATACAAGATGCCACTTCATAATATTCGTCCATAGGCTATTCTAGGTGCTGCGTCACCTTATTAATGGGCCAGGCCCATGTAATTTCGAAATACTTAAGTATAGGCTATTTTTAGAGTCTGTATGTGTGGGGAAACAAGAGTTAGGGTTGGTTTCGGACCCCACCCTCAAGGGCCACGAAATTCCCCCCTCTTCCTCCATATATACAGCCCTTAGGGCGTCGTTTAGACTTTGGGTTTTGTTTAGATTAAAAGTTCGCCATAGCTGCAACTTCGCGTACTTCGTTTGTGTCCAACGACCAGACCAAGACGTCACAGAACCCCACTTTGATCAATAAAGCTTTCATCTTATATTCGCAATATCCCGATTGCAATCTCAGTTTCTTGCTTGTTCTTCGTTTGCTCGCAGGAAAAAGACCCTCGTGGTCAGGTTGATCGTGCTCCGGCGTGGTCAATAACCCTCGGAAGTTGGTTTAGCGATTGCTAAGGCGCGACGTCTCGCACGTTCGTAGTCGGATCGTCAAGGTCGACTCCCACAGAAAACGATAGCCACCATCTCATCGAAACATCAGGACACCTTAGCCTCTATCAATTAGTGGGTGGAATTTGGAATTTCAATTAGAATATAAACCAGCTACTTGTTGTAGGATGGACGATCAAAGCAATGAAGAAACGGGTGACCTATCAGTATTACCTGATGACATTAAACAAATTATTTTATCACGTTTGCCAGCACACCCAAATAGTCTTGCCAGAGCAATAAGTGTGTGCAAAAAGTGGAAGAGGTTGATTGCAAGCAATTCCTTTAGGAGACTGTTGATTGATAATCAGAAGAGTCCTCCTTTCCTAGGACTTTTCACAAGAATAGATGGAATGTTTAGATTCCTTGCTGTTGGTCAACATCCTGATATGGTTAGAGCTGAAGTGTTTGAGCAACATTTGCAAAGTGAAACTGACGATCCTTTCTTAAACAATATGCTAATCGTTGATGTTCGTCATGGCAAGGTACTATTGCTGTGCACACAAGGTAGGATTCTCGCAGTCTGGGATCCTATGAATGGATAAACAACTTTCACACAAGAACCAGAGAATGAAACGAATAGTCAGGCTAGTATATTGTGTGCTGCGAATCATGATCACAAGGATGGATGCAATAATTGTCCTATCAAAATCATTTGGATTAGCACAGGAAGAAATCCAACCAAGGTGTACACCTTTTGTTTTGCTACTGCTGAGTGGAAATGTGTTGTGTGTGTTCTTCCATCTTTGTCATATGTCAAATTCCGTCCTGGAACCATTGTTGGAAATGTCATGTATTGGGTAATGAGTGTAAACCATCTGTTTAGTTTCAATATGATTGACAGCAGCATGAGCTACATAGAACAACCTCATGAGGTTGATACAATTCTTAGGTGGAATGTTCATGTAATGAAGATTAGAAATCATGAACTTGGTGTTGCTGCTGTTATTAATTTTGAGATGAGAATATGGAGGATGGAAGCTGATTTAGATGAAACAATATGCTGGACTCCTCATAAAGTGATTCAACTGCAGCCAATTATTTCCTTCCCAAGAACAACACATTTGTGCTGGAAGCCTAAAGCAATATTACTTCATGTTTTTGAAGATAGAGAAATGGTGATTGTTAGAACTGCAGATGGTGTCTATGAAGTGGACATTTGCAATGAAGCTGGTAGAAAGCTGTTTGGACCAGAAGTTACTATGTCAGTCTACCCATACGCAACTTTATATATCCCTGGTAGGTTTTTGTTTAGTAATTGAACCAGGATATTTAGTGCTACCAGTTATGAAACACTCACATTTATGTTTGAAATGTAGGCTTATTTGGGCATGTGAACTAACAAGGCAGAAGTGTTTTTATTTTGGGCGATGAAGACGTATCATGGACACTTGAAACGTCAAGTTGGTTCGTCCTACCTTTTGGCGAAGCTTCCATGTCTAATATTTTAAGGATTGTAAGGATATTAGTCCTATTTGGATGATATAAGGTAGATTGTAATATATTTGAATGTTTCGAACGTGCCTAATAACTATAATATTTTAATTTGAAGTTACATATTACAGTGTTGAGATGTCCTTCCATGTCGTACATCCAGAATATTGTACTTATATTTGGTCATAGGTATTTATTATTTAAAAATGAAACATGAAAAGTAATTCATATAAAATCTGACACGCAGTATATGAAATAAAATAATGAATACATATATTTCACATGTTAATTATATGAAAATAAAAAAACATGTGAAATTTGACATTTTTTGAAACAATGTAATATGATTTGTTCTACATAACACTTATTAGTTTCAAAAAATGCGACGCAATAAATACATAGCAAATATCAAATATCATATTTCACATTGGAGTCACATTAGGATTATAATTATTTACTTGGTACTGTTTCTTTTGTGGATACAATGAAATATGAGATGGTGTAACTATGACAATTCACTTTTATAGTAATTGATGAAATAATTGAATAACAAATATGATTTATCAGATGTATAGAATGAATTAAGTGATGTATTCACGTTTGAAATTGCAAATATCTATTTTCGGTCGAATAACTACATAATATGATATTTATATTGGTTTTCATATATGACGTTTTAAATTCGTTAATGTAGCATTTCATATTACATTTTAATCAGAAACGAAATTTCATCAATATTATATGTGACTACTTGGGTATGAAAAGAATGTATGTATAAATTGATTTGAATAGACAAGGATTATATTTTATATTTCATATGATAGGATTTGCAAAATGAAGAACTGAAATATCTCATGAACAACTGTGACATTTCACATAAAAGAAATGAAATATGACATGTCGTCGGTGGTAGAACTGAAATATGTTCCGTCAGAGATATCATATTTGATATATTGTAACTATCACATTTCATTATCATAATATGAAATGGAACAAGTTATGGAATAATGTAATATGATTTGTTGTACATAATTCTTTTTAAGTACAATATATGCAATGGAATAAATACATAGCAAATATAAAATATCCTATTTCACATTCATATTTCCTCATGTGACTAAAATGTGAATTATAACTATGTATTTGAAATGGAAATAAATATTATGGCATATCGTATATCATGTTGTACATATAAATTTTTCATTTTAAAATTTGAAATGGAATAAAAACATTGCAAAAATAAAATATTATATTGCACAACTGATCTTTTGGAATATAATTATGCATTTTTGTATGGTTCATATTGTGGATATAATGAAATGTTACACGTTGTAACTATAACAATTCAATCTATTCATGTGAAATGCAACAATTGTGGGGACAATATAATATAAGATAAGTTTTATAGTATGAAATGAAATAATTGAATATGAAATATCATATTTTAGTTGTATAGTATGCATTAAGTCATGTCCAAAAGTTTAACATTCATATTTCCTCATGTGACTACACGTTGTTAACAAGCTTAATTAAAAATTTTGACATTTCACATGTATACAATGACATATGATATGTCCTCGTTGGTAGTACTTCGACATGTAGTTTAATATATATGATATAGCACATGTATAGAATCACATATTGTTCCTATTTTGTGTGTAATGAAATATGAGATGTTGTAACAATCAAATTTCATTATCATAATATGTTCACATTTCATTATGTACAATAGTGCAAATATTGAAATGTGATATGTTCTATATATGTCATTTCACTTTCAGATTATAAAATGTAATATTTACATAGCAAATATGGGAAAGCATATTTCACATTTGTGTCACATGAGTAATATAATTATTAATTTGTTAAGTTTCCTATTGTGGATAGAATGAAATATTAGACATTCTAACTATCACAATTCAATATCATTTAATAAAATTAAATAATTGTGGAATCAATGAAAATATGCGTTGTTATAAATATGACTTTTCACTTGTATAGTAAGAAATGAAATAATGAAATGTTACACGTTGTAACTATAACAATTCAATCTTTTTAAGTGAAATCCAACAATTGTGGGGAAAATATAATATGAGATCAATTTTATAGCATGAAATGAAATAATTGAATATGAAATATCATATTTCAGTTGTATAGTATGCATTAAGTGATGTACAAATGTTTCACATTCATATTTCCACACGTTGCTAACATGCTTAATTAACACATACGACATTTCACATGTATAGAATGACATATGATATGTCCTCGTTGGTAGTACTGAAACATGTAGTGTAATATATATCATATTGCACATGTATAGATTCACATAATGACATGTCATATTGCATTTCACTTTCATAAATATTGATTGACTATTTGGAAAGAGTGAAATGTGGATAGAATGAAATGTGATATGTTCTTTAAAGCATAACATTTGATGATATATTTTTCAATTGAAAAAAACAGGTATATATGATATTTGCAATAATTTTTACTGAAGTTAATGTTTCATGTTTGACAGACCTGAACAAAAAAACATATTACATAAAACAAAATTTTTGTAAATAATATATATCATATTTCACTATTTCACAGGTAATAGAATGTATGTTGGAAAATTGAAAAGGAAGATATGACTGAACTTATCGCATTTCACAGTTGCACATGTATAGAACCACATATTGTTCATATTTTGTGTGTAATGAAATATGAGATGTTGTAACAATCTAATTTCATTATCATAATATGTTCACATTTCATTAGGTACAATAGTGGAAAGAATGAAATGTGATATGTTCTATATATGTCATTTCACTTTCATAATATAAAATGCAATATTATTGGAAAACATATTTCACTTTTGTGTCACATGAGTAATATAATTATTAATTTGGTAAGTTTCCTATTGTGGATAGAATGAAATATTAGACATTGTAATTATCACAATTCAATATCATTATATGAAATGAAATAATTGTGGAATCAATGAAATATGCACTGTTATAAATACGACTTTTCACTTGTATAGTAAGAAATGAAATAATGAAATGTTACACGTTGTAACTATAACAATTCAATCTGTTTATGTAAAATCCAATAACTATGGGGACAATATAATATGAGATCAGTTTTATAGTATGAAATGAAATAATTGAATATGAAATCAGTTTTATAGTATGCATTAAGTGATGTCCAAATGTTTCACATTCATATATCCTCATGTGACTACACGGTGCTAACATGCTTAATTAACAAATACGACATTTCCCATGTATACAATGACATATGATATGTCCTCGTTGGTAGCACTGAAACATGTAGTGTAATATATATCCTATTGCAAATGTATAGATTCACATATTGTTCCTGGTTGGTAGCACTGAAAAATGTTGTCTAAGATATATCATATTTCAGATGTATAAAATGACATATGGTTCCTATTGTGGGTATAATGAAATATCAATTTTGAACAGTATTGGAAAGAATGAAATGTGATATGTTCTTTATATTGCATTTCACTTGCATGAATATTGATTGTCTGTTTAGAAAGAGTGAAATGTGGATAGCATGAAATGTGATATGTTCTTTAAAGCTTCACATTTGATGTAATATTTTTCAATTAAAGAAACAGGTATATATGATATTTGCAATAATTTGTACTGATGTTAATGTTTCATGTTTGACAGACCTGAAGGAAAAAACATATTACATAAAACAAAACTTTTGTAAATAATATATATCATATTTGAATATTTCACCGGTAATAGAATGTATGACGGAAAATTGAAATGGAAGA
Organism: Triticum aestivum; assembly: GCF_018294505.1. NCBI lineage: Eukaryota > Viridiplantae > Streptophyta > Magnoliopsida > Poales > Poaceae > Triticum > Triticum aestivum. The sequence goes on from NC_057800.1 coordinate 187,557,535, forward strand.
TATGACTTAACTAATCGTATTTCAATATTTCACATGTATAGAATCACAGGTTGTTCCTATTTTGTGTGTAATGAAATATGAGATGTTGTAACAATCAAATTTCATTATCATAATATGTTCAAATTTCATTATGTAAAATAGTGGAAATAATGAAATGTGATATGTTCTATATATGTCATTTCACTTTCAAAATATAAAATGCAATATTTGCATAGCAAATATGGAAAAACATTTTTCATATTTGTGTCACATGAGCAATATAAATATTAATTTGGTAAGTTTCCTATTGTGGATAGGATGAAATATTAGACATTGTAATTACCAAACTTCAATATCATTATATGAAATGAAATTATTGTGCAATCAATGAAATATGCGCTGTTATAAATATGACTTTTCACTTGTATAGTAAGAAATGAAATAATGAAATGTTAGATGTTGTAACTATAACAATTCTACCTGTTTATGTGTAATCCAACAATTGTGGGGACAATATAATATGAGATCAGTTTTATAGTACGAAATGATATAATTAACAAACACGACATTTCACATGTATACAATGACATATGATATGTCCCCGTTGGTAGTACTGAAACATGTAGTGTAATATATATCATATTGCACATGTATAGATTCAAATATTGTTCCTGGGTGGTAGCACTGAAATATGTTGTCTAATATATATCATATTTCAGATGTATAAAATGACATATGGTTCCTATTGTGTGGGTAATGGAATATAAAATTTGAACAGTAGTTCAAATAATGAAATGTGGTATGTTCTTGATATTGCATTTCACTTTCATAAATATTGATTGGCTATTTGGAAAGAGTGAAATGTGGATAGAATGAAATGTGACATGTTTTTAAAGCTTCACATTTGATGAAATATTTATCAATTGAAAAAACAGGTATATATGATATTTGCAATAATTTGTACTGAAGTTAATGTTTCATGTTTGACAGACCAAAACATATTACATAAAACAAAAATCTGTAAATAATATATATATATCATATTTCACTATTTCACCGGTAGTGTAATGTGTGATGGAAAATTGAAATGGAAGATATGATTGAACTTATCGTATTTCACTATTGCACATGTATAGAATCACATATTGTTCCTATTTTGTGTGTAATGAAATATGAGATGTTGTAACAATCAAATTTCATTATCATAATATGTACACATTTCATTATGTACAAATGTGGAAAGAATGAAATGTGATATTTTCTATATAAGTCATTTAACTTTCATAAAATGTAATATTTGCAGAGCAAATATGGAAAAACATATTTCACATTTGTGTCACATGAGTAATATAATTATTAATTTGGTAAGTTTCATATTGTGGATAGAATGAAATATTAGACATTGTAATTATCACAATTCAAAATCATTATATGAAATTTAATAATTGTGTAATCAATGAAATATGCGCTGTTATAAATATGAATTTTCACGTCTATTTGGAAAGATTGAAATGTGGATAGAATGAAATGTGATATGGTCTTGAAAGCTTCACACTTGATGAAATATTTTTCAATTGAAAAAAACAGGTATATGTTATATTTGCAATAATTTGTACTGATGTTAATGTTTCATGTTTGACAGACCTAAACAAAAAAACATATTACATAAATAAAAAATTTTGTAAATAATATATATCATATTTCACTATTTCACTGGTAATAGAATGTATGATGGAAAAATCAAATGGAAGATATGACTGAACTTATCCTATTTCAGTATTTCACATGTATAGAATCACATATTGTTTCTATTTTGGGTGTAATGAAATATGAGATGGTTTAACAATCAAATATCAGTATCATAATAAGTTGACATTTCGTTATGTACAATAGTGGAAAAAATGAAATGTGGTATGTTCTATATATGTCATTTCATTTTCATAATATAAAATGCAATATTTGCATAGCAAATATAAACATATTTCACATTTGTGTCACATGAGTACTATATTCATTAATTTGGTAAGTTTCCTATTGTGGATAGAATGAAATATTAGACATTGTAATTATCACACTTCAATATCATTATATGAAATTATATAATTGTGCAGTGAATGAAATATGCACTGTTATAAATAGGACTTTTCACTTGTATAGTTAGAAATGAAATAATGAAATGTTACATGTTGTAATTATAACAATTCAATCTATTTATGTGACATCCAACAATTGTGGGGACAATATAATATGAGATCAGTTTTATAGTATGAAATGAAATAATGAACAAATACGACAATTGACATGTATACAATGACATATGATATGTCCTCGTTGGTAGTACTGAAACATGTAGTGTAATATATATCGTATTGCACATGTATAGATTCACATTATGTACAATATACATCATATGTTGTCTAAAATATATCATATTTCAGATGTATAAAATGACATATGGTTCCTATTTGTGTGAAAAATGAAATATGATTTTGAACAGTAGTGGTAGTAATGGAATGTGATATGTCATTGATATTGCATTTCACTTTCATAAAAATTGATTGGCTATTTGAAAAGAGTGAAATGTGGATAGAATGAAATGTGATATGTTTTTAAAGCTTCACATTTGGTGAAATATTTTTGATTGAAAAAACAGGTATATATGATATTTGCACTAATTTGTACTGATGTTCATGTTTCATGTTTGACATACCTGAACAAAAAAACATTTTACATAAAACAAAAATTTAGTAAATAATATATATCATATTTATATATTTCACTGGTAATAGAATGTATGATGGAGAAATGAAATGCAAGATATGACTGAACTTATCGAATTTCACTATTTCACATGTATAGAATCACATATTGTTCCTATTTTGTGTGTAATGAAATATGAGATGTTGTAACAATCAATGTTTATGTGAAATCCAACAATTGTGGGGACAATATAATATGAGATTATTTTTATAGTATGAAATGAAATAATTAACAAATAGGACATTTGACATGTATACAATGACATATGATATGTCCTCGTTGGTAGTACTGAAACATGTAGTGTAATATATATCATATTGCACATTTATAGATTCACATTATGTACAATATATATCATATGTTGTCTAACATATATCATATTTCCGATGTATAAAATGTCATATGGTTCCTATTTTGTGAAAGATGAAATATGAAACTAAACAGTAGTAGTAATAATGAAATGTGATATGTCATTGATATTGCATTTCAATTTCATAAATATTGATTGGCTATTTGAAAAGAGTGAAATGTGATATGTTTTAAAGCTTCACATTTGATTAAATATTTTTCAATTGAAAAAACAAGTATATACGATATTTGCAATAAATTGTACTGATGTTCAAGTTTCATGTTTGACAGACCTGAACAAAAAAACATATTACATAAAACAAAATTTTCGTAAATAATATATATCATATTTAAATATTTCACCGGTAATAGAATTTATGATGGAAAAATGAAATGGAAGATATGACTAAACTTATTGTATTTCACTATTTCACATCTATAGAATCACATATTGTTCCTAGTTTGTGTGTCATGAAATATGAGATGTTGTAACAAAAAAAATTCAATATAATAATATGTTCAAATTTCATTATGTGCAATTGTGGAAAGAATGAAATGTGATATGTTCTATATATGTCATTTAACTTTCAGATTATAAAATGCAACATTTGCATAGCAAATATGGGAAAACATATTTCACATTTGTGCCACATGAGTAATATATTAGACATTGTAATTATCACACTTCAATATCATTATATGAAATTAAATAATTGTGGAATCAATGAAATATGAGCTGTTATAAGTATGACTTTTTACTTGTATAGTAAGAACTGAAATAATTAAATATTACACGTTGTAACTAGAACAATTAAATATGTTTATGTGAAATTCAACAATTGTGGGGACAATATAATATGACATCAGTTATATAGTATGAAATGAAATAATTGAATATCAAATATCATATTTCAGTTGTATAGTATGCATTAAGTGATGTCCAGATGTTTCACATTCATATTTCCTCATGTGACTACAGGGTGCTAACATGCTTAATTAACAAATACGACATTTCACATGTATACAATGACATATGATATGTCCTCGTTGGTAGTACTGAAACATGTAGTTTAATATAATTCATATTGCACATGTATACATTCACATATTGGTCCTGGTTGGTAGCACTGAAATATGGTGTCTAATATATATCATGTTTCAGATGTATAAAATGACATATGGTTCCTATTGTTTTGGTAATGAAATATGAAATTTGAACAGTACTACAACTAATGAAATGTGATATGTTCTTGATATTGCATTTGACTTTGATAAATATTGATTGGCTATTTGGAAAGAGTGAAATGTGGATAGAATGAAATGTGATATGTTTTTAAAGCTTCACATGTGATGAAATATTTATCAATTGAAAAAACAGGTATATATGATATTTGCAATAATTTGTACTGAAGTTAATGTTTCATGTTCGACAGACCAAAACATAATACATAAAACCAAAAATCTGTAAATAATATAGATCATATTTCACTATTTCACCGGTAGTGTAATGTGTGATGGAAAATTGAAATGGAAGATATGACTGAACTTATCGTATTTCACTATTGCACATGTATATAATCACATATTGTTCCTATCTTGTGTGTAATAAAATATGAGATGTTGTAACAATCAAATTTCATTATCATAATATGTTCACATTTCATTATGTACAAATGTGGAAAGAATGAAATGTGATATTTTCTATGTAAGTCATTTAACTTTCATAAAATGCAATATTTGCAGAGCAAATATGGAAAAACATATTTCACATTTGTGTCACATGAGTAATATAATTATTAATTTGGTAAGTTTCCTATTGTGGATAGAATGAAATATTAGACATTGTAATTATCACAATTCAATATCATTATATGAAATTTAATAATTGTGTAATGAATGAAATATGCGCTGTTATAAAAATGAATTTTCACGTCTATTTGGAAAGATTTAAATGTGGATAGAATGAAATGTGATATGGTCTTGAAAGCTTCACACTTGATGAAATATTTTTCAATTGAAAAAACAGGTATATGTTATATTTGCAATAAATTGTACTGATGTTAATGTTTCATGTTTGACAGACCTAAACAAAAAAACATATTACATAAATAAATTTTTTTTGTAAATAATATATATCATATTTCACTATTTCACCGTTAATAGAATCTATGATGGAAAAATGAAATGGAAGATATGACTGAACTTATCCTTTTCCAGTATTTCACATGTACAGAATCACATATTGTTTCTATTTTGTGTGTAATGAAATATGAGATGGTTTAACAATCAAATATCAGTATCATAATAAGTTGACATTTCATTATGTACAATAGTGGAAAGAATGAAATGTGATATGTTCTATATATGTCATTTCATTTTCATAATATAAAATGCAATATTTGCATAGAAAAATAAACATATTTCACATTTGTGTCACATGAGTACTATATTCATTAATTTGGTAAGTTTCCTATTGTGGATAGAATGAAATATTAGACATTGTTATTATCACACTTCAATATCATTATATTAAATTATATCATTGTGCAATGAATGAAATATGCGCTGTTATAAATAGGACTTTTCAATTGTATAGTTAGAAATGAAATAATGAAATGTTACACGTTGTAATTATAACAATTCAATCTGTTTATGTGAAATCCAACAATTGTGGGGACAATATAATATTAGATCAGTTTTATAGTATGAAATAAAATAATGAACAAATACGACAATTGACATGTATACAATGACATATGATATGTCCTCGTTGGTAGTACTGAAACATGTAGTGTATTATATATCGTATTGCACATGTATAGATTCATATTATGTACAATATATATCATATGTTGTCTAAGATATATCATATTTCAGATGTATAAAATGACATATGGTTCCTATTTGTGTGAAAAATGAAATATGATTTTGAACAGTAGTGTAAGTAATGAAATGTGATATGTCATTGATATTGGATTTCACTTTCATAAATATTGATTGGCTATTTGAAAAGAGTGAAATGTGGATAGAATGAAATGTGATATGTTTTTAAAGCTTCACATGTGATGAAATATTTTTGATTGAAAAAAAAGGTATATAAGATATTTGCACTAATTTGTACTGATGTTCATGTTTCATGTTTGACAGACTTGAACAAAAAAACATATTACATAAAGCAAAAATTTAGTAAATAATATATACCATATTTAAATACTTCACTGGTAATAGAATGTATGATGGAGAAATGAAATGCAAGATATGACTGAACTTATCGTATTTCACTATTTCACATGTATAGAATCACATATTGTTCCTATTTTGTGTGTAAAGAAATATGGATGTTGTAACAATCAATGTTTATGTGAAATCCAACAATTGTGGGGACAATATAATATGAGATCAGTTTTATAGTATGAAATGAAATAATTAACAAATAGGACATTTCACATGTATACAATGACATATGATATGTCCTCGTTGGTAGTACTGAAAGATGTAGTGTAATATATATCATATTGCACATGTATAGATTCACATTATGTACAATATACAATTGTGGAAAGAATGAAATGTGATATGTTCTATATATGTCATTTAACTTTTAGATTATAAAATGCAATATTTGCATAGCGAAAATGGGAAAACATATTTCACATTTGTGTCACGTGAGTAACATAATTATTAATTTGTTAAGTTTCGTATTGTGGATAGAATGAAATATTATACATTGTAATTATCACACTTCAATATCATTATATGAAATTAAATAATTGTGGAGTCAATGAAATATGAGTTGTTATAATTATGACTTTTTACTTGTATAGTGAGAACTGAAATACTTAAATGTTACACGTTGTAACTATAACAATTCAATATGTTTATGTGAAATCCAACTATTGTGGGGACAATATAATATGAGATCAGTTATATAGTATGAAATGAAATAATTGAATATCAAATATCATATTTAAGTTGTATAGTATGCATTTAGTGATGTCCAAATGTTTCACATTCATATTTCCTCATGTGACTACATGGTGCTAACATGCTTAATTAACAAATACGACATTTGACATGTATACAATGACATATGATATGTCCACGTTGGTATTACTGAAACATGTAGTTTAATATAATTCATATTGCACATGTATAGATTCACATATTGTTGTTGGTTGGTAGCACTGAAATATGTTGTCTAAGATATATCATATTTCAGATGTATAAAATGACATATTGTTCGTATTGTGTGTATAATGAAATATAAATTTTGAACAGTAGTGGAAAGAATGAAATGTGATATGGTATTGATATTGCATTTCAATTCCATAAATATTGATTGACTATTTGGAAATATTGAAATGTGGATATAATGAAATGTGATATGTTCTTTAACGCTTCACATGTGATGAAATTGTTTTCAATTGAAGAAACAGTTATACATGATTTTTGAAATAATTTGTACTGATATTAATGTTTCGTGTTTGACAGAACTTAACCAAAAACATATTACATAAAACAAAAAAATTGTAAAATTGAAATGGAATATATGACTGAACTTATTGTATTTTAGTACCCATCTTGTTGTGTTAGATAGGTTGCAATTTCTACTGTGGTACGATGTGTTAACGTTTAGTGAATGTAAAATAATATGTCTCTATGTTCTGCACTATTTACATTTCGTAATTAGTAGTGTGCAGTACTGTAATTAATAAATATTAGTATATGTGAAATTAAAGCAGACCTGATAAAGTGGAAAATTGCAGTTTTACACAACAGCGAAGAGTTACATTTCAAAACCTAGTTATGTGGCGTTGTGTAAAAATTGTATATTATGATATGTCAAATCAAAGGATGCGTGGTACTGTGAAAAGCAGGAACTGACCTCACAAGGATGCGTGGTACAGACACATGTGAGTAAATGAGAAAGCTGACCCACTTGTTAGAATCCAATGACCAGTGGGGGATATAAGAGTGCGGAAGGAACACACTCATTTCACAGAGCAAAATGTTGCAACCGGGTAATTCATCTGGATCTGCAAGCTCTAGGTCTTCTAGAAGGGTGTACAAGTCAGTTAGAGATGGTAGAAGCTTGGATCCACCAGAGCTGAGGTGTGCTTGCAAGGTTGAGGCAAGGAAGATGATGTCTCGCACCACACGGAATCCAGATCGAGAGTACCTTTCATGTGGAAGCACTGTAAGTTGATTGGTCATCTTTACTGATTTTTGGATCTTGGCAGAAATCTAATTATCATCTCGCACCTAATATATTTAAGAGCAGCCAGGAAGATGTAGCATTTGGATTTGGAGAGATATATTAATGAAGTACGTTGAGGAAATGATGGATTATTGTGGAGCGCCAATTAAGGAGATGCTTGATGATGCAAACAGAAAGCTTGCTGATCAAGCTAGATTAATTAATTCCTTGAGGTTGAAGATTGAACAAGATTCTAGTGATAGAGAGCAGCAACTGGGAGAGGTCATAGGTTGTATAACAAAGCTTGAAGGATCAGTGAGAATGTTGAAGATGTTCATATGGGGAACAATCTTTTTGGTATCAACTTGGTTAGCAATTGGAGGATCTGCTTCAAGTCTGGTGACTATACTGTTAGTTGTAACTTTAATTTATCTGGTTGTAGGGTAACTTTGAAAACCTATCCGTGTGAACCAATACGTAATGTTATTCTATAATGATGTATGAATATCTAGTTAATCTTGCTTTTGTCATGTCATTACGCAACTGGGCAACCTAGTTGAAATCAAATTTGGAAAGAGATGTCTGGAATGAAATTTGGAAAGAGATGTCTGTAATGAAATCTGTAGAGGATAGTGAAAAATTTGAAATATGTAGCGGTAGCTCGTTTGTATTGGTATATCATTTGTATTAATTGAAATCAAATTTGGAAAGAGATTATTGTATTGGTATATCGTTTCTATTACTTGAAATCAAATTTTGAAAGAAAAGTATGGAATGAAATATGTAACAAGAAAGTTACAAAATAAGTTTAATTTTCAGTGAAACGAGTAACATACATAATTGGTATGCCAACACAAGTATGTGATGTCTCATTTCACATAGCAGATAAACACAGAATAAGTATCTTAGTGTGACATTTGAAAGATACGTTCAGACAAAAGTTAGTTGTGAGCACCCAAAGTAATTTCTTCTTATGATTTGGATAAATGTTTGTACTTGATAGTATTTGATTGATAGCTATGATACTGAATTTAAGTATGATAAATAATATGATCTATAGCAGAAATATAAACACTTTGAAAGACAGCAAGAAGTTTAGCTGTGAGCCCAAATTTTGCTGTGAGCAAGAAGAACAAGCATACAAGTTATTTTATTCATATGGTGTGGAACAATCTTTGGACTTAAGAGTACGTTTTAGAAATATATTATACAGAATTTAAGAATGATAGAGACCGTGAGTGCAATATATACTGTTAGTAGCGGAAATATGAGATACATAAAGTGATTAGAAGACAGCAAGAAGTTGTGCTGTCATTTCCTTACATACTGGCAATACAAACATTGGTTATAAAGCAGGGAATAACCTTAATAGTTTAAAAGTACCATACATAACGACGATTGCACGGAATGAACATTGTTCATTTCAGATGAAACTAGTACATCATATGAAATAACTTGCAGTACGTAGCGAAGGCTACATAGGCAACAACATGGTGGAGGAATCAGTCTGTTGTTGTCTTCACGGCGGATGCTATCTTCTTAATCTCAGGCCTCCTTGGATTGAGATCATTGAAGCGGTGGTAAACAAGGATATAGCATATTTCCTTCCTGAAGACATCCATTGCCCACTGTAAGGAAGCAAGGAAGAGTTAATAGTGGATGAACTTGTACATAGGAAGGTGTGATGTTAAAGAAGATTGTGAGAACATTGTTGTGTGTTCAATAGTAAACCTTGTAATTTCCAATGAGCTCTTTGCCATTGTGACACAGAAGGACTTTAAGAACCCAAAACCACAGTCATCATTGCCATAATAATAATTATTATTAGTATTTCATTATATTACTGAAGTATATAACAAAAGATGTAGCATACATACTTGTTTGTTTGTTTTCCAGTAGAACAATACTTCATTGGGAAATCAGTAAATGCGAAAGCACTCTTGTGGAGACAATCATTCAATGATTTTTGGAGATTGCTGGCCTGCAATTTGTTGAGAAAGGTCGTGAATGCAAATTATTTATGTGAGAAATTTCAGGTACCGTATTGAACATTTATCAGAATTAGGAAATCTGAAATAGAACTAGTAATAGAATGACCTACCATGTTCTCCAACATAACCCTGTGCGGGTGTTCACCTTCTTTGACTTCTAAGTTAGAGTCATAAATTTCAATTGTGTTTTGCGTGAGGTTAATGACAGCCAGAATCCAATGGTTGTCCGATAGTGTAGGCAGAAATAGCTTGAAAAAAGTACAAATTTGTTTATTAGTAACATGTACTTACATAAGAAAGTAAAAATGTAGATTGTGAAAGATTACCTGCTCAACATTTTGAAGTGGCAACTTTCTAAGCTTCTTGCAGAGATATGCATGGTTGCATTTATTTCCTTTTTAGCAATTCGGTCTAAATAAGAATCCAGAGTTGTTAGATAACAAGAATGGAATGAAAATTATGCGTAATAAAAGTAAAGAGTGCTTACTATAATAGTCTGGTCCAATATAATCTTGGTCTTTGATCCCCAATCATACATAAGTGCCACGGACAGTAACCACATCATATTTTTGCACATCTTTCCTTTTGGCATTAGGCATTATACTAACTCTCTTTCTGTTACAGAAGCTGGACCTATCCTTATCTTGGTACCACCTGTGTCATTATCGTTGCGTCGTCGTGTCTTACGTAAACCTCGGAACTTGCTACAGGCGACAAGAGTATTGTACATGTCGTTCAACTTCTTCACCAGATATTGCTTCTTCTTTATGAGCTCAGATATACCTTCGACGATCTCCTCTTTCTTCTGATAACGCTGTTTTCTCATCTTCATAGAAGGATTTATGCTACCAGCACAATCAAAACATTCTCCATCTGGTAATGGCTCAGCAAGCTTAGAGATGTGGTCACAATCAATTGTTTTAGGAGATGAAGGTTCATCGGCTATGTGAACTATCTCTATATCTCTGAAGCTGTGTCCTGATATTTGAATATTTACAAGTCAAATAATTATTACTATACTAAGTCATGTAAAATATAAATACATTATTTAAGTGAGAACAATTGTTGGTTGTATTAACTTACTAGGAGTTAAATAAGAAGTATGAGAGTCTGAATCTTGCTTGCCCACTTTAGATATATCATCATCTTTGGTGCGCTCAGAACTTACTCGGGCAGATGAATTGTCGGAAGGATGTTCTTGGGATTCATCTTGTTTTTTTGCAGTTATATCCATTTGGGCAACGTTTGCAACATCTTCTTGTGTAGACTGACAAGATGATGATTCTATGTCTCCTGCAGTGCACTGAGTCTGTATTTCTGCTAATGCAAGAGTTTGTTCTAAGTTTTCACTGAGCACTTCATTGATAGCAAGACTTAGTGATTCGTTGTTATCATTTGCAGGTGCTAGATTCGGTGTCATACATAGAATCATTTCCACACATTTGTCTAGTATTTTTTTATCAGAATCTTGCAGTGTTGAGGATTCCTTTGGTGAGGTTTGACCAATTTGCAATGTGATATCTGAGGGTACAGTGCTTGGTTTTGGCATATCATCAGGTAACTTAGAAGGGTCTATCTGCAAAACATCCAAACTGGAGGAGCTATGGTCGGGCAGAACAGAAGTTTCCAAAACAATAGGCTGATTATCTTCAATTCTTGAGACTTCCTGGAGCGTAGATGCAACATTATGTTGGGTAGTATGAATAGTAGCACCCGCTGGTACATTCATCCTATCATATTCCCTGGTCATCTGACTGACTGACATAATTGATACATCACCTACTATTTGTATGGATAAAGGTGGGGAAGAAATATTTGGAACATCTTTTGAAGTGGAATCAGTATCAGCAATTTCAATATCTTTCGTCGATAGAATATCAATTTTGCTGACATCAAGATTTTCCAAATGATCATTCGATTGTTTCTGAATGCCATCTTCAAGTGTCGTCTTGTCTGTATGTTGTAGTTGAACAACATCTGATGCAGGATTGTGTGGGAAACTATGATTCTTGGTAGCTTTCTGTGCATCAGAAACATCTATTTGAGATGAAGATTTTGTTGTTTTTGGATCAATGAAGGCAATCTCTTGAATTCCATCAGCAGTTGGTGCCATAGTAACGGTATTACCTACTTCATGCAAAACATCTTTGGATGAATCCTGTTGTGGATGTTGAACAGCAAATGCATTACTCTCTGGCTGATCCCCTTGGTTGCCATGTCCAAGCACATTATGAGCACTAGTAACAGGTAGAAGAAAAGCACTATCCGCTTGACCATCAGTACCAACAAACTTCATTATTGATGAATCTTCACTTGGCATGTTGCTTCTCTCAGTTTGAACAGAATGTGACTGGACTTGGTCTGCAGCAATGTTGGGAATAACAATTGCAGTTGTGGGAACGATGACTTCAGAGACTAATTCTGGGGGATGTGTAGAAGCAGAATTATTTGATGACGGTACCACATTGGCAACAAAAGTCTCTTGTCTTTCTAAGGCGGTTGTTGCAGAACATGCTGTAGCATCAGACTTGAGATTTTGAAAAGTGCAAATGCTTTCCACCAATGGATCTTTACAAGCAGCAGGTTCAGCCTCAACAATCTGATCCGTGGTAGTCAATTCTTTAGAAGAAGAAGGCTCGTACTGAGTAATCTGAGCAAGCATTGGCGAAGCAGGATGGAAGTTGTCAGCTTCGACACCTTCAATGTTCACAAAATTGGTTCCTGGTTCTGATTCATGAGTACCAATTTCTAAAGTTTCATTCATGAAGGTTGGAGATGCCGGTGTTCCGGCTGTCAACTGCTGGGTGACATCAACATGAGTGCTAGTTTCGTGAACCAGTTGAGCAGACTGGGAAGAATTGAGAACAGCTTCATCTAGATTGGAGTGACATGGACTTTGTGTTCCTATAGTTCGTTTCGTCAAAGTTGCATCATCATTGTGTAGAGAACTTCCTGGACATGCATCATCAATCATCGGTAACATAGCCTTCTGAATCTCTTCCTGGACCAAGGCTGCCATTTCCTTGGTTTTCTTAATTTGAAGCTGTTGCAGTTTGTTTTGAAGCTTTCGTTCAGACACAGTTATCAACCTTTGTCGATCGGCTGTGTACTGGTCTTCAAGAATCTTTATCCGTTTGATCAAATTATGCAAGTTGGACAGAGACTAATTCATGAATATATCAATGAAAAATAATGAACTAGTGTAACACAGATTTAAGAAATCACCTCATCTGTAGGTTGATGTGACAGGCGCTTTTTAGAAACTTGTACTACTTGTGGAGGAAGTTTATATTTCTCCTGGCCAGGTACAGTACTTATATTAGTTGTTACTGGTGGGGTGGAATGTGTAGATTTTTCGTGATCATCAAGATCATCATTATGGTCTTCTGCAGTAGGGAACATTGCTAACTTTTCATCGTCCTGCAATAGAATACATGAAGATTCAGTTAATAAGTTAAAGGAAATAGGTAAAATGAAGAGTATTAATAACTACATGATTTGTATACCAGTAAGCTCTCAAACAACTTGCAATGGTCATGTGTCTTCTTTTTTCCAGTATGATCTATTTGTTCCAGTACTGCTGAACCCACATTTAATCCTTGGGTAACCCTGAGGTATTTTGACTAAATGTGATTGAAGTAGATCCACATATATGAGCTGCAATAATTAGACAGAATATAAATAGGGTTTATTAGTACCACTGTGATGTGAATGTGTAGTGGAAGCATAGTATGTGCAATTTTTTAAAGGAATGTGTATGTGGAAGCTTACATGTAGAATATGTACGCATCCACCGACATTCAGGTTGGGCACTTTGTTTTTCCTTGATTCACGGATTGCCTCGATAAGGTACTCAGCAGCAAAACGACACCAATTCATACGAGGGATGTCGCTCAAGTCCTTCAAAGCTCCTAGCAGGTAACTTCTATTAATTTGGTAACCAGTCGTCGGAGCTAAGTAGGTGCAGAATGACTTGCATGAAACACAAGCAAAACTTGTCCTTGTCTTTCTCCTCTTTGTACGTTAACATCATGTCTGTCGCTTCCTTGAGTGATTCTCCTCTTCCGGCCGTAGCAGACTTGAATTCAGTTTTACCTCTGAAAGGTTTGTCACGAACCCTACCTGGACGGGGCATTGGAACTGCTTTGTCAAGAGCAGGTAACTTCAACAGGTTTTCAACAACTTGTACTATAGAAACCTTCCTGTTTCTGAATACTAGACACTTGTTGTCGCAGTCTACTCTTTTCATCAGCCATATAGTTAGCTTTCTGGGTAACTTGCACTCAATCATGTGAATGAGTGATCCAAATCCCAATTCTTCTATCCATTGTAGCTGTTCTGGACATAGTTTTTTTATAATGGCGCGTATCTTGTTTGGATCACATTTCCAATTGATTGTCTACATGCATGTTCGGGGGAAGCAGAAGGTTAGTGCTGCCATCAATAATTACATTTTAAAGCGATGCAAACATCTAGTGTACTAAGTAAATACCTGCTTAACTTCGGGGGAAGCTGCTCTCTTAAGTTTCTTCGGAGATCTTCTACGGCTATTCCTGGTTGATTTTGATTGAGAGGAAACATCAGTATCACTCATGTCGACGCTACAGCTTTCATCAGAGTTAGTTGTCTCAAAGGTTGGAGATTTCCGGCGACGGCGTGCAGAATTAGTCATCTGTGAAACTAAAAATTCAAAATTGAGAACAAGCATAGGTAGAAATAATAAAGTGGTCAAGAGGAAATTCAGTTATCAGTAACTTTAACATTTTAGATTCTTTGGAGCTGAATGTACTTACAACCTGTGGACTTATGAAACCCCTAGGTTACGTACGGATGTAGCAGTTTAGTATGGATTTTAGTCAAATTTGAACACTATATCTAACATTTCAGTACCCACTGTGTACCCTTAACACAAATTATGTGCCATCTTATTTGAAAAAAAAGTCTGCAGTCTGTACTTAAAAAATGTATTTCAATAAAAATTGAAATCATGTAGAATAGCCATATCACAAGCACGTTGAGATATAGTTTCTTTAACCTATTTCAATACAAATTGGAATCATGTAGAATAACAATTGAAATCCTGTAGAATAGCCATTTCACTAACAAATTTAAGGTTCTTATTTCAATAAAAATTGAAATCATGCAGCCATTTCACTTGCACGTTCAGATATAGTTTCTGTACCTTATTTCAATACAGATTGGAATAATGTACAATAGCCATTTAACTAACAATTTGCACGATTTTATTTCAATGAAAATTGAAATCATGCACACAGAGTGTACCCTTCAAACGAATTAAGGGAACTAGAAATCATATTTCAATCACAGTTTCTGTAACAAATAACTATCTCACTTTGAACATCTCATTACTAATGAGCTACCGCTTTTTCTAGTTTACACATGGGGATCTAGGGTTAGAGAACCAAAGCATTTATCAACTACGGAATATAGGTTTAGAGGTCGCGGGTTTCTACATATCTAACCAAAATAAGCTAAATGTAGAAACTGTAAATGAAGATGAGCAGCAGGAATTATGAGTAAATGAAGATGGATATCTAACCTTTACGAACTAATGAGGGCGGCGGAAGTAGGTCAGTCGGAGGGGAAGAAAAGCGACAGGTGAGCCGCCAAAATACGCGGGCCGGCTGCCGAGGCGACGGGGAAGAAATCAACAGTTCAGCCGCGAAGAACGCGGCCAGGCGGCGGAGGAGATGGCGGCGGATGAATCATGGAAACCGATGGAAGAAGAAGATAGGTTTGCGGGGGGTGGGTGAGGACTAGGGGGGTAAAGAAAAGGAGTTAATAATAAGTGGGGCCAACCATTGATAGGACGTAATGATCAATACAACGGCCCGGGCAGATGAATACACTCATATACAAACGTGTGGGCCATCAAAAGGCACGAATGGCAAACAATGCCAACTGTGGATGCCGCTCCGGTACATATCCCCTCCGGTAAAAAGAGGTTTGCGCTGTTCCCAATTATACATGAGTACATGACCATCTCACGCTCTCGCCGCCGGCGCCGTCACGTCACTGGTCGAGCTGGTGGTGGTGGAGCAGCCGAACAGGCTGCGTACGTACGTGACGCCCGCGGGTCGCCATTTGCCGCCGCACGTCGCCGTCGGTCCCGGGCCACCCGCAACAGCAGCAAATAAAAAGAAGGCGCGATCCTTCCGCGAGCGCAGGTACGTTTCGTGCGCGATCGATCGCTGTGGGAGTAGTGATGAGACGCCGACGGCGAAACCCAATTAACACGAGCACCGCGGTCTGTCCATGATCGATCGCCTCGCACGCTAGCTCCCCGTGGAAAATCCTCGATCGGGGCACGTCGTTTTCGCATGGCCTCGAAAAAGCTAGCTGGACGCCGTGACAACGCATGCATTGGCGCATTGCAGTAACATTTCCGTGGCTGGCTGGACGTACGTACGCCGTGGAGTATTTCGGACAACTCCCCATATATCCCCGGCCGGTGTGTACAGCGGTGGGAGGGAGCACGGGGTCTGATATAGCGACATCTGCCTCTCTGCCTGTGCGTCGTCCACCCCATGACCATGGCCATAGGATTGCAGGTAAATATAACAACAATAATAGCAAAGACAGGCTATGCAGTAGAATAGAATTAACCAAAAGCAGTAACATGCTACACTACTCTAATGCAAGCAGTAGAGAGAAGGAATAGGCGATATCGGGTTGATCGGAGGGGAGGGAGGCTTGCCTGGTTGTTCTGGCAAGGAGTCGTCGTCGATGTAGTCGATCACGAGGGGTATCGGCAGCGGTCTCGGGGTCTACCGAAAAGAAGTAACGGAGGGGGAACACAATAAATAACAAAGCAATCAAAGCATCAATATAACGAGGCAATATGTGGTGCCAGGGGTGATCTAACGCAGGGATAGGTGATACCAGGGAAGTGGGAAAACTTCCGGTAAAGTATTCTAGGTGTTTCGCCTTTTCGGACAGACAAACCGAAGGGGGGCAGTTGCAAGTTTGCTATGCTAGGGACGTGCGGTGGACGAACGGATTGCGTATTTGGATTCGTCTCGTCGTTTTGAACAACTTTGATATATAAAGTTTTTCCATCGAAGTTACGGATGAATTTCTGCGAATTTCCGAAGATTTAAACAGCTATTTGAAATTCCTGAAAATTGGCTAAGTCCAAGAATTGTTCAGTTTTTAAACTCCACTTAGCTGTTTTTCAAAGGCTATAACTATTAATCTGCCCATCCTATAGATTAGTGCCTTATATCAATATTGACCACCTTCCTGATATCTACAAGATGATAACAATTGCATCACTCTTAGAGTTCATTTGCTTAATCAAAACTTTGCTTGAAAAGTACCACTTGTTAATTCCAAAAACTGTTAACATATATGAACATAGGATTTTGTGATTTTCACAGGATTTAATCCATGCTTTATTTAAATTTGGTCCAATGGGGTAACTTGGAGCTTCTCAAGTGTACTACCTTCCCATATTATTTTTACTCCTGTTAACAGTCGTTTAGCAGTAGATTAGGGGTTGCCTAGGGGGGTAGTCAATGTAGAATTTAAAAAGCTAGCTACTGCTACAGTAACATTCAGTTACTGTAGCGGAGCAGCAGTGGGCGCGCACACACTACACACTGCACGGACTCACTATACAGGGCCGGCCAGAGGCACACAGCCGTGGCACAGCCGGCCACAGACGGTGCACACACACACACTGGACACACACTCACGCACACACATCACACGCCACGCATGGCCATAGCCAGGCAGCAGCCGGCATAGCAAGCAGCAGTAGCAGTACGGGGCATGCGGAGGTGATAGCGGTAGCGGCTCTAGGCAGCAGCATAGCAGCGGTAGCAAGCAGACAACATGAAGCGGCAGGCACGCGTGCAACGGGCAGCAGTAGCAGCAAGCATCAGCGCAGCGGCATGCACACAAGCTGGGCGCGGGGCGCGCCGCTGCACGGCGTGCGCGTGGGCGCGGCCAAACACAGGCGGCCACCAAGGCACGCGGCGAGCGCGGCCAGAGGCGCAGCAGCACGCGCACAGGAGCGAGCGCGTGGACGACGCGGGGCGGAGCAGCGGACAGCGGCGTGTGCAGGGCAGGTGCGGGTTGCGGTCGGCGGCCTACGGCGAGCAGCGGCATTAACGCGAGCTAAGTCGAACGAAAACGACGCCGGCGACCACTTCCCACGGCGCCGACGGTGGTCCATCGCGAAACTAGCTACAGAGGGAGCAACCAAAACCAAGAGATAGAGGAGGGGGTGCGCGGGCTCACCTCGAGGTCAGGGGAAAACTCAGGGGAGCCAGGGGTTGTTGGAGTCGTGGGGATCGACGACGGGGCAGAGGTCGCATCCGATGAAGGGCATCAACGCGGACGGCGTCCCAGGTGCACCACGGCCTCGATCCAGTGGCGGAGACGAATGAGACGACCATGCCGGAGCTCCTGGACATCGCGGTACGACGTATGGTGGTCGGTGGACACGTGGACGAGCAGCAGCGGCGACGGCTATCTCTCGGGCGACGGGAAAAACAACAAGGGCGAGTGAGAGGGGAGAGGGGAATGAACTAGGGTTCGCAGGGGCGTTCGCGACGCCGGCCTTATACATCAGGGGGGCGTGGGATGGCCGACGCGTGGCAATCCAAGCCATGGACGTGCTTGGGTCGCCGTTCCTGATGAACAGAGGAAGAGGACGTGGAGGTTTGGTGGTCTGGCCTTAGACTGTGGCCACTAGGGCCCAATAGCACAATGATGTTTTCTCTTTTCTAATTCTTATTTTGAATTTTCTTCACTGTTTGCATTTATTTTAGTTAGTAATTGATTTTTGCTCAATATGAAACTTGACACAAAATACAGGGAAATATTCTGGGTTGGCACAAAAAGTTTGGGGGCAATTAGAATTGTGTAAGCATTTTTAGAAATTGAGAAGGTTGGGTAAATGGCTGCTGGTCCACTTAATTAAATTCCAGGGACATTTTGGTAATCCAAATGAGGTTGGTTTCGCCATGAAAATTACTCAGTGGATATTTGAAATATTATGAGCATTTTTATCCTAGTGTTTTTTTAGAGTACGTCAATAGCGTACCTTAACTTTATAGAAGAAGAGGGCAATGGTCACACAAGAATTATAAGAATGGAAGAATCAAACACATTCAGCGCCGCATCAAGGGCGAGCGCTCGCGATGTCCACGTCGGATTTGCTACGGGACAAATGGTTCGCTTCATCGAGAAGAAAGAGAGAAAGATATTGGCCAGCGGCCCAAACCCCAGTCCCCACCCCCTATTCCTCTCCCTCTCTCTTTCCCTCATCTGCCGCCGCCGCCGCCACCGATGCCCTCCGCGCAGCAGCCGCCGCCACCGGTGCCCTCCGCGCAGCAGCCGCCGCCACCACTGGCACCCAGGTGTGGCGCTGCTCTTCCCCACGGCCCTGACGGCAAGGCGGCGACAAGAGCATCGGAGCCACTTTTGGCCTCCCCACACTGGCCTGCGCATCTCCGCCCCCCGCTTTGCCTCCTCCACCACCGGCTCCTAGCGAGGCGGGAACGAAGCCACCATCGCCCTCCCAGGTCCTCTTCCCATCCCTCTGGCCCCCTCCCTCCCTGATTCGTCTTCTTTCCACCACTCTCGTTCGTCAGTTGCCACTCTCTCCTGCCTCCCCTAGCGCCCTCGATTCGGAGGCAACAGAGGATAGCCCGCGGGCGAGCTCGAGCTGGAGGCAGTGTTGCATTGACATATCCAACCATCCTATATGTCCACTTTTGGTCCATTATTTGTCTACACCAGTCATTTGATGAATTGCTATAAGAAACTGTATGAAGTGTTTTGCTGTATGTTTGAAGCAGGTAAGGCATGATGTAGCTATACTTTTGAAAATCACTCATGATTGTCCTGAGTCCCTGGCAATGAATCATGTGGTGATGCAAATTTCTGATGTCCCTGCCATTCACACTGACGAAAGCTTGTTGGAGTGTCTTCAACCTTGTTGATGTTCAGTGAGTGAAAGTAAGCACAAATTGCCTTCTTTTAACCTTGTTGATGTTCAGTGAGCGAAAGTAAGCACAAATTGCCTTCTTTTAATCCCCACACCTTCTAGCCCCTTCAGATTATGCTCTCTTTACTAGGTTTCTAATTTTGCTAGATTATTTTCTCTATCCTCGGATGCTTAATCTTGGTAATTTGCTCAGCGCCAGTGCTAATCAACTCAAACAATTTAGAATAGCGAGCTTTCTGTGTTTTCCCTTTTGTTTTCTGTGTGCAAGGTGTATGCAGATCTATTGGAGTTCATACAATGCAACAGTTACAGATTAATTAGTAGTTTCCTTTGTTCTTATACTTGCAGATTTGGATTCTTGCATTCTCGTGCATACCACCTTGCAGAATTGAACACTGATTCCCGGGCTCCACTTCAGATCTATTATATGGATGCAGAACATATGCCAAGATGTTTACAGTATTGTGGTTGCGCCATAGAAGTCTTTCTTGCTGTGAACCTAATTTGGAATCCAGTGTTTCTGTCTCTATTTGCTTGTTCTGAATTCGAGAGTCTTTTGAATCCAGTGCGGTTTCAGTACTACTAGGTGTGAGGAGGAGGTTAGCCTTGATGGCCAGGTGGTACCTTGGAAGGACACCTTTCGGTATTTGGGGTCAATGTTGCAGGAGGATGAGGGTATTGATTGCGAGATCTTATGGGTTTCACCTCTAGCCTACCTCAACTTGTTTGGACTAAAGGCTTTGTTGTTGTTGTTATTGTTGTTGTTGATCAATCATTTAAAGCAGCGATTACATATTTATCTAGAAAGTGGTACTCTCCTTCTGCCTTATTTTGGAGGAACATAAGGCAAGTTTCTATTAATACCCTCCAACTAATGGCAAGAAGTTTGATCAGTTTCATAAACTCCCTATATTTCTAGCTCCAGACCATGATTTTCTGTGCTCATATTTTTTATGTATTGTTTATTAGTCATACATACATTCTACTCACTAGGGTTTGATCTTTTCTTCCCTTATATGAATGAAAGGCCAGATCGAATTGGGATGACTTTCTCCACGTCATTAAGGATCTTCTATTATCAAGCATGGATCATCTTCTTTTGACAATTGGTAATGTTTGCACTTCGCAGTAAATTGGGCATATTCACTGGTTCTTCCTCCTACAATGGTGCATGTACAAATTTTAATAATTCTGTATGCTGGCCAGTAAACTTCCAGTGTTTATTTTCTCAGACTTCTCACTAGCTTATGGTGTCTGTTACATTGAAGCGGTTTGAGAAAGCAAGCAAATCGTTCGAGCCTACGTATTTATATGGTGTGGAGAAGGTAAGGTTCTTGGCTCATCGATATGATCTGGTCATTTTTATTGATGCGGGACTACTTAATGAACTTCCTAGCTCTGGCAGTGACAGCAAGAAAATAAGCTTCTTTGACCAGGTTTGTCTTCTGTTGTATCCTTGAAATATTTCACGACATACGTTGAATGGATGATAGATCTCATACTTGCAAGGGATATTTACTAACAAACTACCAAAAATATATAATTGCTTTATTGTGACAAGTTTTTATATAAAAGGCACATGTGAGCTTGGTTAGTAGTTTTCTGTTGGAAGTCCATGGGATTTCATATGCACAAGTAGATGTATTGTTTCTTTCATATGCATGAACTATCCAGAATACTGGATTATTCTCTTTGTTTCAAGTTTGCTGTTCTTTTGGAGACTAAATCCATGGTGAACAATTGGGATTATATATAACTGAAATAGGTTTGATTCGCAAACACTGAAGCATGTTTGGTTTCAAATGTGTCTTTGCTCAGTGCAGGTCTTACAAAGAAGTTTTGAAAGTAGGCTTGAATCCACCAAGATCTCGATGGAGCTCAAACATTGATGTAACTTGTCTCTTGATATAATGTGAGACGAATATCAAATCTTAAATTGTAGTGCAAGCATGTATCATCTACTATGTGGTAGAAATAATGATGAGAGGATGTCTACTGTGCTTCTTTTATGTTGCAATGGAACTTCTATTTCTATCTATGTACTCCAGATAGCCTCCACTGTACCTATCACTTGTGACCGAGGACAATTCCATGTGTACTAAAATTGCTTGTGCTATCACTTAGATTTGTGTTCCGTGCCACCTTAATCTTCTACCTATGCAATCTCAGCAGCTTCTCATGTATGAATAATTACTTGCATATACTGTTTAGATCTTATCGTCAAGTTGGCTATACATTTTGGTTTGACAAATGGTGCGGCGCTTTTCCTATCTAACGGAAAATCATGTATATGTAACCAACAAGAACAAATTATCTCCTGGAAGAAACTTTTTTGTTACCTATAGTTGTTTTGTTTATAGAAATAATGCATTTCCCATTTGTTGTAACAAACATTTTTATTTTTTGGTATGCATGGTTTCAGCCTTTGGTGCTCAATTCTGTAAATTGATAATTCACATAATATATAGAAATTTTCGTAAAAAGCTTTCAGATGTTCTTATAAATCTTAAACCTACTATCCTCTGTTGATTGCTCTACTATCCTCTGTTCTTATAAATTTTCGTAAAAAGCTTTCAGATGTTCTTATAAAGCTTTAGTTGTCTGTTTCGTCTTCGTTTCGTCCAGGTTGACCTTCATCCGTCGTCAAGGTAGGATTCATCATGTGTTCATCCATATATATAAAGCACACTCATGGTGTCGTGGCTCGTGCGTGACCTACCACTGGAGGTACACAAAGTTCCTCAGCCTGAATCGAGATGCCACTGCTGAACAATTGGCTCATGACACCCTTGTCTGTGAGATTTCTGGATGTCTTTGATTATTGAGATTTCTTAAAGCTTTGTTCTGCCTGTGTATAGAACACATGAAGTGAGAGTCTTTGATCAAGAAGTAGGCTATTCTGCAGGACAAGAGGCTGCCTGAATGGTAAGAAATTCAGATCAATCTCAGTGTCAGTCACTCGTATATATATTTTCCATTAAACTGTCTAATTACTCAATTGATCAGTGACTAATTGCAGAAGAATTTTGGATAGTATTAGTGCTCGGCAATTGGTATTAGCAGGCTGGCGAGCGCAGATTTCAGCCTCTTTGTTGAGGCTTGCGGTGGTTAGTCTGGGATGAGCTCTAGGGCTGGGTCGTTTCATATCTGTCCTTTTCTTTGATTTCTTTTTGGTTCCTGCTCTGTAAGGTGATTCTCGGCTGAAATTACCATTGAAGGTAATTATGATCTACCACAATTATCAATCCATATTTTAACTTGGAGTTGAACACCTGCACAACAGTATAAAGTTTCAACGTTCTGGTTGTAATAGGATATATCAGGGCATTTTGAAAAGCCAATCCATTATCATGGTACCATGGAACAAACAAATAGTTACCTCACTTTTTGGTCTTTTCATGAAAGCTTTGGGTTGGGACGTGTGTTGCATCCAAGTTGTATTGCTTCATTGATTATCATCTCAGTTTTGAAGTGTGTAACTTAATGTGTGGGAATTAAACAACATGTGTTGAAAATGATTGCTGGTCAATCTAGCATGAAATTGTGTGTAACTTAACATTATAGTTACATCACTGGTCTTTTATTTTGGACTTGTCCAACAGTTGTTATCAACCTACATCCTGCTACTGTGATGTTTTTAGCTCATGTTGTATACTGGTAATTTGATTGCTCTGATATTGTTTCAGGACAAACAACCCCGTAGAGCTTGCGGCTGTAGGTGTATCTATTGTCATGTATAGTAAGTTTTTGAGTCTGAACATTTTCCGCTGCAAACGCTGGGGAGTGTCTCAATTATCGAAAACATGAAAGTATGTTGCTAAATGGGTTATATTTGCTTTCTGTAGCCAGCATATGAAAAATGTATAAAAGAACTGAGCATTATTTCTTATGGAATGGCATATTGTTATTCATATGTGTATTATTGACTTGCCAAATTATTGATCTCCTATAGTATGATCAGATCAATATGAAGAGTGTGGCTTCTATTTTTGTTAACATACCCTCATATTAAACTATTGTCGAGTGTTTATATTGCTTAGTGGTAACATCTACCTGATGGTTAGGTGGCTATTTGATCAAAGCAGGAACTCTAAAGTCTGTAGACAGCCTATGTGCGCAGAGAAACGTCTCAAGAGGCGCGCCATGGGCGCGCCCCTACCCCTAGTAACTTCCAAAGAGAGACGCACACCCTAGCACACCCAACTAGCTAGCCTATGCCTACGCTCTCACAAAACGAATCATATCCTCCTCCACCCAAACCCGCCAGTCTCCAATCTTCGAGCTCCGCAATAATGGCAAGTGCCAACTCTGACGCAGTCCTCTGCTGGTTGATCCGGTTAAAGACTCTGGCGTTGCGCTGCTTCCAAAGAGCCCAAATGGTCGCTATGATCACTGTGTCAAAACCGCGCTTGTGACCTTTCCTGAAGTTAGTCCTCGTGGTTAGCCACCACTCCAGGAAGGTGTCTACCGGTCTAGGGGTAGTGCCCCTCAAGCTCAATGCCTCGAATATGTAGTGCCACACTTCCCTGGCATAGACGCACAAAATGAGAATGTGCTCCGCATTGTCTTCATCTTGAAGTCACGTGAAACAAAGGGGACAAAGCATTCTGGAGACCATGCCTAGCTGTTCTGTCCAACGTCCAGATCCTGTGTTGCACTGCCAACCACACGAAGATTTTACACTTCAGGATAGCCCAACTTCTCCAAATGCAAGTGGCGTAGGGGGGCCTCTCGGCACCCTGGCAAAGCCGAATATAGGTGGATTTTGCAGTATAATCCGGATGGGTCTGCCGGCCAAGAGAAAAGGTCGTCTTTGGAGGGATCACGATTGATCGTACTTATCGCAAGGTTGAGGTGCAAGAGTTGCATGTGGCCAACAAAGTTTACCTCACCGCTGATATCAAGTAACCATCTCCCCTCCAGTAAGCCTTCCTCGACCGTGCGACGATTGATCGTGCGGGTGTCCACTTGAGCATGAATGAGCGGTGCAATGCCCTTAATCGCAAAGCCATGAATCCATCTGTCTCTCCAAAACAAGATCTTGCTACCCTTCCCCGCCGGGATGTGCACCATGCCGTCGAACACCTCCCGGGCCTCTCTGTCCACCGCCATGGGTAAACCTAGCCATGGTCTGTCAGGATCCGTCCTTCGTAGCCACTCCCACCGAACTCTCAGGGCTAGCCCTTGTAGCTGAAGATTGCGAACACCCAAACCGCCAAGCCAAGTAGGTTTGCAAACCAAGTTCCAGGCAACAAGGCATTGACCTCCGTTCACTTTATCTTTGCCTGCCCAAAAGAACGATCGCATCCATTGGTCAATCTCTTCAAAAACCCAGACCGGAGCCTCGGTAACCATAAAATAATGTATAGGTTTGGCCGCGATCACGGACTTAACTAGCACCAATCGACCTGGGCGGTGTATCAGCCCCCTATGCCAAGACGGGGCGAAACTCTTGGCTTGATCTAACATGGGCTGCCAATCGGCCCCCGAAAGCTGCTTTATAGCCAATTGAAGTCCAAGGTATTTGCATGGGAAGTTGCCCAATAGACAATGCAGGATGGACTCCACCCGGTCTCTATCGCTATTGTCCCCATGGATCATGATGGCCATTGACTTTTGATAGTTGATCCTTAGACCTGAAGCCTCACCAAACACCTGTAACACAGTCCTAACAAACCTGAGGTCCAACGCTTGGGGCTTTATGAACATGACTACGTCGTCAGCGTAGATTGACACCGACTGGTGGGCGGCGATGCCCAGGAACTTTCCAATGACACCTATCCAGCTCGCCGCAGACCAGAGTGCAGCCCCAAATCTGCTTACTCTAGCAAGTTTGTTATTAAAAAGTTCATGCAACTTTAGTACATGCCCAAGTTACACATAATGTTTTTGATTTGTAAAAAAGAGAAAATCTCCAAGCAATACCGAACAACGTTGGACTAATATGAGTACAAGTTAATAGATCTGAAGCATTTGGTTACTGGAACCTGACTCTGGTCCCTTTTATTTTTGTTACTTAATTAGCTTGATCAGCGGACATAACACCTTCTTTTGTTTTTCATGATCACAGAAACTTAATACTTGAGCTATCTAGAAAAAACACTAAAACTACTTGCGAATCCAGTGTATCTATATCAAGATATAGGTTAATAGATGTGAAGCTAATAGAACCTGACTATTGGTTGCTTTTATTTTAGTTACTTAATTAGGTTGAGCAGCTGCAGAACACCTTTTGTTTCATGATTGCGGAAGCTTAAGTTGTTGAGCTATCTTCTAGAAAAAAACACTAAAACTACTTGCTAATCCAGTGCATCTCTATCAAGATAAATCATTACTGCATCTACATTTTTGCCATATTGTGCACCATTATATGAATTGTTTCATAAAACAAAGTAGAAATTAACACAGGAAACATCTGGCACTAAGCCATCTTGGTGCATAACACAAAATCAGGGGCTTCTATCTACCGGTCAATGATGGGTCAGATTTCATGGGCTTCTATCTACTGACCAATTCAAAAACGAATTGTTCCATAAAACAAAGTAGAAATTGACACAGGAAACATATGATGCTAAGCCATCTTGGTGCATAACACAAAATCAGGGGCTTCTTCTAGCCAATACATAGTTGGGTCAGATTTCAGGGGCTTTTATCTACTGGCCAATTCAGAAACAATAAACTAAACAAGAGCAATCAGAAGTGGCAGCAATCAGAAACGTAAACTGAATCAGAGGCTTCTATCAACTGATTATATTTAGGGGATGCATACCTCTGGTGAAGCATGTTCGGATGGCAGATGTTGTTCCTCTGGTGAACTCAGCGGAGGCTACATTGTACGGCTTGACGGATGTTCTTCTTCAGCCGGCAAACTCGGCGGAGCTCGATGGAGATTCTGGTGACGCGACCTGATAGAGATTCTGGTCGAGGCTACTTCCTTCTTATGGCAGCCAAGTTGCTTCATGGCTTTGTGCTGGAGAAGGACACGGACTCTAACTTTGATCCAAATCCAACTTCGATCCAAATCAGAGAGGGGAGGTTGGGGATTGAGGAGGCTATGGGTGACGCCGGAGAATATTAAGGCCGGATGGGGAGGGGAAGGAGAAAAGGGCGGCGGATGGTGGCCGGATAAGAAGACTGTCCACCGCCGGCGGTGGCACCATTACGGATCGAAGAGAGCACGCATCAAAGAAGGAGCCCGTGCGTTTTCCCGATTAACCACTTTTAAAAGGACTGCGGGTCAAATCTATCAGACTACAGGGTCTGTTTTGCAACAACAAAATGTTATCTCAGGTTAGTAACTTATAAAGGGACTGCGGGTTTAGTTATCAAAATGTACAGTGACTTTTTCTCAAAAAGACTACGACGGTGAACTCGACAGACTCAACCCGTACTTTATTATTAGGGAGAGATTGTCAACGTCCTATGTTATTGGTTGGATCCACGTCCATGAATGAGATCTTTCTTGCGTAAACAAAAGAGCGCCAATTATTCAAAGCCCTCGTGCCCAAGACCTCAAGGTTGTGACTATGTCACACGGTGGGCATCAGCAGGCTAGGTAATTAATTGATGTTGCACTAATTAAACTACTTAGTGAATTGCTAATTTTCCTCCAAGCTTGTGGGTAGGTATAATAGAAACAGGTGCATAGCTAATTTCCCTCCAATCTTGTGGGTATAGTAGAAACAGGAATGAGTACCTACATGAAAATGAATAGGGAACTAATATTAGCTATATGTAAAAAAAAATTATCATCGTATTAAGGGTATGTGTCCACTTCATCATCTTGTTTTGCTTATTGGTCTCTGCACAGGGAAAGAACAATTATTTCCGGAAACAAGGAAGGAAATCACCAGAAAATTAACAAGATAGTTATCATTGTACTAAGGGAATCTGATTAAAAGTTTCTCCGCTGGAGAAGAAGAGCTTTGTTTCCAGAAACCAAAGAAGGAAATCACCAGCAAATTAACAAGACAAGACAACTATATTAGAAAAAAGCCAAGATAAGACAGTTATTAGTCCACATTTCTAACGCGGTAATTGTTCTACAAAATCTAGCTTGATGGGATTAGACCCAAAGACCTGGCTCCTAAAATCTTTGACTTGTCGAAGAAGAATTGCTCGGCCCGAATGGCTCTGCATGAGAACTTCTGGACTTCCTAGGTGGACATTCTTCAAGGCATTGATATGTCTCCAACGTATCTATAATTTCTGATTGTTCCATGCTATATTATATCATGTTTTGGAGGGCTTTATTATACATTTTTATATTATTTTTGGGACTAACCTATTAACCGGAGGCCCAACCCAGAATTGATGTTTTTTTTGCCTATTTTAGGGTTTCGCAGAAAAAGAATATCAAACGGAGTCCAAACAGAATGAAACCTTCGGGAACGTGATTTTCGGAACGAACGTGATCCAGAGGACTTGGACCCTACGTCAAGCAATCAACCAGGAAGGCACGAGGTAGGGGGCGTGCCTACCCCCCAGGCGCGCCCTCCACCCTCATGGGGCCCACCTTGCTCCACCGACATACTCCTTCCTCCTATATATACCTACGTACCCCCCAAACTACCAGATACGGAGCCAAAACCCTAATTCCACCGCCGTAACTTTCTGTATCCACGATATCCCATCTTGGGGCCTTTTCTGGAGCTCCGCCGGAGGGGGTATCGATCACGGAGGGCTTCTACATCAACATCATAGCCCCTCCGATGAAGTGTGAGTAGTTTACTTCAGACCTACGGGTCCATAGTTATTAGCTAGATGGCTTCTTCTCTCTTTTTGGATCTCAATACAAAGTTCTCCCCACTCTTGTGGAGATCCATTCGATGTAATCTTCTTTTGCGGTGTGTTTGTTGAGACCGATGAATTGTGGGTTTATGATCAAGTTTATCTATGAACAATATTTGAATCTTCTCTGAATTCTTTTATGTATGATTGGTTATCTTTGCAAGTCTCTTCGAATTATCCGTTTGGTTTGGCCTACTAGATTGATCTTTCTGGCAATGGGAGAAGTGCTTAGCTTTGGGTTCAATCTTGCGGTGTCATTTTCCAGTGACAGTAAGGGCAGCAAAGCACGTATTGTATTGTTGCCATCAAGGATAACAAGATGGGGTTTATATCATATTGCATGAGTTTATCCCTCTACATCATGTCATCTTGCTTAAAGCGTTACTCTGTTCTCTTGAACTTAATACTCTAGATGCATGCTGGATAGCGGTTGATGTGTGGAGTAATAGTAGTAGATGTAGGCAGGAGTCGGTCTACTTGTCTTGGACGTGATGCCTATATACATGATATATCTATATATTCTCATAACTATGCTCAATTCTGTCAATTGCTCAACAGTAATTTGTTCACCCACCGTAATACTTATGCTCTCGAGAGAAGCCTCTAGTGAAACCTATGGCCCCCGGGTCTATTTTCCATCATATTAATCTTCCAATACTTAGTTATTTCCTTTGCCGTTTATTTTACTTGCATCTTTATTTCTCTTTATCATAAAAATACCAAAAATATTATCTTATCATATCTATCATATCTCACTCTCGTAGGTGACCGTGAAGGGATTGACAACCCCTTTATCGCGTTGGCTGCGAGGAGTTTATTTGTTTGTGTAGGTGCGAGGGACTCATGCGTGGCCTCCTACTGGATTGATACCTTGGTTCTCAAAAACTGAGGGAAATACTTACGCTACTCTGTTGCATCACTCTTTCCTCTTCAAGGGAAAACCAACACAATGCTCAAGAGGTAGCAAGAAGGATTTCTGGCGCCGTTGCTGGGGAGTCTACGCAAAAGTCAACATACCAAGTACCCATCACAAACCCTTATCTCCCGCATTACATTATTTGCCATTTTCCTATCGTTTTCCTCTCCCCCGCTTCACCCTTGTTGTTTTATTCGCTCTCTCTCTCTCTCCATCCTCCCTCTCTTTCTCTATTCGCCTCTTTTTGCCCGTTTCTTGTTTGCTTGTGTGTCGGATTGCTTGCTTGTCGTTATGATAGTTCTCTATCTTCTCCGTTGTCTCCCGAAAATGAAGTTCTTAATTTTAAGCAAAGGGAGGGAGAAAATCTAAAAGATGCTTGGTATAGAATTTGCAATGCTCAAAATAGATCTACCAGGAAGCAATCTACTTCCATTCTTCTCCGCAATTTTTATGCAGGCGTTATGCCTTGGCACAGATATGTCCTTGATACCATTACCGGAGGGAATTTCTTGGGTAGCCACGCTTTTGATTCTTATAATGCTATGACAGATTTGTTTGGCTCACCCCCTCTTTTGGTTAATGGAACTATGTTAACTTTGGAGCATGTAATGCAAAAACTTGAAATTATTGAAAATAAAGTTGCTACCGTAGAGTTAATTGAAAATCTGGATAAAAAGATCCACAACCAAATTACTCAATATGGATCTAAAGTAGGAGTCACTTTAAAAAATATTAAGGAGAAGGAACCCATAGTTAATGAAAGAATAAATTAGGATTCCACTAGAATCTATAAACTTGAGGGTATCATTACCAACTTGGGAACCACTTTTTCTTCCATAAAGAATACTCCTAGTCCTCCAACTAAATTTGCAAGCTTATGTATGTTCCTAAAAATAAGGGCGAATCCTCTAGCAAGGAAACTTCGGATCTCAAATCTATAAGTATTCATCCCAATCTTTTTGCTATCATTAAGGAACCATTTACTACTAATGATTTTTTTCGATTTTGTGCCTAGAAGTTTGATAATTAATAAAAAGAAAGAAACTCTTAAGGGTTATAGATGTCTCATTAAAGAATTACCAACTAAAGATACCTAGATCTATCCTTGCTTTGATGCCTAGCTAGGGGCGTTAAACGATAGCATTTGTTGGGAGGCGACCCAATTTTATTTTTATTCCTTGATTTTTGCTCCTTTTTAGTAATAAATAATTTATCTAGCCTCTGTTTGGGTTGTGTTTTTTGTGTTTAAATTAGTGTTTGTGCCAAGTAGAACCGTTGGGAACACTTGGGGAAAGTCTTTTTAATCTTGCTGTAAAAAACAGAAACTTTAGCGCTCACGAGAACTGCTGCCATTTTTATTTGGAAAGTGCTATTTAGTTAATTCTTTTTGAAGATGATTAATATATAAACTCCTCACGTCCATAAATTTATTTTAGAATTTTTGGGGTTTCAGATCTTGCGTTAGCTGCAGATTACTACAGACTATTCTGTTTTTGACAGATTCTGTTTTCCGTGTATTGTTTGCTTATTTTGATGAATCTGTGGCTAGTAAAATAATTTATAAACCATACAGAAGTTGGAATATAGTAGTTTTAACACCAATATAAATAAAGAATGAGTTAATTACAGTACCTTGAAGTGGTGTTTTGTTTTCTTTCGCTAATGGAGCTCACGAGATTTTCTACTTTAAGTTTTGTGTTGTGAAGTTTTCAAGTTTTGGGTAAAAGATTTGATGGGTTATGGAACAAGGAGTGGAAAGAGACTAAGCTTGGGGATGCCCATGGCACCCCAAGATAATCTAAGGACAACTAAAAGCCAAAGCTTGGGGATGCTCCAGAAGGGGGCATCCCCTCTTTCGTTTACTTCTATCGGTAACTTTACTTGGAGCTATATTTTTATTTACCACATGATATGTGTTTTGCTTGGAGCGTCTTGTATTATTTGAGTCTTTATTTGTTAGTTTTCCAAAATCATCCTTGCTGCACACACCTTTTTGAGAGAGACACACATGATTCGGAAATTGTTAGAATACTCTATGTGCTTCACTTATATATTTTGAATTATATAGTTTTTGCTCTAGTGCTTCACTTATATCTTTTAGAGCACGATGGTGGATTTGTTTTATAGAAACTTTTTTCTCTCATGCTTCACTTAGATTATTTTAAGAGTCCTACAAAATAGCATGGTAATTTGCTTTAATTATTTTAGGCATTCAAGATTAATAAAAAAATCTTATGAGTGTGTTGAATACTATGGGAAGTTTGAAACTTGATAATTGTTTTGAGATATGGTGATGGTGATATTAGAGTCGTGCTAGTTGAGTAGTTGCGAATTTGAGAAATGCTTGTGTTGAAGTTTGTGATTCCCATAGCATGCACGTATGGTGAACCGTTATGTTAAGAAGTCAGAGCATGATGTATTTATTGATTGTCCTCCTTATGAGTGGCGGTCGGGGACGAGCGATGGTCTTTTCCTACCAATCTATCCCCCTAGGAGCATGCGCGTAGTACTTTGCTTAGATAACTAATAAATTTTTGCAATAAGTATGTGAGTTCTTTATGACTAATGTTGAGTCCATGGATTATACGCACTCTCACCCTTCCACCATTGCTAGCCTCTCTATTACCGCGCACCTTTCGCCGGTATCATACACCCACCATATAGCTTCCTCAAAACAGCCACCATACCTACCTATCATGGCATTTTCATAGCCATTCCGAGATATATTGCCATACAACTTTCCACCGTTCCGTTTACTATGACACGCTCCATCATTGTCATATTGCTTCGCATGATCATGTAATTGACATTTTAGTTGTGGCAAAGCCACCGTTCATAATTCTTTCATATAAGTCACTCATGCATCATTGCTATCCCGGTATACCGCCGGAGGCATTCATATAGAGTCATACTTTGTTCTAGTATCGAGTTGTAAATAAATAGCAATGTGATGGTCATCATTCATAGAGTATTGTCCCAATAAAAAAGGAAGGCCCAAAAAAAGAATAAATAAATAAATAAAAAGGGGCAATACTACTATCCTTTTTTTTCACACTTGTGCTTCAAAGTAGCACCATGATCTTCATGATAGAGAGTCTCCTATGCTATCACTTTCATATACTAGTGGGAATTTTTCATTATAGAACTTGGCTTGTATATTCCAACGATGGGCTTCCTCAAAATGCCCTAGGTCTTCGTGAGCAAGCAAGTTGGATGCACACCCACTTAGTTCTTTTTGTTGAGCTTTCATATACTTATAGCTCTAGTGCATCTGTTGCATGGCAATCCCTACTCACTCACATTGATATCTATTCATGGGCATCTCCATAGCCCGTTGATACGCCTAGTTGATGTGAGACTATCTTCTCCCTTTTTTTCTTCTCCACAACCACCATTCTATTCCACATATAGTGCTATGTCCATGGCTCATGCTCATGTATTGCGTGAAGATTGAAAAAGTTTGAGAACACCAAAAGTATGAAACAATTGCTTGGCTTGTCATCGGGGTTGTGCATGATTTAAATACTTTGTGTGGTGAAGATGGAGCATAGCCATAGTATATGATTTTGTAGGGATAACTTTCTTTGGCCATGTTATTTTGAGAAGACATAATTGCTTGGTTAGTATGCTTGAAGTATTATTATTTTTATGTCAATATTGAACTTTTGTCTTGAATCTTTCGTATCTGAATATTCATGCCACAATAAAGAAAATTACATTGAAAATTATGTTAGGTAGAATTCCACATCAAAAATTCTGTTTTTATCATTTACCTACTCGAGGACGAGCAGGAATTAAGCTTGGGGATGCTTGATACGTCTCCAACGTATCTATAATTTTTGATTGTTCCATGCTATATTATATCCTGTTTTGGACATTATTGGGCTTTATTATACACTTTTATATTACTTTTGGGACTAACCTATTAACCGGAGGCTCAGCCCAGAATTGCTGTTTTTTTGCCTATTTTAGGGTTTCGCAGAAAAAGAATATCAAACGGAGTCCAAACGGAATGAAACTTGGGAACGTGATTTTCGGAACGAACATGATCCAGAGGACTTGGACCCTACGTCAAGCAATCGACCATCAAGGCACGAGGTAGGGGGAGCGCCTACCCCCCTGGCACGCCCTCCACCCTCGTGGGGCCCATGTTGCTCCACCGACATACTCCTTCCTCCTATATATACCTACGTACCCCCAAACTACCAGATACAGAGCCAAAACCCTAATTCCACCGCCGTAACTTTCTGTATCCATGAGATCCCATCTTCGGTTACTAGGTTAGTCCCAAAAATAATATAAAAGTGCATATTAAAGCCCATTAAACATCCAAAACAGATAATATAATAGCATGGAACAATCAAAAATTATATATACGTTGGAGACGTATCAAGCATCCCCAAGCTTAATTCCTGCTCGTCCTCGAGTAGGTAAATGGTAAAAACAGAATTTTTGATGTGGAATTCTACCTAACATAATTTTCAATGTAATTTTCTTTATTGTGGCATGAATATTCAGATACGAAAGATTCAAGACAAAAGTTTAATATTGACATAAAAATAATAATACTTCAAGCATACTAACCAAGCAATTATGTCTTCTCAAAATAACATGGCCAAAGAAAGTTATCCCTACAAAATCATATAGTCTGGCTATGCTCTATATTCATCACACAAAATATTTAAATCATGCACAACCCCGATGACAAGCCAAGCAATTATTTCATACTTTTGATGTTCTCCAACTTTTTCAATCTTCACGCAATACATGAGCGTGAGCCATGGATATAGCACTATAGGTGGAATAGAATGGTGGTTGTGGAGAAGACAAAATAGAGAAGATAGTCTCACATCAACTAGGCGTATCAACGGGCTATGGAGATGCCCATCAATAGATATTAATGTGAGTGAGTAGGTATTGCCATGCAATGGATGCACTAGAGCTATAAATGTATGAAAGCTTAACAAAAGAAACTAAGTGGGTGTGCATCCAACTTGCTTGCTCACGAAGACCTAGGGCATTTTGAGGAAGGCCATCATTGGAATATATAAGCCAAGTTCTATAATGAAAAATTCCCACTAGTATATGAAAGTGACAACATAAGAGACTCTCTATCATGAAGATCATGGTGCTACTTTGAAGCACAAGTGTGGAAAAGGGATAGTAGAATTGCCCCTTCTCTCTTTTTCTCTCATTTTTATGTGGGTCTTTTCTCTCTTTTTTTCTTTCTTTTTTTCGTCCAGAGTCTCATCCCGACTTGTGGGGGAAT
Source organism: Triticum aestivum (assembly GCF_018294505.1). Lineage (NCBI taxonomy): Eukaryota > Viridiplantae > Streptophyta > Magnoliopsida > Poales > Poaceae > Triticum > Triticum aestivum. Next base: position 187,592,764 of record NC_057800.1, read on the forward strand.
CATAGTCTCCATCATCCTTTCCTCACTGGGACAATGCTCTAATAATGATGATCATCACACTTTTATTTACTTACAACTCAAGAATTACAACTCGATACTTAGAACAAAATATGACTCTATGTGAATGCCTCCGGTGGTGTACCGGGTTGTGCAATGAATCAAGAGTGACATGTATGAAAAATTATGAGCGGTGGCTTTGCCATAAATACGATGTCAACTACATGATCATGCAAAGCAATATGACAATGATGGAGCATGTCATAATAAACGAAATGGTGGAAAGTTGCATGGCAATATATCTCGGAATGGCTATGGAAATGGCATAATAGGTAGGTATGGTGGCTGTTTTGAGGAAGGTAAATGGTGGGTTTATGGTACTGGCAAAAGTTGTGCGGTACTAGAGAGGCTAGCAATGGTGGAAGGGTGAGAGTGCGTATAATCCATGGACTCAACATTAGTCATAAAGAACTCACATACTTATTGCAAAAATCTATTAGTTATCGAAACAAAGTATTACGCGCATGCTCCTAGGGGGATAGATTGGTAGGAAAAGACCATCACTCGTCCCCGACCGCCACTCATAAGGAAGACAATCAAAAAATAAATCATGCTCCGACTTCATCACATAACGATTCACCATACGTGCATGCTACGGGAATCACAAACTTTAACACAAGTTACAAGTATCTCTCAAATTCACAACTACTCAACTAGCATGACTCTAATATCACCATCTTCATATCTCAAAACAATCATAAAGAATCAAACTTCCCATAGTATTCAATGCACTTTATATGAAAGTTTTTATTATACCATCTTGGATGCCTATCATATTAAGACTAATTTATAACCAAAGCAAATTACCATGCTGTTCTAAAAGACTCTAAAAATAATATAAATGAAGCATGAGAGATCAATAATTTCTATAAAATAAAACCACCACCGTGCTCTAAAAAGATATAAGTGAAGCACTAGAGCAAAATTATCTAGCTCAAAGGATATAAGTGAAGCACATAGAGTATTCTAATAAATTATGATTCATGTGTGTCTCTCAAAAAGGTGTGTACAGCAAGGATGATTGTGTTAAAATAAAAATCAAAGACTTAAATCATACAAGATGCTCCAAACAAAACACATATCATGTGGTGAATAAAATATAGTCTCAAGTAAAGTTACGGATAGACGAAGACGAAAGAGGGGATACCTTCCGGGGCATCCCCAAGCTTAGGCTTTTGGTTGTCCTTGAATTTTACCTTGGGGTGCCTTGGGCATCCCCAAGCTTAGGCTCTTGCCACTCCTTGTTCCAAAATCCATCAAATCTTTACCCAAAAACTTGAAAACTTCATAACACAAAACTCAACAAAAAATCTCATGAGCTCCGTTAGTATAAGAAAGCAAACCACCACGTTAAGGTACTGTAATGAACTCATTATTTATTTATATTGGTGTTAAACCTACTGTATTTCAACTTCTCTATGGTTCATACCCCCCAATACTAGCCATAGATTCATCAAAATAAGCAAACAACAAACGAAAAACAGAATCTGTCAAAAACAGAACAGTCTATAGTAATCTGTAGGTTTCGAATACTTCTGTAACTCCAAAAATCCTGAGAAATTAGGAATTCCTAAATAATTTGTATGTTGATCTACTGCAGTTGGAAGTGGTATTTTATCGCTCGCTGGTAAAATATGAAAATTATTCTCGTGAGCGCATACTTTCTGTTTTTTTCAGCAAGATCAAATAACAATCACCCAAGAAGATTCTAAAAGCTTTACTTGGCGCAAACACTAATTTAAAACATAAAAACACAATAATAACAGAGGATGGATGATTTATTTATTACTAAACATGAATAAAAATCAAGGAACAAAAATAAAATTGGGTTGCCTCCCAACAAGCGCTATCATTTAACGCCCCTAGCTAGGCATAGAGATTTCAATGATGCTCACATGAAAGACAAGAATTGAAGCACAACGAGAGCATCATAAAACACATGACAAACACATCTAAGTCTAACATACTTCCTATGCATAGGCCTCTTATAGGCACACAAATTATCAAGGCAAGCAAAAACTAGCATATGCAAGGAAGCGGAAAGAAACAATAGCAATCTCAACATAACGAGAGGTAATTTAGTAGCATGAAAATTTCTACAACCATATTTTCCTCTCTCATAATAATTACATGTAGGATCATAAGCAAATTCAACAATATAGCTATCACAAAACATATTCTTAACACGATCCACATGTATGCAAAGTTGACACTCTTCCAAAATAGTGGGATTAACATTAAATAAAGTCATGACCTCTCCAAACCCACTTTTATCAAAACTTCATAAGATTGAACATTATCCAAATATGTGGGATATAAAGTTGACACTCTTCCAAACCCACTTTCAATATTATTGCAAACATTATTATCAACATCATATTCATCATGGGGCTTAAATAAATTTTCGAGATCATAAGAAGAATCACCCCAATCATGATCGTTGCAACAAGTAGATGGCATAGCAAAACTAGCATCCCCAAGCTTAGGGTTTTGCATATTATTAGCACAATTTACATCAATATAATTTATAATAAAATTATTGCAATCATGCTTTTTATTCAAAGATCTATTGTGAATCGCTTCATAAAGTAATTCATCACACTTTTCAGATTCATGAATTTCAAGCAAAACCCCATAAAGATAATCTAGTGCACTCAACTCACTAGAAATTGGTTCATCATAATTGGATCTTTTAAAAAGATTAGCAAGAGGATGAGGATCCATATCAATAGATTTTTAGCAAGCGAAGATGCAAGCAAATAGAAGGCACATGGTAACACGAGCAAACGGAAGGACGAACGGAAGAGGGGCGAAGAAAACGGCAAAGGTGAAGTGGGGGAGAGGAAAACGAGAGGCAAATGGCAAATAATGTAATGCAAGGAATAAGAGTTTGTGATGGGTACTTGGTATGTCTTGACTTGAGCATAGATCTCCCAGGCAACGGCGCCAGAAATCCTTCTTGCTACCTCTTGAGCATGCGTTGGTTTTCCCTTGAAGAGGAAAGGGTGATGCAACAATGTAGCATAAGTATTTGCCTCAGTTTTTGAGAACCAATGTATCAATCTAGTATGAGACTACACGCAAGTCACCTAGTACATGCACAAACAAATAAGAGCCTTTCAACCAACGCGATAAAGGGGTTGCCAATCCCTTCACGGCCACTTGCAAAAGTGAGATATGATAAAGATAATAAGATAAATATTTTTCGTATTTTTGTATAGATTGGAAAGTAAAGATTGAAAAATAAATAGTAAACTGGAATTATAGATCAGAAACTTATATGATGTAAAGTAGACCCGGGGGCCATAGGTTTCACGAGTGGCTTCTCTTGAGATAGCAAATATTACGGTGGGTGAACAAATTACTGTCGATCAATTGATAGAAAAGCACATAGTTATGAGAATATCTAGGAATGATCATAAACATAGGCATCATGTCCGTATTAAGTAGACCGAAACGATTCTGCATCTACTACTATTACTCCACACATCGACCGCTATCCAGCATGCAACTAGAGTATTAAGTTCATAAGAACAGAGTAACGTAGTAGGCAAGATGACATGATGTAGAGGGATAAACTCAAGCAATATGATATAAACCCCATCTTTTTATCCTCGATGGCAATAATACAATACGTGCCTTGCTGCCCCTACTGTCACTTGGAAAGGACATCACAAGATTGAACCCAAAGCCAAGCACTTCTCCCATTGCAAGAAAGATCAATCTAGTAGGCCAAACCAAACTGATAATTCGAAGAGACTTGCAAAGATATCAAATCATGCATATAAGAATTTAGATAAGAATCAAATACTGTTCATAGATAATCTTGATCATAAACCCACAATTCATCGGATCTTGGCAAACACACCACAAAAAAGTATTACATCGAATAGATCTCCAAGAACATCTAGGAGAACTTTGTATTGAGAACCAAATAGAGAGAAGAAGCCATCTAGCTAATAAATATGGACCCGAAGGTCTATGGTAAACTACCCACACATCATCGGAGAGGCTGTGGAGTTGATGTAGAAGCCCTCCGTGATCGAATCCCCCTCCAGCAGATCGCTGGAAAAGGTCCCCAGATGGTGTCTCACAGGTACAGAAGGTTGCGGTGGTGGAAAAGTGGTTTCGTGGCTCCCCTGGATGTTTTTAGGGTATAAGAGTATATATAGGTGAAAGAAGTAGGTCGGTGGAGCTACAAGGGGCCCACAAGGGTGGGGGCGTGCCTACCCCCTGGCGCGCCACCCTACCTTGTGGCCGCCTCGTTGCTTCCTTGACCTCCACTCCAAGTCTCCTGGATTGCGTTTGTTCCAAAAAAGATCCTCGTGAAGGTTTCATTCCGTTTGGATTCCGTTTGATATTCCTTTTCTACGAAACACTGAAATAGGCAAAAAATAGCAATTTGTACTGGGCCTTCGGTTAATAGGTTAGTCCCAAAAATAATATAAAAGTGCATATTAAAGCCCATTAAACATCCAAAAGAGATAATATAATAGCATGGAACAATAAAAAATTATAGATACGTTGGTGGCGTATCAAATGTCTGTGAATGACGCCTCGTGCACACGTCATTCCTGCCGAGCAGGATGCGATCGTTGTGTCATGCCACAAGATTAATGGTGTGTTTGGCAACCAGCCAGGCCAGCTAGCTCAAGCGTGGCTCACATGAGGTTGGTTAAGCAAATGTAGCCTCTAAATCAACATTTGCAACCTGTTTGGTTGCCCGCATTTAGTTCTCATGTATTAGGGATAGCTTAGCGCATGGTGTTTGGTTGCCCGCATTGTCTGAACTCACACATAAGCACGTTGTTTGATTGCACACACGATGCGAGGTGTGCTAACCTTGTACCCTATGTGATGAGGTTACCTTACACATGATCACATCTAGCACACCAACGCCATAGCACTGCAATGGCGACGAACTGCATGAGGATGATGAGGTTCTTCACCACAAGGCATGGCGCTGCATTGGCAACTGCAACCACGCCAACTATGTGCAAAGCACACAGTTGGTGTAAGCTTTTTCTGTCGCCTGCCTAGTCTTAAACCCTCTATAGTTGTTGTTGTTGTTGCTGTAAGATGCAACTTGTTCACTCCAAGCTTCCCATGAACTGTAAACCCCTAGTGCCCTCCCGATGAACACCGCATACCATTTTCCCTAGCGGTGCACAAGAGCAGCAATTGAAGCAGCAAGCAAAAGAACAATCAAGAAGCAAGCAATATATGGAGCATAAGTAGAACGCATGCATGATCATATCGCATAGCAAGTTCTAACCTAGCACTGCTATGGTGTCATCCTACCACCACATCGAAAAGAGGGTGTCATCCTACCACCGCAAGTTCACGGTCATCATGAGGGGTTAGTATATACCACCTCAACAAAATATACAAACCATCAAACAATTTTCAATCCCTAGCTACACAAAATATATGTCATCATCGCCGTCGCCGTCTCCATCGCCATCCAGGATCATGCACGCGGTAGCCAACAAGCTCTAGTAGTAGTGTTTGCCCAACCAGCTCCTGAGCTAGAGCACCATGTGGGCATCTTCCATGGCAACAAACCCAACACCCTGGGCCTTGTTGTCCAGCAGGTGGCTCAGATCTACCATCATCGATGAAGCTACCTTGCTCCATGAAGGCGTTGTACAGGTTAGGGTGGACGTCGAGGGTCTTGCTCTCCCTAATGGCGGTTGCCACCTCCTTCACGACCTCAGTCATGTAGGTGAAGACACTGATCTCCTCCTCCATCATGATGCCCCTCTTCCTCTTCCTATCGACCACAGGGACATGCTCAAATGGCTTGTCAAGGCCATCAAGGACTGCCTCTACGTTCGGGGTGCCTGGGATGGTTGGCTGTTTCTAGGCCGAAGGAGAACCGAGAGCCTCACCGGAGCCCATGGCATGCGTGCCGGTTGCCAGGGCGAAGGAGAAGATGTGTTGCATCTAGTTATAGTTCTGGATGGGTGTGTTGAGGAACTCAGCGTCCTTGGGGTGGTCCTATGATAGAAGCACAAGTGTTGTTAGTTGCAAGAAGGCAATGGTTGACAGTGTGCAAAACAAGGGGACAATGAGCTAACCGCGACATTGTCGGTGTAGTGCTCTACCTCCAAAACGATAGAGCAAGTGCTCCGATCCCAGGAGGCGCCGCTAAGGTCTCTAAGCTTGGACACCTGGGTGGCGGTCACCTCCTGGCCACAGAACTCGAACACCTGCTTCGCAACGGTGTTCAAGTGCACCTCCTTGAAGCCCTTGTCAGTCCTAACCCCACTAGAGATGAGCTCGCACATCTTATTCAAGACGATTGTGGACATGAACGGCTGACAGTTCTTGTTGTTCCCCTACCATCGTTCTTGGCCTTCAGTGCAGCGGCAGCGGAAGTAGCAGTTGGCTCAACGAGCACAATTGGCACACAGATAGAAGCATCAGGTGATACCTCAAACACCTCTGAATCAGCAAGCATGTTCTGATCGAGGAGGGGCTATGAGTCCTCGACATAGGAGGCCGCAAACTGCTTGTCCGATAGGACAAGGGTATGACTAAGATCTTGTTTCTACGTGGTCATGTTCTACAATAATATCATGCATACACAATAAGCATACCACACACAGTACCACAACATAAACAACTGGACGATTTATGAAAGTAGGAGCATACATGCCAACTAGATATGAATCCATCACCAATAGCTACCACAACATCAGAACTAGCTATGGATCCATCACAAATAGCTACTCTAGCATGCTACAAATCCTACACAACTAGCTATGAATCTGTAGTGTTCATCCATAGTGTTCATCTCTATCACACTACTCAATCTACACAGATCCAACACAGATAGCTACCACTACATCAAAATCTAGCATCTGCTCACATATCAATGCACGAATCAACCCTACCACATGCTAGAACGAACACATAGAAAGAGGTCATTAAACTCTCAGAGGCCATGGCTGCAACCGGAGTCGCTGCCACCGTGGACCGCCGACCGGTGAAGGAGCTCTGCTTACCTGGTCATCGGTGCTGATGCACATCAGCGGGAAAGATTGAAAGGGGGGAGAAAGGTGGTAGGGCTTTGGGCGGTGAGACGATGGGGGCTAAATAGGGCAACCGAATCAGCGGGAGGTGAGCCAAAATCCTTCTGCCAATTTTTTGGAGACGCACGCGACCTTGTTCCATCTCCCTGGTCACAGGAGCTCAGCGCTGCGTTCCCTCCATTGCCTCGCACAAGCCTGGCTCTAGAGAAACTGTCGATCCGGGCGTAGGTCACAGGCCTGGCTCGGAGTGCTATAAAGTTCATGTCGTGCAAGCCATACATTGTATACAAGCCAACCAAACAGCTCGATTCCTTCCCGCGCGGGCCTGGTTGGGCCTTATACGGGCAACCAAACACACTCTAAGTGACTACGGATCTGCGATCATGCTCCGGACCGAAGCGGCAACAAAGCCTGAAAACCTTGCGTTGCTAGGAACCAACGACACTGGCAACATTAAGAAGAAGAATGAAATTTCCCTCAAAAGAAAAAAGAAGAGTCAAATCGCAGCACTTATTTATGGCATGCCAACGGACACCAAAAGATCACAAAGGAGGTGTTTGTTTCAGAGATTTTTGCCCCGCACCTGTTTACACCATAATGAAAAAATGCTACTTGAATTTGGAAACTCAACTCCCCGCCATAAACGAGTCCAACCCAGTTATTGATAGATACAGCCCACAACCCACCGGTAACAGTTACGATACCGAGCCCATGACCCCCTCCTCCCCGCACGAACCCTTCCTGCTTCTCCGCCGCCGCCTCCATGATCCTCTTAAGTCCGGCGCCGGTGCCTCCCCTATCCCCTTCGAATCCCTACAGCGACGATGATCAATTCCTTTACCAAACATTTTTTCAAAAATGGACGCTTTATTACTTAAAAGATTTAAGCATTACACCCGGCCTCTGCATAGCTAAGATGCACACAGCCAAACAATATCCTCTCATTCAAATGAAAAATAATAAGAAGGCAAAATACAAGGAAAACATGCAGCATCCGTATAATGCCTAAAGCGGAGGGGGCAATCCTAAGATCATGCTGCCACCCATGTTGGGTAAAAGTATCTCTTGTCGTAGCCTCCAATTGTGTACAAACCTCTATAAACAGGTCTCGATTCTCCACAAGTTGTAGATAGGACCATAAACGAAGAGTCCTGGTACTCCTCTACCAGACATGAACCAAACAAACTCAAAAAAACTCACTACACCTTAAACGTTGTGATCTGATTACGTTCACAATACCGTTACCATTTCTGTAGCCAAACACCTCCAAAGAAACATCTGTGACCCAAGCGGCGCCATTTCTGGACAAAGGCCTGACTAATCGTCAACCGAGTGGAGCCTGGATTTTCAGGTTTCTGCGACTGAACAAGCAAGTATACAACTTTGAATTGAACAAGTATCTATCCACAAGTAAATGGAAGCCATCCGTGCAAAATTACTGCAGCTCTGCGGAGCAGCCTCGAGGAAACAATGTGTAGCCCGGACAGTAAGCGTACAATCATATACGGTTTCCACAAAACAATGGAATTACACGCAAGATATCCCAAGTATATGTAACCACCGCAAGGGTGCAATAGCTTAATCAAGCACCCCAAAAATTTAGTCCATCGGTAAAAAGGTATACATTGGATGCGCCAACGGATGGTATGGTATCTTGCACTACTGATGTCCACATTAGGTAAATCAAGTTCCACAGTTCCTGTTCTGTTCTCTGGTGATGACCTATGCATCAGACAGAAGCAAACTATTTGTGTAACCCAAGTTTCCTCTCACTCCCTTTGTTCTTCAAAACCAAGGTATTGTATACACATATGACCTGGGCCCAGTTATGCATGCCAAACTACAGATAGTACTCACCCAAGGTCCGCAGGTACTGATTTTCAAATAACAGCAGCAACAACTTGTGCGTCTGAGGTAAGATACAAGACGGTAGGATATTCAGATTATCTGCGTACAACAGCGATAAACTAAGACAGAGGTGGTTTGAACATAGTCGGACCAGAGATAAAATCAGATGCGAATGCTAGAACTAGGAGGAAAAATACAAGTTGTAACCTAGAGCTATACACCAACCAGAAGATAAACTGCGACCCAAAAGAACGAACACTTCAGTTGGTATTAAAATGTTACTGCTCGCTTAAGAACTATTCCTAGCAGTGAACAACTACCTTGACATTGTTGCATTAGCAAAAAAGATACTCTGGTAATGCAGCTTCAGGAAGCAACAGTTTTGGCAAAGGTGAGACAACAGGTAAGAATTTGATTATAGATATAGCAAGACTACACACCTTCAAGAGTTGAACAGATTTCCAACTAACGCAGATTTGTCGTTTCTTCTATGAGTAGCTCGTCTACGCATTGGAGGTGCATAAACTGTTATTGGGAGGACCCAGTCCCCTTTCTCTCTTTTCTCAACAAGAAGTGGGTGCTCATACCTGCCAAAGAGAGACCAGAATTGACCACTCAAAGCTAGCATCAACAAACTAGAAATAGTAACACTTCACCAATATGAGTCAATACTTTTGCCAAAATTGCTAAACTTAAGCAAAGCAATGTTTACTCAAGAAACTGGTTACCATAGTGATCGGATTGAAATGTTCAGAGGTACTCCCTCTTGTCCAGAAATACTAGGTGCATTATTTGCGTGCAATCTGTTTTAAAATTTTGGCCCCTAATACGTGTAAAAGTACATGGACTGATCATACGTGAATCCTATTATTGTATTTTTCTAGCAAAAATCTTTATGCTATATATCTCTTTACTATTTTGGCATTATTATAAGTAAAAAAATTACAGTCAAAATCGCTCGTTGAAGACTGAATAGCCAAATGCAGCTTATATAATTCCATATAGGGGGGGTATATCATTTTGAGTTTTTGACTAACTTGCGATAAACACATGCACATGGAAAGAGTAATAGTAAACAAAAATCGACTCCATAAGATCATCACGTCCCATACCTCGATGAGTCCATTCCTTCCGGAGTTGTGAAGAACTCAAATCTAAGGGACCACTGTATAGAAACCTTGGAGGTAGAAAATGACATTGGTCCATCAATAGGAATTGAAAAGAGAAAACTTGTCTGGTGAAGATCTGCAACAACTTCATGATATTCGATGTGTACCTGATCAGAGAGTCAACGTTGGATCACAAAATAACACATGCCTTAGTGTTTTACAGAATAGAAGTCGATATACAAATAGGCGAGGGAGTAGAAGGCGAGGACATTTGCATTCAATACATGTGAAAACAAAGTCTACTGGCAGGTTTGTGAATACGGTGATTTTGCAGTGGCATTTATTGAAGGTGGAACTTCATTGTACCATTTATCAAGATTGGGTACTTTGGAATGGCATGCATCTAAAGTAATCCCAACAAACAAAATCAAGTTTACGTCCTAATCAAACTACATGCACAAATAGCATCTAATCATGGAGATACCCCTGTAGCTAAACCATCAAAGATAACCTTGTACTAGTTTCATGAACTAGTCAAGACTTGAGACCAAAGCATAGGCGATGTGGCATTAACACTTGATATATATATATATATATATATATATATATATATATATCTTAACTTACTCATCATTTGAACTAGAGGCAAAATTCAGTCTGTAAATCATAGAATGGAACATGTACAACAAGGATTACTTTTAAAATGTTCTGTCGAATTAGACTTTAATGCTAAACAAGTAAACATTAACTCCACATAGTACAATTTTTCACAACACAAGCTGCAAAAATGATACTCCCTCCTTCCATCTATATAGGGCCTAATATGTTTTTCAAGGCTAACTTTGACCAAATGTTAGAGCAATAATATATGACATGCAACTTACACAAAGCACATTGTCAAATTCGTATGTGAAAGGAGTTTTCAATGATATAATTTTCACATTATGCATGTCATGTATTATTAATCTTGTCAATAGTCTATAGATGGAAGGAGGGAGTACCTTGGTTATTGTCGGTGAGACCCTTCGTGAATGGTGTATTACACGAGGATTAATTGTTTCTGATGTTTCCAAGGTTATAGATATATGTGAAGCACATTAACTAGTTATATGTTTAAATCACAATTCAATACATAATAATTTATTAAACTCGGTCTTTTACTTCTAGACATCTCCGCGTTCCAGTTCCATGAAAAAAAGTGAGTGCTCCACCAATCTGCAATCGGCAAACTAAGATAATCAATCTACCAACAACAAAGCAGTAAGCCAGTAAACAAGCGCAATAAGGGTAATTAGAATACCATATCACCAAAGTAATAAGTTGAGTCAGAGTTCTTTGGTGAGAAACGAAGCAAGACTTGATCATCTATTCGTATATTGTATGCTCTTCCTCTCATAAAGCCTTCTGCTGCAAAACATTGAATGTTCAACTAAGAATTGGAAATCAATGTTGGTCCCATGGCATGTAAATTTACAACTAAAGGAGCAATGATGGATTAATATAACTCCATAACTGATACATGGTGGCTTATGATAACCCACAATTATAGAGGATCGCAACAGTTTTTGAGGGTAGAGTATTCAACCCAAATCTATTGATTCGACACAAGGGGACCCAAAGAATATTCTCAAGTATTAGCAGCTGAGTTTTCAATTCAATCACACCTGGAAACTTAATATCTGCGCAAGGTATTTAGTAGCAAAGTAATATTATAGTAGTGGTAATGGTGGCAAAAGGTAACGGTAGAAAAAGTAATATTTTTGGGTTTTGTAGTGATTGTAATAGTAGCAACGGAGAAGTAAATAAGCGAAGAACAATATATGAAAAGCTCGTAGGCATTGGATCAGTGATGGAGAATTATGCTGGATACGATCGATCATGTAACAGTCATAACCTAGGGTGACACAGAACTAGCTCCAGTTCATCAATGTAATGTAGGCATGTATTCTGAATATAGTCATACGTGCTTATGAAAAAGAACTTGCATGACATCTTTTGTCCTACCCTCCCATGGCAGCAGGGTCCTATTGGAAACTAAGGGATATTAAGGCCTCCTTTTAATAGAGTATCGGACCAAAGCATTAACACATAGTGAATACATGAACTCCTCAAACTACGGTCATCACCGGTAAGTATCCCGATTATTGTCATTTCGGAGTTAACGGATCATAACACATAATAGGTGACTATAGACTTGCAAGACAGGATCAAGAACTCTCATATATTGATGAAAACATAATAGGTTCAGATCTGAAATCATGGCACTCGGGCCCTAGTGACAAGCATTAAGCATAGCAAAGTCAGAGCAACATCAATCTCAGAACATAGTGGATACTAGGGATCAAACCCTAACAAAACTAACTCAATTACATGATAAATCTCATCCAACCCATCACCGTCCAGCAATCCTATGATGGAATTACTCACGCACGGCGGTGAGCATCATGAAATTGGTGATGGAGGAAGGTTGATGATGACGATGGCGACGGATTCCCCTCTCCGGAGCCTCGAATGGACTTCGGATCAGCCCTCCCAAGAGAGTTTAGGGCTTGGCGGTGGCTCTGTATCGTAAAACGCGACGAATCCTTCTCTCTGATTTTTTTCTCCCCAAAAGTGAATATGTGGAGTGAAGGTTGAGGTCGATGGAGTATCAGGGGGCCCACAAGGTAGGGGGCACGCCCAGGGGGTAGGGCATGCCCCCACCCTCGTGGACAGGGTGCGGGCACCCTGACGTGGATCTTTCTTCCAGTATTTTTTATATATTCCAAAATAATTCTCCGTTGATTCTCAGGTCATTCTGAGAACTTTTATTTCTGCACAAAAATAACACCATGGCAATTCTGCTGAAAACAGCGTCAGTCCAAGTTAGTCCCATTCAAATCATGCAAGTTAGAGTCCAAAATAAGGGCAAAAGTGTTTGAAAAAGTAGATACGGCGGAGACGTATCAACTCCCCCAAGCTTAAACCTTTGCTTGTCCTCAAGCAATTCAGTTGATAAACTGAAATTGATAAAGAAAAACTTTTACAAACTCTATTTGCTTGTTGTTGTAAATATGTAAAGCCAACATTCAAGTTTTCAGCAAAGATTATGAACTAACCATATTCACAATAACATTTAAGTCTCATGTTTACTCATATCAATAGCATAAACAGCAAGCGAGCAATAATGACAAATCTCGGATGACAACACTTTCTCAAAATAATCATGATATGATATGACAAGATGGTATCTCGCTAGCCCTTTCTGAGACTGCAAAACATAAATGTAGAGCACCTTTAAAGATCAAGGACTGACTAGACATTGTAATTCATGGTAGAAGAGATCCAGTCAAGTCATACTCAATGTAAACTCACAATAATGGATGCAAATGACAGCGGTGCTCTCCAACTGGTGCTTTTTAATAAGAGGATAATGACTCAACATAAAAGTAAATAGATAGGCCCTTTGCAGAGGGAAGCAGGGATTTGTAGAGGTGCCAGAGCTCGGTTTTGAAATAGATATGGATAATATTTTGAGAGGAATACTTTCATTGTCAACATAACAACCGAGAGATCTCGATATCTTCCATGCTACACACATTATAGGCGGTTCCCAAACAGAATGGTAAAGTTTATACTCCCTCTCCACCAACAAGCACCAATCCATGGCTTGCTTGAAACAACGAGTACCTCCAACTAACAAGAGTCCCTGAGGATTTTTGTTTGCAGTTATTTTGATTTGATTTGCATAAAGCATGGGACTAGGCATCCCAGTGACCAGCCATTTTCTCATGAGTGAGGAGCAGAGTCCACTCCTCTTGAGAATAACCCGCCTAGCATGGAAGATACAGACAGACATAGTTGATACATGAGCTGTTCGAGCATACAAAACAGAATGTTTATTTGAAGGTTTAGAGTTTGGCACATACAAATTACTTGGAATGGCAGGTGGATACCGTATATAGGTAGGTATGGTGGACTCATATGGAACAACTTTGGGGTTTATGGAATTGGATGCACAAGCAATATTCCCGCTTAGTACAAGTGAAGGCTAGAAAAAGACTGGGAAGCGACCGTCTAGAGAGCAACAACAGTCATGAACATGCATTAAAATTAATCAACATCAAATGCAAGCATAAGTAGGATATAATGCACCATGAGCATAATATCGTAGAGGCTATGTTGATTTTGTTTCAACTACACGCGTGAACATGTGCCAAGTCAAGCCACTCGAATCGTTCAAAAGAGGATACCACCCTATCATACCACATCACAACCATTTTAATAACATGTTGGCACGCAAGGTAAACCATTATAAGCTCCTAGCTAATTAAGTATGGCATAAGCAACTACAATCTCTAATTGTCATTGCAAACATGTTTATTCATAATAGCCTGAATCAGGAACGATGAACTAATCATATTTACAAAAACAAGAGAGGTCGAGTTCATACCAACTTTTGTCATCTCAATAAGTTCATCATATAATCATCATTATTGCCTTTCACTTGCATGACCTAATAGTGTGGATAATAATAATAGTGCACGTACGTTGGACTAAGTTGGAATATGCAAGCATTTAATTCAAGAGAGAAGACGAGGTAATATGGGCTCTTTGTTAGATCAACAATAATGCATATAAGAGCCACTCAACATTTTCATTATGGTCTTCTCCTCTTGCCCCCCAAAGAACAAGAAAAGAAATAAAATTATTTACACGGGAAAGCTCCCAACAAGCAAAAGAAGAACGAGAAATTTTTTGGGTTTTCTTTTTAATCACTACTACTGCAGGCATGGAAAGTAAACTAACTAAAAGCTACAACTAATTTTTTTTGTTTTTCTTAAGGTTTATCAAACACACAAGAAGAAAGCATAAAAAAGGAAATAAACTAGCATGGATGATACAATGAAAAAGTATGAGCACCGACAACTAGCATGAGTGTGTGAACATAAATGTAATGTCGGTGAGAAATACGTACTCCCTCAAGCTTAGGCTTTTGGCCTAAGTTGGTCTATGGCCACGGTTGGCCTGGCGGCTATCCAAAGTAATAGTTGGGGTCGTACTAAGAAGGACCCCCCTGGTGCCACTGGTTGGCAATATCCTCCGGATTCCACTGATAAACAGACTGCCGGTGAGGATCAAATTGTGGTTCCGGCTCTGACTCTATAGCTGGTGTGGGGTTTTGGTAGGCATGAATGGCCTCCAGCGGAACAAGGTACTTGCCTGCAGATAAGTCAAACAAGGAAGGAGCAGGCAAAGTAATAATCTCAGGGTGATTTTTATCAAATATCAACTTGTACTTAAGCATCTTTTCCTTATTCTTAACGATAAAATCATGTGCTACCATACTCTTATAGTCTAGAAAAATAGGAGGCAACAACTTTTCTGCCTTCTCATAATGTCTAATAGGTATGTTAAAATGTGCAGCGAGGCGCGAGGCGAAGATACCTCCCAAGATAGGGCCCTTAGTACGGTTAAGATTTAACCGCTTTGCAACAATAGCGCCCATACTAAATGTGTCATCACAGAATAAGGCATGGCACAAAATAACAATATCAGGGGCACTAAGGTTGCCACAGTTTTCGCGACCAATTAAGCATCTACTAGCAAATATTGCAAAGTAACGTAAAACAGGAAAAATTTATGCTAGTAATTCTTGTATCAGAAACCTTCCTTGTTTCCTGTTGGGATATTACTACTGGACATAAACCAACCAGGAGAGGCTGGGTTATCCTCATGATGATTACCTTACTTGAAGCCCGTGAAGATATGAAGGATGGCGCTTCATGGAGGCCCAAGGCCCAAAGGCGGGTTAAAGCCTATAGATGTAAACCGACATTGATGTATGCTTGTATGATAAGATAGGAGTAGAGACCGAGTCGGACACGTTTATGATCCGGCCTCGGGCTCTGTAAACCGGCGGGCGTCGACCTATGTATATAAAGGGGTGACTCGGCAGCGGTTTAGGGACAACACACAACAACTCGAGAACCAGGCAAAGCGGATTCGCTCCCTGGTCATCGAAACCCTAGCAATTCCATCACAACTGGAGTAGGATTTTACCTTCATCGTAATGGGCCGAACTAGTATAAAACTCTCGCGTCCTTTGTCCGCTTTAACCCCTTTAAGCTAACCCGTAGAGATGGCTCCATGACTAAGTCCTTTCACAAGGACATCTGCCGTGACAAAACCACGACAGTTGGCGCCCACCGTGGGGCTATCGCACGATGGTTTCGAGTTCTTGAAGGGCAGCTTCGAAGGACTCAAGGGATACGATGTGGGCCGGATGACTAAAAGTCGTCGCGGCAAGCTCTACATCGACGATGCAGGATGGAGTCCCGAGGCCGGTTCAATTGAGTACGGGTACCGGGTCCCCTTTGGTGGAATTCATGTCTTCATCGGCAAGATCGGCGAACCGGGCCCTGAGCCGGACATCTGCACCGACATCATCGAGACGGCTTAGCGTACAAGCTCCGCCCAAGTTCAGCCCCCATAAAGCATGTCTTCGTAGGTGTCATCCATGGAGCGGAATATGAGGATAGATCGACATCTGGTGGCGAAATCGTTGTTTGCTCTGATGACGAGTCTTCAACCGGAGAGACCGAGTCGCTGTACCAGCTGCAGGATGGCCGAATTAGTGGAGGTTCCGATGGAAACAGTATTCCAGACCCCCTTGATCTGCCAAGCCAGGTCGCGGTATTCATGGCCGATACACAACCAGTGCAGCACTCTTCTACCGCCGCGGCAATGATCTCTGGTTCAGCAATAGCAACACCAGCGGAAGCAGTGGGCTCTGCGCCGCCTCCGGCTCAGGTTTTGTTTGATCTGTTTGACGCTTTAGCAACGTTGCTGGCAGCAGAGGTGGATGCGGCAAACCGGGATCAGCACAACGCAGAGATTGCAAAGGTGAAGGATCAGATAACTCAAGCTAAAGCGGACCTGCCAGCAGAAAACACTAGGATGGCTACAGAGCGGGCCAGATTGGAGGCTCAGGCGTACCGGCTTATGCTGGATCAGAGTGCGTCAGATGATGTCATGAGGAGAAGATACAGGTCGCGCCTTCCGTCGGTCTTGGAGGTAAGGAATCTCTTTAACACGCCAGGAGCAGGCACCAGCAACCAACGTGTGGTAAACCGGGTGGAGGCACCTGGGACCGGGGCACCGGTTCAGCCTCGTGCGACGGATCCGCCGCCTCCGCCTCGTCAGAACGACATTCCATCATGACACGTCTCAACACCTCCGGGTCATTACTCTAACCCATTGGATAACATCGTTGCTGCCGCTTCACAATTAGCAGCTCTCCCGATTGATGGCGAGTCCCCAGTAGCAGTTGAGACACGACGGGCTAGGGAGCTCCTTCAGACGGCTTTGACTCAGCAGCAGGTGTTGGGGATATTACTACTGGAGGTAAACCGGCCTTATGTAGCCGGGTTGACTCTTTGAAGATTAGAAGCCTATGAAGATGTAAAGATGATGGCGCTTTACGGAGGGCCCAAAGGCGGGTTACAGTCTGTAAATGTAAACCGGCCTAGTCATGTAACTTGTATAGTAAGATAGAAAGAGAGAGGCTGAACCGGATACGTTTATAAACCGGCTTCGGGACTCTGTAGCCCGGCGGGCGTCAACCTATGTATATAAAGGGACGACCCGGCCACGGTTTAGGGAGAGACAACAACAACTCAAGAGCCAGACAAAGCGGATCCGTTCCCTGGCATTCGAAACCCTAGCAATACCAATCACAACTAGACGTAGGCTTTTACCTTCATCGAAGGGGCCGAACTAGTATAAACTCCCGTGTCCCCTTGTCCGGTTTAACCTCTTTAAGCTAACTCGTTGTGATGGCTCCACGACTAAGTCCTTTCACGAGGACATCTGCCGTGAAAAACCCACGACAGTTGGCGCCCATCGTGGGGCTATCGCACGATGGTTTTGAGTTCTTGAAGGGCAGCTTTGATGGACTCAAGGGATACGCTGTGGGCCAGATGACGAAGAGTCGCCGCAGAAAGCTCTACATCGACAATGCAGGATGGGGTCCCGAGGTCGATTCAATCGAATACGGGTACCGGGTGCCCTTTGGTGGGATTCACGTCTTCATCGGCAAGATCGGCGAGCCGGCCCCCGAGCCGGACATCTGCACCGACATCATCGAAACGGCTCGGCGTGCAAGTTCTTCGCCAGTTCAGCCCAAGACAAGGCATGTTTTTGTAGGTGTCATCCATGGATCGGGGTACGAGGACGGACCGGTGTCCGATGGAGAAACCGTAGTCTTCTCTGATGACGAGTCTTCTGGAGAAACCGAATCGCTTTACTAGTTGCAGGACGACTGAATTGAGGGAGGATCCGAGGGCAACAGTATTACGGATTCCCCTGGTCTGCCAAACCGGGCCGCCATCTTCATGGCCGGCACACAATCGGCGCCTTATTCATCTACCGCCGCAGCAATGCTCTCCGGTTCAACGACGGCCACACCAGCAGGGGCAGGAAGCTCGGCGCCACCTTCGTCCCAAGTCTTGTCTGATTTGTTCGACGCTCTGGCAACATTGATGTCCATGGAGGTAGACGCAGCAGCCAGGGATCAGCATGATGCGGAGATTGTAAAAGTGAAAGATCAGATAGCCCAGGTGTAACGCCCTCGATGTGGCTATATCTCCCACGTGTCGAAGCACGACTTAGAGGCATAACCGCATTGAAAGCAATGTCGCAAGTGAGGTAATCTTCGCAAACAACCCATGTAATACATAAGGGAAAGAGATACATAGTTGGCTTACAATCGCCACTTCACACAATTACATGAATAAAGCATTACAACATCCAAATACAATCAAGGTCCGACTACGGAACCAAAATAAAAGAAGAACCCCAAATGCGACAAGGTCCCCGATCGACCCAACTGGGCTCCACTACTGATCAACTAGAACGAAACAACACAAAGGACAAGATCTTCATCGAGCTCCTCCTTGAGCTTGTTTGCGTCATCCTGCACGGTAACATCGGCACCTGCAAACTGGTTTTGGAAGTATCTGTGAGTCACAGGGGACTCAAGCAATCTCGCACCCTCGCCGATCAAGACTATTTAAGCTTATAGGTAAGGCAAAGGTAATGAGGTGGAGCTGCAGCAAGCGACTAGCATATATGGTGGCTAACCAGTTCGCAAAAGAGAGCGAGAAGAGGAGGCAAAGCACGATCGAAAGATGATCAGAAGTATCCTAGAACAACCTACGTCAAACATTACTCCAACACCGTGTTCACTTCCCGGACTCCGCCGGAAGAGACCATCACGGTTACACACGCGGTTGATTCATTTTAATTAAGTTAAGGTTCAAGTTATCTACAACCGGACATTAACAAATTCACATCTGCCCATAACCACGGGCACGGCTTTCGAAATTTCAAATCCCTGCAGGGGTGTCCCAACTTAGCCCATCACAAGCTCTCACGGTAAACGAAGGATATTCCTTCTAGCGGGAAGACCCGATCAGGCTCGGAATCCCGGTTACAAGACATTTCGACAGGTAAAACAAGACCAGCAAAGCCGCCCGATGCGCCGACAAATCCCGATAGGAGCTGCACATATCTCGTTCTCAGGGCACACCGGATAGGTCAAGCTACGAGTAAAACCAACCCTCGAGTTGCCCCGAGGTGGGCCCGCAGGCTGCCCGTTTCGGACCAACACTCAGAGGAGCACTGGCCCGGGGGGGTTTAAAAATAAAGATGACCCTTGAGTCCGCGAAACCCAAGGGAAAAGAGGCTAGGTGGCGAATGGTAAAACCAATGTTGGGCATTGCTGGAGGAGTTTTATTCAAGGCGAACTGTCAAGGGGTTCCCATTATTACCCAACCGCGTAAGGAACGCAAAATCCGGGAACATAACACCGATATGACGGAAACTAGGGCGGCAAGAGTGGAATAAAACACCAGGCATAAGGTCGAGCCTTCCACCCTTACCAAGTATATAGATGCATTAATTAAATAAGAGGTATTGTGATATCCCAACAAGTAAACATGTTCCAACAAGGAACGATCTCCATGTTCCAACAAGGAACAAACTTCAATCTTCACCTGCAACTAACAACGCTATAAGAAGGGCTGAGCAAAGCGGTAACATAGCCAAACAACGGTCTGGAAACTCCTCATGTCCATATTTTAGATTTGGTACTGTTCTGTCCTAAAGGATATTCTATTGTTGTTAAACATGCAAGATAGGTGCACCATGTTAAACTAGGCATTTTTCTACCCCATTTACATATAAAGTTTATTAAATTTGGAGCTACGGTTATTTAGTTATGAATTAAATCATTTTACATGGAAATATGGGAAAATATATGCAAACATCATTTAAACATTTCAAACATGGATGAAAGTTGCACAATATGAATCTACACAAAATTCTAAGCATGTTTCATATATAGAGTTTTTACATATGATGCATTATTTATAAGTTTTATATGCATGAAGACTAGGGGTTTTTCTGTAAAACTGTAAACTCTGGATAATTACTAAAATCACTGGATAGAAAAAAAACATAGCGGGCCGGATCTGGCTGGCCCAACCGAAACAGGCGTTGGGGAAGGCTGCTCACCCATGGGCCTCGGCCCGTTCAGAGAAGAGGAGGCAGGCCTGCTTAGGCGCACTGGCCCTGTGCGTGGCCTGCCTAGTGCACGACAGGGATCCATCGCTGCCCATCTCGTTCTCAGAGATAGAGAGCGTCAGTTTCAGGAAGGGGCGAAGCGGGCGACACAGGTGGTCTCCGGCGAGGGACTTGGGTGGCGGGGAGGACCGAGAACGGCGAAGAGGGCCTGGACTCGATCGATCTGGCGGCGACGCTTGGCAGCAGGGCGACGCGAGTGCTCAGAGCAGAGGCAAGGCAAGGGCGGTTGAAGCAGGGCATCTTCTTGAGGCCGCCGGCTGGATGCAGAGCAGGCAGGGTCCGGCGGTCGCGCGGGCGACGAGGAGGTCCAGCTGGAGCCGCGCCGAGGCAGCAGCAACGGTTATGGACGGGAAGGTCGCGGCTCGCGGCGTGCAGAGCTCCGGTGCTCGCGCCATGGCGGACTCCATGGGCTTGGTGGGGCGGCGCAGGTGGCTGAAGAATGCGGGGTTGAGGTCGTCAGATCCGGGGGTGCCGGCATGGATCCGGGAGCGGGGGTTCCATTTTTGGCGCCGGAATGGAGGCAGGATGCACTGGCAGGGGAGCTTCGAGTGGTTTGGGCGTCCATGGGTCTCCTGTTGACGAACAGAGGCAAAGGGAGCGATGTGAGAGAGAGAGAGGAAAGCACGGGGAAGGAGGAAGGGGCGTAGGTGAGGGTGACGGCCTGATCGTGGTCGTCGACGGGGATGAGGCCTCGGGCGCGAGGAGATCGGGAGCTCCCCCTCCCTGATCGAGGCTCGTGGATGAGGGGGGTCGAGCACTCGGCTCTGGGATCGAGAGGAGGAGCTCGGGGCCTGGAGCAGAAGAGGGTGGCGGCTGAGGATTGGGCGTGCGACGGAAAACAAGGAATGAGGTCGGGGAGAGTGGATCGGGAGGAGATCCCGAGGGAGAAGCGAGAGGTGGCCGGCTGCTGCGGGAATGGATGGGACATGGGCCTAAAAACCAGGGTTAGACCGAATATATAGCCAGTGGATTAAAGGAGGGGATTTGGCTCACGGATCGAAATCGGGACGGACGAGAATAAAATAATGGTAGGGACGTCCAAAAGGAAAAACGGAGATAAATAGGGGGATGTTTGGGGATTGAATCCGGATCCATCGGCTCACAACTGCTCGGGTCGGGGTCGGGAACAGACTTTCGCCGACGCGGGGTCGGCTGCGAGAGGGGTTTGGAATGTCGCATTGGTGACTCCGACGGAAGACGGGGTAGGTGGACGGGACTGGGGCTGGCGAGGCTGGAAGGGTCGTCGGGCCTGGGGTAGTACTGTCTCGAGCTGAGAGGAGAGAAGAGAAGGGAGGCCTGGCGACTGTTTCCAGAGACCGAAAAACGTCCGACGTTAGACCGGCTATACTGCCGCTATAGTTAATCGTTGGGACGTCAAACGAACTCCGAATGCGACGAAAATTGACAGGCGGCCTACCTACAACATAAAAACACCGCACGCCAACTTCATCCCATTCTGAGAACATTTCCCGGCCACTTATAAAATATATTTCGGACATGCCGCGGGCGCGTGCAAGTGTACCTGGGCTCAGAACGGACAACGGAGAGAACGAGGAGGCCGGACGGATGCAAAGGTTTTTAAAACATGATGATGCAATGCACATGATGACATGGCAAGAATGCAACACGCAAGCAAAAGACATGGCAACAACGGCGAAATAACTGGAAGACACCTGGCACATCGGTCTCGGGGCGTCACAACCCTCCACCACTACGAGAGGCTCTCGTCTCGAGATCTAGAATGCACCAGAGGGCAAACGGAAGAGAAAGAGAAGAGGTAAAGCTAAGTTGCTTCTTTGACAAACGAGTGAAACCACGAGCCTTGAGAAGTTGAACAAATTGAAAGAAGAATGTAATGTAGATGAACGAAGTTGAGAACACTCCGTTAGAAAAGACGAACACGGAAGAACAACTTCGGGCAACACTTCCATTGAAAAGAAAAGGAATTGAATAAGAACTTGGTAAGATGAGAAGATGCTTGATGAAATCACAACCCACTGCCTCCGGAACTATTGAATGAATGGAACAAGGAGTAAGAAAAAAATCTCAGACATCACTCCGGTTGAAAATAGATGCAAGGCTTGATAAGGCGAAAAGATATTGAGCAGAATGGCACCACACTCCGGTTAACTGGATAGGCATGAAAAGAACATGATCTTGACACACCAGATGATGGATTGAAGAGAGCAACATCACCATGCCTCCGGAACAAAAGAATAGACGATAAATAATTGAAATAAAAGAATGGGGAAGAAAATGCCAAGTTGTGCCACAATTGAGCTTGAAAAGGCATCCTTAGGAGAATGGTCGAACGGAGTTATTAGAAAGCCAACAACGAAAATAATAAGCTTGATATGGTCTTATGGAGTACATCTCAAATTATGAGGTGACAACCTGCCACTCACGGGAAAAGAATTGGATTGATAAGAACAAGGAGACGAGAAGCTATCTCACTGGGAGGATAAATAAAGAACTTGGATCATTGATAAACACCATAAGAGCGACAATCCTTAAAGGAAAGCTTTAGGTTGAAATATAACCCAAGATAATTCCAATGACGGAAGTGATTGGTTTAAATACCTCATTCTTGACAACATGTGAATCATGAAACATGAACTCAAATTATCAAGAATGATATAATACCACCTCTATTGATACGGAAGGAAGAATTGCACTCCGGATTGCAAGATGAAGAATGCTTGAGCTCATCTGAAAAGAATCTTGATGAACGTTTTGATAACGGATTAAGTCCTTTATGGACCATCATGCAGAAACTTCATAAAGAACTCCGCTAAACAAAAGAATGATCAAACGAAAAGAAAGATGAGAAGAGTAAGGATGAAGCCTTGCAATGATTTGATGAAGCTTTGCGACGACATAAAGAGAAAACTTGGAACTCCGGAAAAGAAAGATGAACAAATGGAAACAACAAGTTGATGCACCTCCGGAATAAGGAATTAATCACTTGGATGAACAAGAATAAGAATTATGTTATGCTTATCCTTCACCAATTTAAATTGATGACAAGCAGTGGATTTGACATACTACTTATTCTCGTAGAGAGCATTAAGATAGATATAGCGCCAACTTGGGAAAATATTGAACGAACCACCGATAGGATAAAAAATAACAAAAGAATCGATACAATAACAACGGAAGAGAAATCTTGAACGAGCCACCGGTAAGAATTGAAAACGAACGAAGTAAAAGGGGTGAATCACTGGTAAGAATTAGCAAATGAATGAAGATACATGGGAGAGTTTAGATGCAAGTGAACGAAGAGATCGCGAGCTGATTAGAGGATATTTGAATGAAGCACCGGAGAAACATAGCTGGAAGCTGGAATGACTAGTATTTGAAAAGATGGCCTTCGGAGTAAGGAAATGGAAACAACTCATGAAATGCTCCGGATGGGTGAAAAAAATACTCACAATCAAAACAATTATGAGAGGATGGCCTTGAACTAGAACCACGAATCTTGAAGAGAATGGATAAAGATTGAGAGAAAATTCTTCTTCGGTCTTCAAAATCTGAGAATTACGACGAGAAACACCACCAAGAATTGTTGAGGCACTCCGGGATGAATATTAGAAAGGTTGAACCAATGATGAAAGAATTTGAAAGATCTTGTAGAAAGACATATGACTGATGATAATTCATTCTTACGTCAAACTTCGAAAAGAATTTAGGATAGCTCCAGAAAAATAAGAAGAGTCAGGTAAGATCCTGGGAAAAGACCTGTGGGTTAGGGCCCACTCAAAGAAACACCGTTGAAATGATTTAAAAGAGAGGTTGCACCGGTTGAATTAAATGGCTTGAATGAGGTGACATCCTCGAAAGATCTTGAACGAAAGCAGAGTGGAAACACGAATCTTCTGAGATATCTTCGGCACTCCGAAACAAATGAATAGCGAGGAGTAGATGAT
The DNA here is from genome assembly GCF_018294505.1 of Triticum aestivum. Taxonomy (NCBI): domain Eukaryota; kingdom Viridiplantae; phylum Streptophyta; class Magnoliopsida; order Poales; family Poaceae; genus Triticum; species Triticum aestivum. The sequence continues at coordinate 187,617,367 of NC_057800.1, forward strand.
TAAGAGGTGCACCGGTATGAGAAGGTATTGAAATGAGGAAAATATATGATCAACAAAGCTTGTATTGGATTCGCCGGAGATGGAAAGAATGGAGAATGATGAACTAGTAGAACATATTCTTGAGAACCACCGGGTAAGCATGGAGAGACTTCCATCAATAAATGGATACTTGATTAAGAAATTCGAATCCTCGAAGAAAAATAAAGGGAGGGAGGGTGGGAAAAAACAAAGACAATTTGGAATGGATGAAACGAACACCGTTGAGAAACTTAGAATTGATCTTGCGGATGTTGAAATGATCGGATCCACTTAGAAGAGAAGCACACCGGTTGCACAAGATTGGCAAAACAATCTCGATTATCAAGGAGGATTAGTATTCGCATAGGGGTATGAGAAAACCACTTAGGAAAGGTATGGAATCAACATTTGACTTCGAAGCAACTCGAATACCACAACTCAAAACAAAACAAAGGATTGGCTTGCAGAATAAGCCGGAACAAACATATGATAGAGATTTCGTCCGAAGTTTTCGTGGTGGGGCCTACACGGGCTCGATCGTACAGCACCATCATGTACAAGGCAGTGCACATGACATACGAAGCGTCCCCGAGTCGGCATAGCCAAGGACTCTTTAAGACACAACGAGACCACTGTAAAACCGACCGTGGATAGGCGGACCACTAGACGTTGAACCCCAATCTCATATCACACATCTGTCGGAAGGATATCCTAAGAGCTACTTGAATTCCCACTTATAAACTCCCGAAATTTTTCGGTTATGCAATCAGGTGTTGGGGATACAGGGGAAGCATAATATCTCACCCAAAACTAGCAAATCCTACATCCAGCTGTATCCATCCTTCAACACATAACCAAGAAACCTTCGGAAATCATCTACCTCAACCTTCGAAAAGCATCCGTTATACAAGTTATGGCAATACTCCCGAACTCCCGCCCCAGTACTGGTGGCGTCGAGGTTATCTCACCAACAACTGCATAAAAGAGATTTTCGATGTCGGCGTATTAAACTCAGGTATTCCAGAACTGCAACGATAAAATTGTGACGACAACACCTCGGAGCTCAACTCCCCGGGACACTGCCACAGCCCCTAAATGACAGGAGGCACCAAGAACAATGTTCTCATCAGAAATCGATCGGAACAATTCTAAGATACCCGCGTGATCCTAAATTTTTTTAGTGAAATTTGAGAAGAGAAGAGTCAGAATTCTACGTCAGGATGCCTTACCAGAGCGATGAGGAGACTGGGGAGTAAAAAGAATTCCTAAACTCTCCGATATATAATTCCTAAATGACTCAAAACATTTTTCTAGACTCAACAGCGGCAACTAATTCGATCAAGCAGTGGGGCTCCTAAGGTCGGGGAAGGCTCTGATACCAACTTGTAATGCCCTCGATGCGGCTATATCTCCCACGTGTCGAAGCACGACTTAGAGGCATAACCGCATTGAAAGCAATGTCGCAAGTGAGGTAATCTTCGCAAACAACCCATGTAATACATAAGGGAAAGAGATACATAGTTGGCTTACAATCGCCACTTCACACAATTACATGAATAAAGCATTACAACATCCAAATACAATCAAGGTCCGACTACAGAACCAAAATAAAAGAAGAACCCCAAATGCGACAAGGTCCCCGATCGACCCCAACTGGGCTCCACTACTGATCAACTAGAACGAAACAACACAAAGGACAAGATCTTCATCGAGCTCCTCCTTGAGCTTGGTTGCGTCATCTGCATGGACTCATCGGCACCTACAAGCTGGTTTTGGAAGTATCTGTGAGTCACGGGGACTCAGCAATCTCGCACCCTCACGATCAAGACTATTTAAGCTTATGGGTAAGGTAAAGGTATGAGGTGGAGCTGCAGCAAGCGACTAGCATATATGGTGGCTAACATACGCAAAAGAGAGAGCGAGAAGAGGAGGCAAAAGCACGATCGATAAAAGTATGATCAAGAAGTGATCCTAGAACAACCTACGTCAAGCATAACTCCAACACTGTGTTCACTTCCCGGACTCCGCCGGAAAGAGACCATCACGATTACACACGCGGTTGATGTATTTTAATTATGGTCAACTTCAGGTTTTCTACAACCGGAAATTAACAAATTCCCATCTGCCCATAACCACGGGCACGGCTTTCGAAAGTTCAAATCCCTGCAGGGGTGTCCCAACTTAGCCCATCACAAGCTCTCACGGTAAACGAAGGATATTCCTTCTAGCGGGAAGACCCGATCAGGCTCGGAATCCCGGTTACAAGACATTTCGATAGGTAAAACAAGACCAGCAAAGCCGCCCGATGCACCGACAAATCCCGATAGGAGCTGCACATATCTCGTTCTCAGGGCACACCGGATAGGTCAAGCTACGAGTAAAACCAACCCTCGAGTTGCCCTGAGGTGGCCCCGCAGGCTGCCCATTTCGGACCAACACTCAGAGGAGCACTGGCCTGGGGGGGTTTAAAAATAAAGATGACCCTTGAGTCCGCGAAACCCAAGGGAAAAGAGGCTAGGTGGCGAATGGTAAAACCAATGTTGGGCATTGCTGGAGGAGTTTTATTCAAGGCGAACTGTCAAGGGGTTCCCATTATTACCCAACCGCGTAAGGAACGCAAAATCCGGGAACATAACACCGATATGACGGAAACTAGGGCGGCAAGAGTGGAACAAAACACCAGGCATAAGGCTGAGCCTTCCACCCTTTACCAAGTATATAGATGCATTAATTAAATAAGAGGTATTTTGATATCCCAACAAGTAAACATGTTCCAACAAGGAACGATCTCCATGTTCCAACAAGGAACAAACTTCAATCTTCACCTGCAACTAACAACGCTATAAGAAGGGCTGAGCAAAGCGGTAACATAGCCAAACAACGGTTTGCTAGGACAAGGTGGGTTAGAGGCTTGGTTCAACAATATGGGAGGCATTATAAGTGAGTGGTAGGCATCGTAGAATAGGCATAGCAAAAGAGCGAGCAACTAGCAAGCAAAGATAGAAGTGATTTCGAGGGTATGGTCATCTTGCCTGAGATCCCGCAAGGGAGAAGAACGAGTCCATGAAGAAGACAAACATATGTAGTCGAACGGGTCCTCACAAACGCGACGTTATTGGAACCAACCCGAAGAAGCAACACCGAAAAAAGCACACAACATAGTAAACAACCGCCACATAGACTTGGCATGATGCACAACCAAGTATGATGCATGTCCGGTTTAATGAAGCATGGCATGGCAAAGTGCACAAACAATCCTACAAATTAAGTGGAGCACAATATGCAACAAGTTGAATATTGACGAAACACCACGATAAGTTATTTAGTTTGATCTCGTTTATGTACCCAACAATATTAAATGTTGTTAAACATGGCAAGAGGGGAAGCATGATGAAACTATCTAATCTAGGAAAGTTTAAATGAGGCCGGAACAACAAAACAACAAGTCCGGAAACTCCTCATGTCCATATTTTAGATTTGGTACTGTTCTGTCCTAAAGCATATTTTATTGTTGTTAAACATGCAAGATAGGTGCACCATGTTAAACTAGGCATTTTTCTACCCCATTTACATATAAAGTTTATTAAATTTGGAGCTACGGTTATTTAGTTATGAATTAAATCATTTTACATGGCAATATGGGAAAATATATGCAAACATCATTTAAACATTTCAAACATGGATGAAAGTTGCACAATATGAATCTACACAAAATTCTAAGAATGTTTCATATATAGAGTTTTTACATATGATGCATTATTTATAAGTTTTATATGCATGAAGACTAGGGGTTTTTCTGTAAAACCGTAAACTCTGGATAATTACTAAAATCACTGGACAGGAAAAAAAAACATAGCGGGCCGGATCTGGCTGGCCCAACCGAAACAGGCGCTGGGGAAGGCTGCTCACCCATGGGCCTCGGCCCGTTCGGAGAAGAGGAGGCAGGCCTGCTTAGGCGCACTGGCCCTGTGCGTGGCCCGCCTAGTGCACGACAGGGATCCAGCGCTGCCCATCTCGTTCTCAGAGATAAAGAGCGTCAGTTTCAGGCAGGGGCGAAGCGGGCGACACAGGTGGTCTCCGGCGAGGGACTTGGGTGGCGGGGAGGACCGAGAACGGTGAAGAGGGCCTGGACTCGACCGATCTGGCGGCGACGCTTGGCAGCAGGGCGTCGCGAGTGCTCGGAGCAGAGGCGAGGCAAGGGCGGTCGAAGCAGGGCATCTCCTTGAGGCCGCCGGCTGGATGCCGAGCAGGCAGGGTCCGGCGGTCGTGCGGGCAACGAGGAGGTCCAGTGGGAGCCGCACCGAGGCAGCAGCAGCGGTTATGGACGTGGAGGTCGCGGCTCGCGGCGTGCAGAGCTCCGGTGCTCGCGCCATGGCGGACTCCATGGGCTTGGCGGGGCGGCGCGGGTGGCTGAAGAAGACGGGGTTGAGGTCGTCAGATCCGAGGGCGCCGGCATGGATCCGGGAGCGGGGGTTCCATTTTTGGCGCCGGAATGGAGGAAGGATGCACTAGTAGGGGAGCTTCGAGTGGTTCGGGCGTCCATGGGTCTCCTGTTGATGAACAGAGGCAAAGGGAGCGATGTGAGAGAGAGAGAGGAAAGCACGGGGAAGGAGGAAGGGGCGCAGGTGAGGGTGACGGCCTGATCGTGGTCGTCGACGGGGATGAGGCCTCGGGCGCGAGGAGATCGGGAGCTCCCCTCCTGATCGAGCTCGTGGATGAGGGGGGGTCGAGCGCTTGGGCTCTGGATCGAGAGGAGGAACTCGGGGCCTTGGGAGCAGAAGAGGTGGCGGCTGAGGATTGGGCGTCGACGGAAAACAAGGAATGAGGTCGGGGAGATTGGATTGGGAGGAGATCCCGAGGAGAAGCGAGAGAGTGGCGGCGGCTGCGGGAATGGATGGGACATGGGCCTAAAAACTAGGGTTATACCGAATATATAGCCAGTGGATTAAAGGAGAGGGATTTGGCTCATCGGATCAAAATCCGACGGACGAGAATAAAATAGGTAGGGAGTCCAAAAAGAAAAACGAAGATAAATAGGGGATGTTTGGGGATGATCCGGATCCATCGGTCACAACTGCTCGGGTCGGGTCCGGGACAGATTTCGGACGCGCGCGCGAGGGGTCGGTGCACTATGACGAGAGAGGTTAGGTTGGACCTGGCGGTAGGTCGTGGGCTGTGTAGACGGTCTCGAGCTGAGAGGAGAGAAGAGAGGGAGGCCCGGCGACTGTTTCCGGAGACCGAAAACGTCCGACGTTAGACCGGCTATACTGCCGCTATAGTTAATCATTGGGGCGTCAAACGAACTCCGAATGCGACGAAAATTGACAGGCGGCCTAGCTACAACATAAAAACACCGCACACCAACTTTCATCCCATTCCGAGAACATTTCCCGGCCACTTATAAAATAATATTTCGGACATGCCGCGGGCGCGTGCAAGTGTACCTGGGCTCAGAACGGACAACGGAGAGAACGAGGAGGCCGGGACGGATGCAAGGTTTTTAAAACATGATGATGCAATGCACATGATGACATGGCAAGATGCAACACGCAAGCAAAATACATGGCAACGATGGCGAATAACTGGAAGACACCTGGCACATCGGTCTCGGGGCGTCACACCAGGCTAAAGCGGACCTGGCAGCAGAGAACGCCAGGATGGCTACGGAGCGGGCCGAGTTGGATGCACAGGTTTACCGGATTAGGCTGGATCAGAATGATTCAGAGGAAGTCATGAGAAGAAGGTACCGATCACGTCTCCCGTCGGTTTATGAGCCGCAAAATCTTTTCAACACGTCAGGTGCAGGAGCTGGTAACCAACCCACGCTAAACCGGGCGGGGGCGCCGGGAGCAGGAGCGCTGGTTCAGCCGCGCACGACGGACCTACCTTGCCAGAACAACGTTGTACCATCAACACCGCCCGGGCATTATTCCAACCCGTTGGACAACATTGTGGCCGCCGCTTCACGCCTGGCGGCCCTCCTAACCGACGGCGAGTCACCAGTTGCATTGGAAGCGCGTCGGGCCAGGGATCTCCTTCAGACAGCACTAAATCAATAGCAAGCATATTCACAAAGCCGTGAGAGGATTCATTCCACTCCCCGTCCAAGCCGGAGTTATAGCAGACACGTGGAAGACGAACCGGCCGTGTCCAGTAGTGCACGCCGCCGAAATTCGCCACGAGGGAACAACCCGGCTGGGGGAGGTGCTAATGCGCAAGATGTTGTGGACCATGGCCGCGCACGTTGAGAGGCCGAGTTGACAGCTCGACACGAAGCACGACAGCATACTCCGGTTCACCCCACCACCTCCGTGGAGCTAGGGGCGATGTTCAGTTCCTTAGGGGTACCGTGTTTAACTCCCGCTTTGCGTAATGTGCGACTACCCAAGGATTTCAAGGGACCTCATAAGGTACCAAATTACACCGCCGATTTGCATCCAGAGGCGTGGGTGGAGAGCTATGAGATGGCAGTGGAGATGTTAGATGTGGATGAGGCGGTGTGTGCTAAATATTTCACCATGATGTTGGAAGGAACAGCTCGCACTTGGTTGAAGAGCTTGCCGACCAACTCTATTGGATCATGGGCCGAACTGAAGCACCGGTTTATCCAGAACTTCAAGGATACGTGTAAGCAACCAATGTCAATTGTAGATCTGGCCGCTTGTGTCCAAGAGGAAGGGGAGTCCATGACCCATTGGGTCAAATGGGTCTCGGCGATTTTGCATTCATCAGATCGTATCAATGCAGACACCGCAGTGTTAACGTTAGAGGGCAATTGCCGTTTCAAACCGTTGAAACAGAAGTTGGGAAGGCTCAAACGTCACTGCAACGACATGTCAACACTCATGGCCGCTTTGGTTAAATATGCCGATTCAGATAATACCAAGGATCCGGATTCAGAGGAGGACAAACCGGAGAAGGGTAAGAAGAACGACAATGCTAAAGGCCAACAACACAATCCGGCAGGCCATGGAAACGTTGGTAAGTGTGAGGCCGATAGTGGTTTGTACTTTGTCGCAAATACCAACGCGCAGGAGAATGGCCAGCGCCGTAAAGGCAAGCAGCCCTAGAGGGGTGGAGGTCCAGGCAACAATTTGGAGCGTTTGTTAAATCAGCCCTGTCCAAAGCATGGATCGAAGGAGAAACTGGCATCACATCTCTGGAAAGATTGTTATATCATGCGGGATTTCAAGAATTCCAATATGTTCCAATATGACAGCGGCCCGCCCGGCGATTCAGGAGGAGGTTTCCACGGGCCGGGTTACGGAGGCGGTGGTTCCGGTTCAGGGTTTCCAGGCAATCAAACCGGACACGTCAATCAAGGACACCAAGGCAACCAGGGAGGTTACAACCATCAGGGCAGTCAACAACAGCAACAGCAGTCGGGTTATCAGAGCAATCCCAAACAGCTGAACAACGGGCAATATCATGTATTCACTACTAGTTTGTGCAAACGTGATCAGAAGCTTCACAAAAGGGCAGTCAACTCTGTTGAGCCGACAGTACCTCAGTATTTATGCTGGTTGGAGCAACCTATTTTGTGGAGCAGAGAGGATCACCGGCCCCGGGTTGATAATCCAGGTCATTTGGCCTTGGTGGTAGCCCCTCAAGTTGGGGGATACAAGTTCACTAAAGTGCTCATGGATGGGGGAAGTAGTATCAATATTTTGTATTATGATACATTCCGCCGTATGGGGTTGACAGATAAGGATCTTAAACCGTCGAATACGGTATTTCATGGTGTGGTGCTTGGTAAGTCTGCATATCCTGTTGGTAAGATAGCTTTGGAGGTAGCTTTTGGAGATGACTACAATTCAAGGTCAGAAACATTGACATTTGAGGTGGTGAAGATCAAAAGTCCGTACCACGCCTTGTTTGGGCGGCCGGTTTATGCTAAGTTTATGGCAATGCCATGTTATGTTTACCTACAGCTTAAAATGCCAGGTCATAAGGGGACTATCACAGTACATGGAAGTAGAAAGATTGCTTTGGAGTGTGAAGAAGGCGATGCGGCTTATGCTGAGTCGGTTTGTGCCACGGAGGAGTTAAAATTCTATAAGGAGCAAGTTGATCCGGCAGACATGACCTCCTTAAAAAAGCCAACTACGGAACATGATCCAGCATTGAAGTTCAAATCAGCTACAGACACTAAGATGGTTGACTTTGTCCCTGGCGATTCATCCAAACAGTTCAGCATCAGCGCTAATCTGGATCCCAAATAGGAAAGCGCGCTCATCAAGTTCATCCGTGAGAATCAGGACATCTTTGCATGGAAACCTTTTGACATGCCAGGTGTACCGAGAGAACTCGCTGAGCACACACTCAACATTGATCCTAAATTCAAACCGGTCCGACAGTTCCTCCGCCGTTTCAACGAGGAAAGACGCAAGGCTATAGGTGAAGAGGTAGCCCGTTTGTTGGCTGCTGGCTTTATTGTTGAAGTTTTTCATCCAGAGTGGTTAGCCAATCCGATGCTGGTTCTTAAGAAAAACGGCACTTGGCGCATGTGTGTGGACTACACAGATATAAACAAGGCTTGCCCTGCAGACCCCTTTGCTCTCCCTCGCATTCATCAGATAATTGATGCTACGGCGGGTTGTGACCGTTTGTGTTTTTTGGATGCTTACTCTGGTTATCATCAGATCAAAATGGCAGTTAAGGACCAGGAGAAGAGAACCTTTATAACTCCCTTTGGAGCCTTCTGCTATGTTCCATGCCCTTTGGACTCAAGAGTGCCCAGGCAACTTACCAGCGATGTGTTCAGAATTGCCTTCATAAGCAAATTGGGCGCAATGTTCATGCGTATGTAGATGATATTGTGGTCAAATCCAGAAAGGAGGGGACATTGATAGATGATCTACAGGAAACCTTTGACAATCTCCGGGTTTACAAGATGATGCTCAATCCGGAGAAGTGTGTTTTCAGTGTCCCAGCAGGCAAGCTCTTAGGCTTTCTAGTTTCAAACAGAGGCATTGAGGCTAATCCGGAAAAGATTGCAGCAATTACATCCTTGACTAAACCGGCGTGTATTAACGATGTGCAACGTCTGGCTGGCCGGATTACAGCCTTGAGCCAGTTTATCAGCCGCCTTGGAGAGAAGGCCACCCCCTTATATCAGATGCTGAAGAAAACGGATAACTTTGTCTAGAGTGAGGCAGCTGATAAGGCATTTGAAGATCTGAAGAGGCAGCTAGTGGAACCGCCCGTGCTGCCAGCACCGATCGATAAAGAGCCATTATTATTATATGTGGCTGCTAATGCTCGGGCTGTCAGCGTAGCCATTGTGGTAGAGCGCAAGGAGCCTTGCAAAGAGTATCCGGTTCAACGGCCGGTTTATTATATCAGTGAGGTGCTCATTGAGTCAAAGCAGAGGTATCCACATTGGCAGAAACTGGTGTATGGGGTGTTTATGGCAAGCCGGAAGCTCAAACACTATTTTCAGGGCCATCCTATCACAGTGGTCAGTTCAGCTCCTCTGGGCGACATCATTCAAAACAGAGAAGCAACTGGCCGGATTGCCAAGTGGGCCATTGAGCTTGGACCTCACGGGCTCAAATATATACCCCGCACGGCGATCAAGTCCCAGGCACTCGTAGATTTCATCAACGATTGGACGGAGTTACAGGCGCCTGAGGAGAAACCAGATAATACATGTTGGACTATTCATTTTGATGGTCCAGACAGTTAGAGGGTTCGGGGGCTGGAGTCGTTTTAACTTCCCCACGAGGTGACAAGTTTTGTTATGTCCTTCGTTTAATGTTCCCTTGTACTAACAATGCAGCTAAATATGAGGCTTTACTCCACGGTCTTCGGATGGCTAAAGAGATGAATTTGAGCCGGGTTAAGTGCTTCGGCGATTCAGATCTAGTGGCTCAGCAAGTGTCTGGCACTTGGGATTCTAAGGACCACTCATGGCTGCATATCGGCGAGAGGTGGACGCAGTGGCTGGTCACTTTAAAGGTTATCAGGTGGACCATATAGACCGGCGGAAGAATGAAGCGGCGGACGCTTTAAGTCGTCTTGGTTCCCAATGTAAACCGATTCCTCTCAATGTCTTTCTTGATGTATTGCACAATCCGTCAGTCAAAATAGCAACCGAAGAAGATTTGGCTATTCCTGATCCGGAGGCTCAGTTGGTGGCAGCTCTGCATGCCATACCGGATTGAACGATCCCATATCTGGATTACATGAACCGGGGCAAGTTACCAGCTGAGGAAACATTGGCTCGACAGATAATCCGGCGGTCCAAGTCCATGACCATACTCAACGGGGAGTTACATCGTTATAGTGTTTCAGGAGCAATTCAGCGATGCGTTTCTCCTCAAGAAGGTTGTGAGATTTTGCGAGAAATTCATGAAGGGGATTGCGGACACCATGCCGGTTCAAAATCGTTGGTTGCCAAAGCTTTTCGCCACGGTTTTTACTGGTTGACGGCGCGTGCTGATGCGGAGGATTTAGTTAAAAGATGTGATGGATGTCAAAAGTTTGCCCGCCATGCGCATGTTCCGGCTCAAGAGTTGCGGATGATTCCAATTACGTGTCTATTTGCAACTTGGGGGCTGGATATGGTTGGACCCTTCAAGCGCTCCAAGGACAAGAAGACCCATCTGTTAGTAGCAGTTGATAAATTCACTAAATGGGTAGAGGCAGAGCCAGTCAGCAAGTGTGATGCAGCCACGGCGGTTCAATTCATCAAAAAGGTGATATTCTGGTTTGGCTTTCCACATAGCATAATAACAGATAATCGTACTAACTTATCAAAAGAAGAGATGGAAGAATTCTGTCAACGTGAGCACATCCGGCTTGATCTAGCATCAGTGGCTCAACCCCAATCTAATGGTCAAGCGGAAAGGGCAAAATCAAGAAATTCTACGGGGTATCAAACCAAGGCTTATGGTTCCCTTAAAGCGGACGCCGGGTTGTTGGGTCGAGGAGCTACCTTCTGTGTTATGGAGCATCAACACCACACCCAATAGGTCTACGGGTTACACGCCTTTCTTCATGGTTTATGGAGCGGAGGCGGTTCTTCCTAGTGACATCCGTCATGATTCGCCCCGTGTGGCAGCTTATGTTGAAGCTGATAATGAGAAGGCATGTCAGGATTCTCTGGACTTGTTGGATGAAGAGCAGGATCTTGCAGCAGCACGTTCGGCGATTTATCAACAAGATCTTCGACGTTATCACAGCCGCCGGGTTAAAACTAGAACCTTTCAAGAAGGTGATTTGGTGCTCCGGCTCATCCAGGATCAGACTGATATGCACAAGTTATCCCCCCCTTGGGAAGGACCCTTTGTGGTCAGCAAAAATCTGCACAACGGATCCTACTACCTCATTGATGTTCGAGAGCATGAAGACTCACGTCAATCGGAGGAGGAGACAAAGCGGCCATGGAACATAGCTCTCCTTCGGCCTTACTATACTTGAAGCAATAGGCTCTTCACCTGTACATATTTATGACAGTGTATATACCATATAATAAACTGGAGCCTCCGTTATAAGCGGGCTATCTGTTCTTTCTTATATCATATGTGTGCTTTTCCAAGTTAACGGTCAAAGCGGGGTCTTTGTTAAACCGGCTTTAGCAGCTGCATAAAGATAAAGAAAATCACTAGGGGGCTTGGTCATGTTTGAACCACAGCTACACCTCTTGATAGGCATTTCAGCCACACAAGGAAAAATTTGTGGAGCCAAAGAGAGTATTGTACACAGTACAAACTCAAACATGGGCACACGCTGAGCATCGCTCACAAAGTTACTTGGGGGCTCTTTTTTGCAAAGCAAAAAAGAGTTTGAAAGGACCCTCGTAATTGGCTATCAAGCCACGGCTTGGAAGCCTGGTGTATTCAGCTAAAACCCTGGGTTAACCTGCCTTCATCAAGTAAGCCACTCCTATCCAGGTAATCCTGGCATGACCCATCGAACATTTCACAAGTCAATCTTTTATAGACCCTGAACTTGTCACAGTTAAAACGATGATTGGTTAATTGGAGGCCCATCTTAAAAGGCTTTGTTAAATGGTTTAACTCAGAGGCCTGGCAGCCCATGAAAAGCCTCGATTTGGAGCCTGGCAGCTCGTAAAAAGCCTCGCATATTTTCCTATTTGAATTTTGTTTGTTGACAATCATAAGTATTTTTTGATAAACCGGCGTCCTTGACCTGGCTTGCTTTCCAACCACCAGTTGTTGGCAGATGCTCAGTTATAAACCGGTGGTCATTGACCCGGTCTGGTTTGACTAAATCACCAATGTTATAAAGAAAATCCGGTAGTTATACCGGTCCGGTTTAATAGATAGACCAGCATTATGAAGATGAAATTATCAAACGTATCGGGTTGGTGTTAAACACCTTTGCTGTATACACATTTGGTCAATCAATGAGGTATGTTCTGTACATTATTTTTTGTACAAACACTTGATTATTCAGCTAAAGTACTATATACTTCTTGGATATTATGACATGTTTAGCGGTAAACCGCTAGACACTTTTAAGTTTTTTGGACCCAGGAAGGCAAGTCATCATAAGATATGCATAAAATATATCCTGAAGGGTGGCACAGATTGTCACAAAGCGTTATGAAACATGCTCGATGGCATGGCAAATAAACAAAGTTTCAGCTATCCTATTACATGAAGCTTCAAAGCGGTTCAAACAGTGCCATTGTTTTTCATAGTAGCTATATAAACTGGCGATCGGATCAGGACTCTTCATCACGACGGTTTGACGGTTGCGGATCAGTTGGTGTCGGCACTTCTTCATCCCTCTCCAGCCGCTGGAAATCAGTCGTTGACCAATCGACTCCGGTTAAAGCTTGGAACACTGCTTCCTCATGGATAAGATCAGAAGGGTTAATATCAGGGGCATAAGTGTGCTTACGAATCGGAGGCACAAGTTCTTCGACTTCATGGATATCGTCCGGCTGTCTTTTCCCTTCTACATCATAAAACGGTTGAAAATGGGGCAAATCAGTGTCCTCAGCCAATTTGCTGGCCGCTGGCCGCATCTGTTTGGTCAGCCGCCGAAGATCATCATTGTCAAAGTTTGAACCGTCTTCTTTAACGCCTGGATATCCTTTAATGATATCCTCCACTTCAAGGTCTGGAATCCAGGCCTTGGCTCGAATAAGGGCGATTAATGCTCCTGCTCTCGCAGCGGCTCTTTTCAACTTAGCAATACATGCCGGTAACATGCCCAGCTTCTCAAGGGTCTCCTTAATCAACGTTGGCGCCGGTTTGTTATAAGCCGCTGTACTAATGGCTCGCTGAGATCCAGAGTATAGCTGCTCAACCAAGGTGAGGGAGTCCTGGATTAGGGGGTGTTCGGGTAGCCGGACTATACCTTCAGCCGGACTCCAGGACTATGAAGATACAAGATCGAAGACTTCGTCCCATGTCCGGATGGGACTTTCCTTGGCATGGAAGGCAAGCTTGGCGATGCGGATATTCAAGATCTCCTACCATTGTAACCGACTTTGTGTAACCCTAACCCTCTCCGGTGTCTATATAAACCGGAGGGTTTTAGTCCGTAGGACAACTTCATCATACAACAATCATACCATAGGCTAGCTTCTAGGGTTTAGCCTCCTTGATCTCGTGGTAGATCTACTCTTGTACTACCCATATCATCAATATTAATCAAGCAGGACGTAGGGTTTTACCTCCATCAAGAGGGCCCGAACCTGGGTAAAACATCATGTTCCTTGCCTCATGTTACCATCCGGCCTAGACGCACAGTTCGGGACCCCCTACCCGAGATCCGCCGGTTTTGACACCGACATTGGTGCTTTCATTGAGAGTTCCTCTGTGTCGTCGCCTTTAGGCCCGATGGCTCCTTCGATCATCAACAATGATGCAGTCTAGGGTGAGACTTTTCTCCCCGGACAGATCTTCGTCTTTGGCGGCTTCGCACTGCGGGCCAATTCGCTTGGCCACCTTGAGCAGACCGAAAGCTACGCCCCTGGCCATCAGGTCAGGTTTGGAAGCCTAAACTACATGGCTGACATCCGCGGGGACTTGATCTTCAACGGATTCGAGCCACAACCAAGCGCGCCGCACTGTCTCGATGGGCATGATATAGCTCTGCCGCCGAACAGCGCCTTGGAGGCCGCACACGCATCGGTTCTGACCATTGATTCGGAGCCTACTGCGCCGATCGAGGATCAGCGGTTGGACGCTGCCTCAGGGGTTGCGATCTCAGAGGCAATCGAGCCGAACTCCAGCCCCGCACTCCGCATGGCCCGTGACTCCGAGGAGCCGGATTCCTCTCCGAACTCCGAGCCCCCCGCGCCCCTGCCGATCGAATCCGATTGGGCGCCGATAATGGAGTTCACCACCGCGGACATCTTTCAGCACTCGCCCTTCAGCGAAATCCTGAATTCTCTAAAAAGTTGCTCTCTTTATCAGGAGAGCCCTGGCCGGACTACGGTCAGCAAGGTTGGGATATGGATGATGAAGAAATTCAGAACCCACCCACCACCCACTTTGTAGCCACTGTCGACGACTTAACCGACATGCTTGACTTCGACTCCGAAGACATCTACGGCATGGACGACGATGCAGGAGACGAACAAGAACCAGCACCTGTAGGGCGCTGGAAGGCCACCTCGTCATATGACATATATATGGTGGACACTCCAAAGGATGGATATGGCGATGGAACATCGGGGGACGATACCTCTAAGAAACAGCCCAAGCGCCGGCATCAGCGGCGCCGCTCTAAATCCCGCCAAAGCAAAAACGGTGATTCCGGCACGGGAGATAATACTACTCCGGATAGCACCGAAGAACACCCCCTCCAGCAAGATTCAGCCCAGGAGGACAGAGAAGCCAGCCCTCACGAGAGGGCGGCGGACCAAGAGGTTGAGGACGATAATTATACGCCTCCCTCCGAAGACGAGGCAAGCCTCGACGACGACGAGTTCGTCGTGCCAGAGGATCTAGCCGAACAAGAGCATTTTAAACGCAGGCTTATGGCCACGGCAAGCAGCCTCAAGAAAAAGCAGCAACAACTTAGAGCTGATCAGGATTTGCTAGCTGACAGATGGACTGAAGTCCTTGCGGCCGAAGAGTATGAACTCGAACGCCCCTCCAAGAGTTACCCAAAGCGCAGGCTGCTACCCCGACTAGAGGAGGAAGCACCTACATCAGCAGCGCATGACATGGCCGACCGGCCACCTCGTGGCCGCGACAGAGAGGCCTCTTGGCCCTCCACTCAAGCCATGCCCTGACGCTGCATCAAGCATACTAAGGCAAGGGAAAATGTGTCCGACCTGCACGACATACTGGAGGACAAGGCAAGGCAAACAAGATCGATCTACGGATCGCGCAGGCGCCCCACGACACGTGACGGTGATCGTCACTCCGGATGCAATAAATCCGGCCGGGCCGAACTCAACAGACAAAGCTCCTTCGAGCTGCATCGTGATATAGCCCAATACAGAGGCGCCGCACACCCACTATGCTTCACAGATGAAGTAATGGATCATAAAATCCCTGAGGGCTTCAAACCGGTAAACATCGAATCGTACGATGGCACAACAGATCCTGCGGTATGGATCAAGGATTATCTCCTTCATATCCACATGGCCCGCGGTGATGATCTACACGCCATCAAATACCTCCCACTCAAACTTAAGGGACCGGCCCGGCATTGGCTTAACAGCTTGCCAGCAGACTCAATCGGTTCTTGGGAGGACCTGGAAGCTGCATTCCTTGACAACTTCTAGGGCACTTATGTGCGACCACCGGACGCCGATGACCTAAGCCACATAATTCAGCAGCCAGAGGAATCGGCCAGGAAATTCTGGACACGGTTCCTAACAAAGAAAAACCAGATAGTCGACTGTCCGGACGCAGAGGCCTTAGCGGCCTTCAAGCATAATATCCGTGACGAGTGGCTTGCCCGGCACCTGGGACAGGAAAAGCCGAAATCTATGGCAGCCCTCACGACACTCATGACCCGCTTTTGCGTGGGAGAAGACAGTTGGCTAGCTCGCAGCAACAATTTAACCAAGAACCCTGGTAATTCGAATACCAAGGACAAAAGCGACAGGTCGCGTCGGAACAAACAAAAGCGCCGCGTTAACAGCAACAACAACGAGGATACGGCAGTTAATGCCGGATTCCGAGGCTACAAATCCGGTCAATGGAAAAAGCCATTCAAAAGAAATACTCAGGGCCCGTCCAGTTTGGACCAAATACTCGACCGCTTGTGCCAGATACATGGCACCCTCGAAAAGCCAGCCAATCACACCAACAGGGATTGTTGGGTGTTCAAGCAGGCAGGCAAGTTAAGAGCCAAAAACAAAGACAAGGGGCTGTATAGGGACAACGAGGAGGAGCCCAGGCCGCTGAACAACGGTGGACAAAAGGGATTTCCCCCGCAAGTGCGGACGGTGAACATGATATACACAACCCACATCCCCAAGAGGGAGCGGAAGCGTGCGTTACGGGACGTATATGCGATGGAGCCAGTCGCCCCAAAGTTCAACCCATGGTCCTCCTGCCCGATCACCTTTGATCGAAGGGACCACCCCACTAGCATCCGTCATGGCGGCTTCGCCGCATTGGTTCTAGACCCAATCATCGGCGGATTTCATCTCACAAGAGTCCTCATGGATGGCGGCAGCAGCCTGAACCTGCTTTACCAGGATAAGTGCGAAAAATGGGCATAGATCCCTCGAGGATCAAGCCCACCAAAACGACCTTTAAAGGCGTCATACCAGGTGTAGAAGCCAACTGTACAGGCTCAGTCACACTGGAAGTGGTCTTCGGATCTCTGGATAACTTCCGAAGCGAGGAGTTAATCTTCGACATAGTCCCGTTCCATAGTGGCTATCACACACTACTCGGGCGAACCGCATTCGCAAAATTCAACGCGGTACCGCACTATGCATACCTCAAGCTCAAGATGCCAGGCCCTAGAGGAGTAATCGCGGTCAATGGGAACACTGAACGCTCCCTCCGAATGGAGGAGCACACGGCAGCGCTCGCAGCAGAAGTACAAAGCAGCCTCTCTAGGCAGTTCTCCAGTTCGGCCTTCAAAAAGCCGGACACTGTCAAGCGCGCCCGGAGTACCCTACAACTAGACCGCCTGGCACGTCCTGAGCTAGCGTAGCAATGCGGCCCCAACCCTACCCCTCGCGATATAGTGAAACTAGTGCTTCGCGTACATAACTACGCTCTTGAAATACCATGGGCACAGGGGAAGGGGCACTATCACGGCACGACCGAAATACGGCTTGAACCGCACCAGGGGCTGCCGGATTCTTTTTTTTGCTTTTTTTCTCTTACTCTCAGGACTCCATACTTCGGATGACCCGTTCGGCAATTCAACTGCCGCACAAAAGATGCAAGATCCAGGAAAGCAGACAAGCCACGCCGCATTATGGAACTCCCAGGTGGTCTCTATTGCGAGCAGTATACCTATTTTTTAATACAATTCCGTGGCCTACCCCTGGCCAGGACATGTTAAATAGTCCAATTTCTTTTGCTTATCGCACTATTTGTATCGTTCCGCTTTCATAGCAGCCTTTCTATAAACAATGCATAGCTTTTTGTCTATTTTTTGCATTATCCTCTTTATATATATATATATGTTTATCAATAACATGTTGCATCCGTACACTGTGGTACGGCAAAAATACGCCAGGGGCTTCAGTACCCATCAATATGGCGTGAGAAGTCCGTACACTTTCACAAGTGCGGCACCCCGAACTTATAGCACTATATGCATCGGCTCCGAATCATGATTTGGGTCAATAGTTGGGTTTGCCCGGCTCCTATGTTTTGGTGCCTTACGTTCCGCTATATCGGCTAAGGTAGCACTAGGAGAACTACTGCGATTGTGCCCCAGTTGAGCTGGGTTGAGCACCTCAGTAGAGAAAGCTAAAACTGACTGTCATGATGAGGCGAGAGACCGGTCGCTGTTCAAGAGGTTTTTTGAGTCCTTAAAGACTTATGCCGCTTAGAGCGAGGAACGGGCTTTGTCTGGCCAAGGCGTGGATAGCGCCCCGAAATCGGTCTTCCGAATACTAGGGGCTTCGCCGAAATTTAAAATTATAGAGTTTTATGGCTAAGTGAGAGTGTTCAAGCATTATAGTCCGATTGCCTTGTTCGTTGTGCTGAGCGCCTCCCTCGACAGACCCAATCATGGGAAAAAGAGCGCTCAGGTTTATCCCGAACACCCCAGCACTAGTGGCATGGGGGCAGAAGCCGACGACTAGCCATTTCTCAATTTTTTGATAAACGGCCGCACAGAAAGTAATATTTTAAATTCAAGCATTGCTTAGCGCATATGAACAAGTTTTCAGCGCACAGGATAACACGAGCGAGTTCATTCAAAAATTACATCCTTGGTGCATTCATCCGCCATAAGGCGGGCACCGGCCAGAACATCCTTGTAATAGTTCTCGGGCTTGCGATGCTCCTTCCCCGGTGGCGGCCCGTCCCTCACAAGCTTCTCACCGTCCAGCTTACCCTAGTGCACCTTTGCACGGGCAAGGGCCCTACGGGCACCTTTGATGCAGACGGAGTGCTTGATGACCTCGAGCCTTGGACAAGCCTCCACCAGCCGCCGCACCAGTCCGAAGTAGCTCCCAGGCAGGGCCTCTCCAGGCCACAGCAGAACTATGAAGCCCTTCAGGGCCTGTTCGGCCGCCTTGTGGAGCTCGACCAGCTGCTTCAGCTGGTCGCTCAAGGGCACAGGGTGTCCGGCCTCAGCATACTGAGACCAGAACACCTTCTCCGTCGAGCTACCTTCCTCGGCTCGGTAGAATGCGGCGGCATCAGATACGCTGCGGGGAAGATCTGCGAATGCCCCTGGAGAGCTCCAGATTCGGGTAAGTAACAAGTAGTTTACTTTTATATGTCTGCTTTGCATAGAGAATGCCTTACCCGCCGCTATCTTTTTCACCGCATCCAATTCCTGGAGGGCCTTCTGGGCTTCGGCCTTGGCAGATTTGGCAGTTTTAAGGGCCGCAGCAAGCTCGGACGCTCGCGTCTTCGAGTCGAGCTCCAAACTCTCATGTTTTTTCATGAGAGCCTGAAGCTCTTGCTGCACCTCGCTGACCTGCGCCTCAAATTTCTCCCGCTCGGTGCGCTCCGTGGCCGCTCTCTTCTTGGCCTCGGAAAGCGCCTGCTTGAGGGTCGCCACCTCAGTTGTGGCCCCTACAATAAGCAGTATACTCCTGTCATTTTTTGCAATTGCGTCTTCTTATAGGCATTTTTCTATAAGGTATCTCTTACCTTCTTTCTCCTCGAGCTGCCGTTTGGCAAGGCCAAGCTCTTGCTCGGTCCGCTCGAGGCCCTGCTTCAGGGCACCCACCTCCGCAGTCAGTGCGGCGGTGGCCAGCAGCGAAGCCTGCACAAGTATATTGACTCCTTTTTAGTTAGACTCCTGCGATATTTAATAGATCCTCTATTCGGCTTTTCTTTCCGAACGCCAAACAGAGCATCAGGGGCTACTGTCTATACGGTAATATTTTTACATATTTTTACTTACCTCGAAGCCTGTTAGAAGGCTAGCACAAGCTTCAGTCAGTCCGCTTTTGGCGGACCGAACCTTGTGGACCACCGTACTCATGATGGTACGGTGCTCCTCGTCGATGGAGGCGCCCTTAAGAACCTCTAGCAGATTGTACGGCGCCTCCGGTTGGACGGAGGACGCCGGCTCAATAGGATTGCTCCTCTTGCCAGGAGTTCGCCTGCCGCGGTCTGGAACCGTTGATGAGTCCGGCGCGGTGTCCGGCTTAAAGCCGGACTTGGAGCCCTGGGGGGTCTTGTCCCCTTTACTCCTGGAGTCTGGGAGGTCGCCTCGCGGCTCCTCCTGGACCACCTCCTCTTGCCCCGGAGCTTGTTGCGACGCCACTTCGGCGTCATCCGTAGCACAGGGGGAGGCAGCGGGCGGAACTAAATTCACGTCCGATGAATCCAGAGAGCCGCTTGACGACTCGTCGAGCCCGTCCTTGGGTGGGCTGCATGATTATATTCGACATTAGGGAAAGCTGCGCAACAAAAGGAATATCATGAGTTACTCTGGTATCCGAACACTTATGATTTCGCCGGACGCTTGGCCCTGTACGGCCACTCCTCTTCGTCCTCATTGGCGTCGGGGGCGTAGTCCGGCGGAGGGGTTTTCCTCTTCTTGGACCCTTCGGCCTCCCCTACTAGGGCGGCCTTCCTCTTCTTTCCTTCCCCCGCTGGAGGGGGAGAGGTCTCTTCTTCCTCCTCCTCATCTTCACGGGAGGAGTGTGTCTCGGACTCATCGGACGATGAGTCCGACACCACCATATGCCGGGAACTCTTTCGGGTCCCCATGGCCTTCTTCTTCTTGGCATTCTTCCCCGGCACCACATAAGGTGCCGGAACCAGTAGCTTCACTAGGAGAGCAGGGGCTGGGTCTTCGGTCAAGGGAGCCGGACAGTTAATCAGTCCGGACTTCGCCTGCCAATCCTGTCAAAGGTTAGGGAGTTTAGATCCCACATAGAGTCAAACTATGAAGAAAACTTAACATCCTGTAAAAGATGAAAATATTTTACCTTGCCAGCAGGACGCTGCGAGCTGAATCCGCGGTCTTCGGAGGCGGATGTGGGAGCCTCGGCGCCTTTGGTTAGCCCCTTCCAGACATCTTCGTACGTCGTGTCGAAGAGCCTGCTCAGAGTTCGGTGTTGTGCCGGGTTGAACTCCCACAAATTGAAGTCCCGTTCTTGACACGGAAGGATCCGGAGGACGAGCATGACCTGGACTACGTTGACAAGCTTGAGCTGCTTGTTCACCAGGGACTGGATGCATTTTTGCAGTCCGGTCACCTCTTCTTCGTCGCCCCACGACAAGCCCGTCTCCTTCCAGGACATGAGCCGTGTAGGGGGTCCGGATCGGAATTCAGGGGCTGCGATCCACTTCGGATCGCGTGGCTCGGTGATGTAAAACCACCCTGACTGCCACCCCTTTAAGGTCTCCACAAAGGAGCCCTCGAGCCATAGGATGTTGGCTATTTTGCCCGCCATGGCACCCCCGCACTCCGCCTGGTTGCCGCGCACCACCTTTGGCTTGACGTTGAAGGTCTTGAGCCAGAGGCCGAAATGGGGGCGGATGCAGAGGAAAGCCTCGCACACGACGATAAACACCGAGATATTGAGGATGAAGTTCGGGGCCAGATCGTGGAAATCTAGGCCATAGTAGATCATGAGCCCGCGAACAAATGGGTGGAGAGGAAAACCCAGTCCGCGGAGGTAGTGGGGAAGAAATACTACCCTCTCATGGGGCCTTGGGGTGGGGAGAAGCTGCCCCTCCTCAGGAAGCCGGTGCGCGATGTCTTTGGACAGGTATCCGGCCTTCCTTAGCCTTTTGACATGGCCCTCCGTGACGGAGGAGACCATCCACTTGCCTCCCGCTCCGGATATTGTTGGAGAAGGTTGAGGTAGGAAGTGCGGGCTTGGGCGCTGGAGCTCGGGTGCGCAGAAGATGGATAGGCAAAGGAGGAAGAAGGCGTAGGTAAAAAGGTGGATCCTTATCCCCTTATATGAGCGGATGCGACTATGCGTCCCCACCAGCCTAGTAAAACTCGCTTGCCTCCCAAGCGCCGTGATAAATGACGCGGTTGGGTTACCCTCGTCCGTATTGATGAGAATCCCGTAAATGGGGGACACGATCTCTGCTTTGACAAGACGTGCCAAGGAAACCGGCTCGCAAAACACGCTGAGGTGGAAAAGTGAAAAATATTCGAATAAAGGCTTGGCCGTAGTGTGATGTCACGCTGCGGAATACGTCAGCAGATTAGATTTGTTTTAATATTATTCTCTCTGTGGCAATACGTGGAAACTTATTTTGCAGAGCCGGACACTACTCTTGGTGTTTACAAACTTTTATGAAGAATTTGGAGGAGGAACCCGCCTTGCAATGTCGAAGACAATCTACGCGCCGGACTCGTCGTCATTGAAGCCTGGTTCAGGGGCTACTGAGGGAGTCCTGGATTAGGGGGTGTTCGGGTAGCCGGACTATACCTTCAGCCAGACTCCAGGACTATGAAGATACAAGATTGAAGACTTCATCCCGTGTCCGGATGGGACTTTCCTTGGCGTGGAAGGCAAGCTTGGCGATGCGGATATTCAAGATCTCCTACCATTGTAACCGACTTTGTGTAACCCTAACCCTCTCTGGTGTCTATATAAACCGGAGGGTTTTAGTCCGTAGGACAACTTCATCATACAACAATCATACCATAGGCTAGCTTCTAGGGTTTAGCCTCCTTGATCTCGTGGTAGATCTACTCTTGTACTACCCATATCATCAATATTAATCAAGCAGGATGTAGGGTTTTACCTCCATCAAGAGGGCCCGAACCTGGGTAAAACATCATGTTCCTTGCCTCCTATTACCATCCGGCCTAGACGCACAGTTCGGGACCCCCTACCCGAGATCCGCCGGTTTTGACACCGACATTGGTGCTTTCATTGAGAGTTCCTCTGTGTCGTCGCCTTTAGGCCCGATGGCTCCTTCGATCATCAACAACGATGCAGTCCAGGGTGAGACTTTTCTCCCCGGACAGATCTTTGTCTTCGGCGGCTTCGCACTGCGGGCCAATTCGCTTGGCCACCTTGAGCAGATCGAAAGCTACGCCCCTGGCCATCAGGTCAGGTTTGGAAGCCTAAACTACACGGCTGACATCCGCGAGGACTTGATCTTCGACGGATTCAAGCCACAGCCAAGCGCGCCGCACTGTCTCGATGGGCATGATATAGCTCTGCCGCCGAACAGCGCCTTGGAGGCCGCACACGCATCGGTTCCAACCATTGATTCGGAGCCTACTGCGCCGATCGAGGATCAGCGGTTGGATGTTGCCTCAGGGGCTGCGATCTCAGAGGCGATCGAGCCGAACTCCAGCCCCGCACTCCGCATGGCCCGTGACTCCGAGGAGCCGGATTCCTCTCCGAACTCCGAGCCCCCCGCGCCCCTGCCGATCGAATCCGATTGGGCGTCGATAATGGAGTTCACCGCCGCGGACATCTTTCAGCACTCGCCCTTCGGCGACATCCTGAATTCTCTAAAGTCTCTCTCTTTATCAAGAGAGCCCTGGCCGGACTACGGTCAGCAAGGTTGGGATACGGACGATGAAGAAATTCAAAACCCACCCACCACCCACTTCGTAGCCACTGTCGACGACTTAACCGACATGCTTGAGTGGTCAGTTTTGAGATTCATTGACTGGTGCAACATACATAAGCAGACACTTACCAAAGATAGCAGAGGTCATAGCGTTGATTTGGCGCTTCAAACCGGCTAGTTCTTCAACCACCGGTTTCAGGGCTTCCTCGGCATCTACAGCTCTTTTGATCAAACTGGCTTTTTCGGTTTCCCATTCAGCACGATCTTGGTTGAAGGATTCTTTCAATTTTTCCATTCCGGCCAGGGCCTGCGTCAGTTCCTCTTTGGCTTTTGCAGCTTCGGCTTGTTGAGACTTCACATTTTCTTGCAAGTCAGAGTTTTGGGCATCTTTACTTCTCACTTCAGCCTGCAACATTGAAGGTATATTCAACAAAACAACATATTTATGCACTAAGTATAAAGCATATAACAAGTTATCCACTTCATACTTGGGGGCTAATGCCTATTTGCTCTCAAATACTACCCTCTATACAAGTTTCTAGAACAATGCAAGCATTGTCCTTAACACTTGGGGGGTAATGTACGTTTGTTCTAAACCGGCGATGTGGATTAAAAACCAGATTAACTTGCCAAGTTAAACCGGCCTTTGGGGGCTATGCTGCAGAACGTTATCTAATTTTTTCAAACATGAGTCTTATCTATGATTGAGGACACGCCTTTGCAAGGATCAATGATGGGATGCTTGAAGTGTTACAAAGACCCGGTTTATGATTAACAATCATAAAACGGCTCTTGGAGGCTACTTGGAATAGTATTTCAACTATAAATCAATATACAAGGGAGAAGCATTTACCTCATATCGTTCTTTCATCAAATTCACCAAACCGGCTTCATAATCCCGGTTTTAGTGCAGACGGTTCAAGAAGCCGGAATGAAGCTCATCAGCGTTAAGATGAGCATAGTTTGATAAGTCGCTGCTCCATTTACCTTTATCCCTGGCAATTTGCTCTTCTTTGGCACTATGCTGAGCCAAAATGACGGGATAACCAGGAGAGCTGTGGCATGTTCTAGTAATAATAACGTCATCACCTTGGCCTTCAGGATTTTTGGTGGATGATGATGGAATTTCAGTGTCTTTCATTGGATTATCCCGGTTTGGTTCTGCCGGTTCAGTATCAGGGGCGGCAGGCTCGGCATCTGTTGGTTCATCAGTATGTTGGCCGTCAAGGGGCGGATCATCAAAAGTTGTTTCAGGATGGAGGCCTTTCGGTTCACCAGTCTTCTCCAGTTCACCTCTTGGTTCTTCTTCGGCAACAGGGTCTTCTGCCGGATTGGTGACCCGAGCTTTCTTGCTGGGTCTGGCTTTGGCCCTGCAAACAGAATAAAAAAAGGATTAACATCCTGTTCAAAAGATGTAGGGCGCATTGAAAGGAAAGGTTTGTCATAACTCACCCGGCCACAGTTTTCAAAGGGGGGAGTTGAGTTGCTGTCGATTCACCAGAAGAGGAAGGAGGTGTCACCTGATAATTTGAATTGGACGGATTAAGAGGCTGTTTGAAATAACCTGCCTTGGGGTAAGAATGGTCAGAAGTAGGAGAGACCTCAGACCGGCGCTTCCGAACCGGAGTATCAGGTAAACCGGTAGAGGTGACCTGTTGGCCACTATGCCGGGTTGTCCGGCGAGCTTCATGCTGTTGAGTCTTCAAAATAAATGTTGGATCCAAGTGAGCAAGAGGATGAGAAAAGCTTACTTTCCGGATTGCTTGGTGAGTTTTTTTGTGTTGGCATAGAGTCATCAGCCTGACTAGCTTCTGCCTCCTCCTGAGGAAGATCATTGTTAACAAGATGCATAAAAAGAGAGCCAAGTGAGTCAAGTTCTACCTCAACTTATGGGTCATCAGTATCATCATCAAGTTCCATATTAATCCGGTCAGCTGTTTTCCGCTTTGACGTCCGTTTTAAGGCTTTGGTCTTCGGGCGGGTTGGTTTGACCGCTTTGTCTCCAGTTGGCTTTGCTGCTTTCTCTATGGATTTCCATTTCCAGAAAGGGTCATCACCCTATATATATATATATAAAGAAGAAGGGTTACAACTTGTATAAGTTAAAGATATTAGAGATGAAGAGGAAGTGTAATGCTTACAGCAGGCGGTTTGTTCTTGGTATAGAAGGGACTCAGACCGGTTTGACTACAGACCAGTTCCGATTCATTCAGAATTTTCTTTACACCTTCAGTAACTTCTTCCTCAGATAATTGGATGTTGCAGTGGCGTTGAGGATTGTCAACTTCACTGGTATATTCACACATTAAACCGGGACGCCGGCTTAGCGGCAAGATACTCCAGGATATCCAACAGTGCACAAAATCCACACCTGTTAAACCGTTTTCCATAAAGGCCCGGAGCTTGGCGATTTGAGGAGCGTATTTTTCCCTTTCTGAAGAGCTCAGGCGTTGTGGCATTGGGTGAGTATTGGATAATCTATGATCACGGAAGCCGGGGAGGGGATTTTCATCCTCAGGCGAAGTGTCTTTGCAATAAAACCATGTTTGGTTCCATTCCTTTGGGTGGCTATGGTGTTTGGCATGAGGAAATTCCACTTCTTTCCGCTTTTGAATCGAGACACCACCAAGCTCTGTGTTCGGGCCATTCACAAACTCTGTGCGCCGGTTTAAGTGAATGAAATCCCAGAACAATTCTGCAGTTGGTTCTTCTTGTAAATAGACTTCACAGAAGACTTGGAAATTGCATAAGTTGGAGACTGAGTTGGGACCAATATCTTTTGGATGCAGTTGGAAGCTGGCAAGCACATCTCGATAAAATTTTGACCCTGGCGGTTTGAAACCACGACCTATATGGTCAACAAAGATTACCACCTCGCCTTGTCTTGGGGTTGGAGGATTCTTTGTTCCCAGAACTCGCCATTTGATCTCAGTTTTCTTAGGCAGAGAGCCGATGCTAACCATCTCATTCAATTGAGCTTTAGTAACCCGAGAACGAGCCCAGTTGCAGGTAGTGAATTGTTTGTCCATTGCAAAGCGAACAAACTGAAAATGAAAGGCCGTGTTATAAATTATGCATGATTATACACAAGAGACAAGGGAGTAAGAAACATGCTGATATGATAAATGGTACAACCCGGAGACTAGTATAATGAGAGAGAAAAGTAATGCTAGCACAGGGTTGATCAGACACTGTTAAACCGGAGCATAATTATGAAGGTAACATGCTCTTCCGGTTTATCAGAGGGCTAATGTCATAGACTATTTATACAATGTTAAACCGCTTATATTAGTGCGAGGAGAAACGAATCTCACAGGAACATAGAAACAGATCTCATAGTGATGTATAAAACTTTCAGATCTAAAGATAAGACAGAAAAGCAAAAATAATTGGATCTTGAAGGGATGCAGAACTGAAGCAATTTTTGATAGACTAGATCAGTTCTTTGCGCATAAGGATTTGTGATGACCATGGTAGGTAAGCTACGGCAAGGGATGCATCAAGCATGAAGTGTCCATCTATTAAAGGAAAAACATGGAAGAATAGCACTGATGAACTTCAGAAGAACTGTGAAGAATGTCGAAACCCTAGAACAGATCTATGGTGAAAAAAGCAGAGAACTTACCGGAGCTGGTGAGGAAGCGGAAGGGCGCCGCAGTATTCTGGTGTGTTTAGGGTGATGCAGCGGCCAAGGTCGGAGCAGAGGTGACGGTCGACGGTGGCGGCGGAGCTCCAGAGGCTGAGCGGCGCGAGGAAGACGACACGAAGAGGCACGGGGGGAAACGGTGAAAATGACCCCTCGGTCCTATTTATAAGGCGAAGTAATAAAATGGCAAGTACGGGAATTAAGGAGCCCAAAAAATGGATAAGTTAATAAAGGTGTCGCCTCGATGACTGGATATATATTAAATGAAGGAAATCTCTGACATCAACGGATGGATGACGTTAGGGCGGTTTATCGTAATTTTGAAGTATGACGTCACGGCGGTTTACGAGATCAAAAATGAAGATAAGAGAGAAGATTTTTTCTAAAGTGTGGAAGATTGACATGAACAAGTTCAAACCAATCTGGGGCCTAATGTTGGGGATATTACTACTAGAGGTAAACCAGCCTTATGTAGCCGGGTTGACTCTTTGAAGATTAGAAGCCTATGAAGATGTAAAGATGATGGCACTTTACGAAGGGCCCAAAGGCGGGTTACAGTCTATAAATGTAAACCGGCCTAGTCATGTAACTTGTATAGTAAGATAGAAAGAGAGAGGCCGAACCGGATACGTTTATAAACCAGCTTCGGGACTCTGTAGCCCGGCGGGCGTCAACCTATGTATATAAAGGGACGACCCGGCCGCGGTTTAGGGAGAGACAATAACAACTCGAGAGCCAGACAAAGCGGATTCGCTCCCTGGCCTTCGAAACCCTAGCAATACCAATCACAACTAGACGTAGGCTTTTACCTTCATCGAAGGGGCCGAACTAGTATAAACTCTCGTGTCCCCTTGTCCGGTTTAACCCCTTTAAGCTAACCCGTTGCGATGGCTCCATGACTAAGTCCTTTCACGAGGACATCTGCCGTGACAAACCCACGACAGTAGGCCTATCCATATAGCTATGAAAGGATTCATTCTACTCCCGCCCAAGCCGGAGCTACAACAGGCATATCGATGAACCAGCCGTATCAAGCAGCGCGAGGAATCGTAATCCACCCCGTGGCAATAAAACGACGGGTGGCGGTGGCAATGCCCAAGATGTAGTGGACCGCGCTAGGGCACGTCGGGAAGCCGAGTTAGCGGCACAGCACGAAGCTCCGGTTCGTCAACTCACGCCGGTTCGTTAGTTCACTCCGGTTTGTGCAACAACATCGGTGGAGCCAGGGGTTACCTCCAGTTCTTTGGGAGTGCCATGTCTTGTCCCAGCATTGTGCAATGTGCGGTTACCCAAGGATTTCAAAGGCCCATGTAAGGTGCCAAATTACACCGCTGATTTATCCCCCAAGTCATGGGTGGAGAGCTATGAGATGGCAATGGAGATGCTGGATGTGGACGAAGCGGCGTGTGCCAAATAATTTACCATGATGTTAGAGGGAACAACTCGCACATGGTTGAAAAATCTGCCAGCCAACTCTATTGGATCATGGGCCGAATTAAGGGCCCAGTTTATCCAGAACTTCAAAGATACGTGCAAGAAGCCCATGTCCATCGTGGATTTAGCTGCCTGTGTCCAGGAGGAATGAGAATCAACAACCCACTGGGTGCGCCGGGTTTCAGAGATTTTGCATTCATCAGACCCCATCAATGCTGACACAGCCGTTTTAACATTAGAAGGCAATTGTCGGATTGCACCTTTGAAGCTGAAATTGGGACGGCTCAAACGCCATTGTAATGACATGGGAACGCTTATGGCGGCTCTGGTAAAATATGCCGACTCTGATAATGCCAAGGACCCTGAGTCTGATGATGACAAGACATGGAAGGGAAAGAAGAGCGGCAACACCAAGGGGCAGCAGCATAATCCGGCGGGTCATGCGAACAACGGTAAACGCAAGGCGGATAATAGCTTGGACTTTGTGGCTAACACCAACACCCAGGATAACGGTCAGCGGCGTAAGGGTAAACCGCCCCAGAGGGGTGGAGGGTCAGGCCCCAATCTGGAGCGCGTGTTAAACTAGCCTTGCCCAAAGCACGGATCAAAGGAGAGGCCAACTATGCATCTTTGGAAGGATTGCTTCATCATGCGGGAGTTCAAAAATTCAAATCTCTTTCAATATGACAATGGACCGCCCGACGGTTCAGGAGGCGGTTTCCATGGGCCGGGTTATGGTGCTGGCAGTTCTGGTCCAGGGTTCCAGGGCAACCAAACCGGACATGGCAATCAGAACAGCCAGGGCAACAAGGGAGGTTACAACCATCAGGGGAATCAATAGCAGCAGCAATCGGGGTATCAGAGCAATCCAAAATAGTTGAATAGTGGGCAGTATCATGTCTTCACCACTAGCTTATGTAAGCGCGATCAGAAGCTTCATAAAAGAGCCGTGAACTCAGTTGAACCGGCGGTACCTTGTTATCTACGCTGGTCTGAACAACCCATCCTGTGGAGTCGAGAGGATCATCCACCTGGGGTTGACAATCCGGGTCATCTGGCTTTAGTGGTGGCACCTCAGGCTGGGGGGTATAAATTTACCAAGGTGCTTATGGATGGAGGAAGTAGTATCAATATCCTTTACTACGAAACCTTTCGTCGCATGGGGTTAACAGATAAGAATCTTAAACCGTCAAACACTGTGTTTCATGGGGTAGTGCCTGGTAAATCAGCACACCCGGTTGGCAAGATAGCTCTGGAAGTTGCTTTTGGAGACGATCATGATTCAAGATCAGAGGTGTTGACTTTTCAAATGGTGAGAATCAAGAGTCCATATCATGCCCTGTTCGGATGACCGGCTTATGCTAAGTTCATGGCAATGCCCTGTTATGTCTATTTGCAGCTTAAGATGCCGGGTCATAAGGGGACCATCACGGTGCATGGGATCCGAAAGATTGCTTTGGAATGTGAAGAAGGTGATGTAGCTTATGCTGAGTCAGTTTGTGCCACAGAGGAGCTGAAATTTTATAAGGACAATGTTGATCCGACAGATATGACTTCTCTGAAAAAGCCAACTACTGAGCATGATCTGGCACTGAAATTTAAGTCGGCCGAGGAGACTAAGCTGGTTGACTTGGTTCCTGGCGATTCATCCAAGCAGTTTAGCATCAGCGCTAACCTGGATCCAAAATAGGAAAGCACACTCATCGAGTTCATCCGTGAGAACCGGGACATCTTTGCATGGAAGCTTTCTGACATGCCAGGTGTACCGAGGGAACTCGCTGAGCACACCCTTAATATAGATCCTAAGTTTAAACCGGTCAAGCAGTTTCTTCGCCGCTTCAATGAAGAAAGGCGTAAAGCTATTGGTGAGGAGGTAGCCCGGCTTTTGGCAGCAGGGTTTATTGTGGAGGTCTTTCACCCTGAGTGGCTAGCTAATCCGGTGCTGGTACTTAATAAAAACGGCACTTGGCGTATGTGTGTAGACTGCACAGACTTAAATAAGGCCTGTCCAGCTGACCCCTTGGCTCTCCCTCTTATCGATCAAATTATTGATGCTACAGCAGGTTGCGACCGTTTGTGTTTTCTGGATGCTTATTCTGGTTAACATCAGATCGAAATGGCAGTTTAAGACCAGGAGAAGACAACCTTCATAACTCCCTTTGGAGCCTTCTGCTATGTATCTATGCCTTTCGGGCTCAAGAGTGCTCAGGCAACTTATCAGCGTTGCGTCCAGAATTGTCTGCATAAACAGATTGGGTGCAATGTCCATGCATATGTGGATGATATTGTAGTGAAATCCAGAAAGGAGGAGACATTGATAGGTGACTTGAGGGAAACTTTTGATAACCTCCGGGTTTATAAGATGATGCTTAATCCGGCCAAATGTGTCTTTGGTGTACCGGCGGGCAAGCTTTTGGGTTTTCTGGTGTCTAACAGGGGTATTGAAGCTAATCCGAAGAAGATCACGTCTATCACGTCTCTGGCTAAACCGGCGTGCATTAATGATGTTCAACATTTGGCGGGCCAGATTGCGGCCTTAAGCCGGTTTATCAGTCGCCTTGGAGAGAAGGCTATCCCTTTGTATCAGATGCTAAAGAAAACAGATCACTTCGCCTGGAGTGATGCTGCTGATGAAGCGCTCGAAGATCTGAAGAGACTGTTAGCCAAGCCACCTGTCCTTGCGGCTCTGGTTGATAAGGAGCCCTTATTGCTATATGTGGCTGCTAATGCCCGAGCTGTTAGTGTGGCTATTGTTGTGGAGCGCAAGGAGGTTGGGAGAGAATATCCAGTTCAACGGCCGGTTTATTATATCAGCGAGGTGCTTATCGAGTCCAAACAGAGATACCCACATTGGCAGAAGCTGGTGTATGGGGTTTTTATGGCAAGCCGGAAGCTCAAGCATTATTTTCAGGGTCACTCTATCACAGTGGTCAGTTCATCCCCCTTGGGAGATATCATCCAAAACAGAGAAGCAACTGGCTGGATTGCTAAATGGGATATTGAGCTTGGACCTCACGGGCTAAAGTATACACCTCACACAGCAATCAAATCCCAAGCACTTGTGGACTTCATCAATGATTGGACAGAATCGCAAGCATCGGAGGAAAAGCCAGACAAAACTTATTGGTCTATTCATTTTGATGGGTCCAGACAATTGGAGGGCTCGGGGGCTGGAGTCATATTAACTTCCCCACGAGGTGATAAGTTTTGTTATGTTCTCCGTTTAATGTTCCCTTGTACTAACAATGCAGCTGAGTATGAGGCCTTGCTCCATGGTCTTCGGATGGCTAAGGAAATGAACTTAAGCCGGGTTAAGTGCTTTGGTGACTCGGACCTGGTGGCTCAACAGGTATCTGGCACTTGGGATTCCAAGGATCCACTCATGGCAGCATATAGACGAGAGGTGGATGCAGTGGCTGGTCATTTCAAGGGTTATCAAGTGGACCATATAGACCGGCGGGAGAATGAAGTGGCAGACGCTTTAAGTCGCTTAGGCTCTCAACGTAACCCGGTGCCACCCAATACCTTTCTTGATGTACTGCATAATCCGTCAGTGAAGATACCTACAGAGGAGGATCTGGTTGTACCCGACCCAGAGGCTCAATTGGTGGCGGCTCTTCATGTTATTCCAGATTGGACGGTCCCATATTTGGCATACATGAACCGGGGCGAGTTACCAGACGATGAAAACTTGTCCCGGGAGACAATCCAGCAATCCAAGTCAATGACCATTGTCAATGGGGAGCTACATCATTGTAGCATCACAGGAGCAATTCAGCGTTGTGTCTCTCCTCAAGAAGGTTGTGAGATTTTGCGTGAGATCCACGAGGGAGATTGTGGTCACCATGCCAGTTCAAAATCCTTGGTGGCTAAGGCCTTTCTTCACGGCTTCTATTGGTTGACGGCTCATGCTGATGCTGAGAATTTGGTCAAGAGGTGTGATGGTTGTCAAAAGTTTGCACGCCGCGCTCATGTTTTGGCTCAAGAATTAAGAATGATTCCAATAACTTGGCCGTTTGCAACTTGGGGGCTCGATATGGTTGGACCTTTTAAGAGGTCCAAGGACAAGAAGACCCACCTGCTGGTGGCGGTTGATAAGTTTACCAAGTGGGTTGAGGCAGAGCCAGTCAGTAAGTGTGATGCGGCCACGTCGGTTCAATTCATCAAAAAGGTGATATTCCGGTTTGGTTTTCCACACAGCATTATCACTGATAATGGTACTAATCTGTCGAAGGGTGCTATGGAAGAATTTTGTCAACGTGAGCACATCCGGCTTGACGTGTCATCAGTGGCTCACCCCCAATCTAATGGTCAAGCAGAAAGGGCCAATCAAGATATTCTACGAGGTATCAAACCCCGACTTATGATTCCTTTAAAGCGGACGCCGGGTTGTTGGGTGGAGGAGTTACCTTCCGTGTTATGGAGCATCAACACCACACCCAAACAGATCTACGGGTTACACGCCTTTCTTCATGGTTTACGGAGCAGAGGCAGTTCTCCGTAGTGACATATGTCATGACTCGCCCCGTGTGGCGGCTTATGTTGAAGCGGATAATGAAAAAGCGCGTCAGGACTCATTGGACCTGTTAGATGAGGAGCGTGATCTTGCAGCGGCACTTTCAGCGATTTATCAACAAGATCTGCAACGTTATCACAGCCACCGGGTTAAAACCAGAACTTTTCAAGAAGGTGATCTGGTGCTCCGGCTCATCCAGGATCAGACCGATATGCACAAGTTATCCCCACCTTGGGAAGGGCCTTTTGTGGTCAGCAAAAAATTGCACAATGGATCGTACTACCTTATCGATGTTCGAGAGCATAGAGACTCACGTAAATCGGAGGAGGAGACCCAGCGGCCGTGGAATATAGCTCATCTTCGGCCTTACTATACTTGAGCCATAGGCTCTTTTTTATGTACGTAATTATGACAGTGTATATATTATGATTAATATAATAAACCAGAGCCTCAGCTAAAGCGGGGTCTCTGTTGTTTTACATCATATGTGTTTACATGGAGGTCTCTGTTTACAAAGCGGAATTCTGTTGATCCGGCTTGAAAAGCCACACATATAAAAGGAAATCACTAGGGGGCTTGGTCATATCTGAACCTTAGCTACACCTCTTGATCGGCTTAGGGCCAAAGGGAAATCACTGGGGGGCTTGGTTGTATTCACACCATAGCTACACCTCTTGATAGGCTTAAGGCCAAAACGAAATTATGTGGGGCCAAAGAGAGTATTGCACCAGCACAACTCAAACATAGGCACCCACTGAGCACAACTCAAATATTGCTTGGGGGCTCTTTGCTTCTCAAAGAACAAAGAGTTTGCACCCTTGCAATAGGCTATCAAGCCAGGCTTGGAAGCCAAGTGTATTCGCCTAAATCCCCGGGTTATCCTGCCTCTTTAAGCAAGCCACTCCATCCAGGTAAACCTGGTATGACCCATCGAACATTTGACAAGTCAATCTCATAGACCCTGAACTTGTCAAAGTTAAAATGATGATTGGTTAAAGATTGAGGTCCATCTTAAAAGGCTTTGAAAAATGGTTTAACTCAGTGGCCTGGCAGCCCATGAAAAGCCTCGATTTAGGGCCTGGCAGCCCATGAAAAGCCTCGAATATTCTTCTTGTATTTTTTGCAAAGTTTTTCTTTTCTTTTGATAAAATTCATAAGTGTTTTCTGATAAACCGGCGTTTATTATAACCCGGCATGGCTTACAATGCTAAATTGTTAGTACATGATCAGCTATAATCCGGCCTTTATTGTTCCGGTCTGGTTTTGACTACAAGTCACCAATATTATATGGATAAAACCGGTGTTTATCATAACCTGGTACGGTTTTCTCGTAAACCGGCAAACCTGGAAGGAGTCATCTATACTCCAGCTTGGTGTTATCACCCTTTTATAACAATCATGGGTCAAACAACGAGGTAACATGTATTTTTTATTTTATATCTGGTTGTTTTAAACAACCTTAACTTTACACTGAAGCTATATATTTGGGCATCATGACCCGTCCAGCGGTAAACCGCCAGGACCCTTTCAATTTCTTGTATGTAGGAACAAGTTAAAATACAGCCACTGCAGGTTATGCATATAATAAAGATCCCAAAAGCATGGCGAGTTATCAGTATCAAGCAAAATAAGTGTGCTCGATGGCACAACAGAGAAGTGTTTGAACTAGCCTATTACAAGGCGCTTTAATGCCCACACTGGATAATTGTTTCAATAAGAATGGTAGCCTGCGACAGACTAAACCATCCTCCGGTTCAGGATTCATCATCAGGGCGACTTGAAGATTGAGGGTCATCTTGAGTCGGTGCATCCTCTTCTTCTCTACCCAGTGGCTGGAAATCAATCGTTGTCCAATCGATTCCAGTTAAAGCTTGGAACACGGCTTCTTCACTTATAAGGGTGGAAGGATCAATGTCAGGGGCATAAGTGTGCTTGCGAATTGGCGGAACAAGATCTTCTACATCATGTGATGGCGCAGGATATCTTTTCTGATCAGCATCGTAAACCGGCTGGTAATGAGACAGATCCGTTTCATCCGCCAATTTGCTTGCTATGGGTCGCAATTCCCTTGTTAGCCTTCGGAGATCATCATTGTTGAATTCTGAACCGTCTTCCTTCACGCCGGGATAGCCTTGGCCAATATCTGCTGGTTCCAGGTCTGGAATCCATGCCTTGGCACGGATTAGCGCAGTCAGCGTGCCTGACCTTGCAGCTGATCTTTTGAGTTCATCCAGCCGGACAGGCAACATGGATAGCTTCTCGATAGTTTCTTTTATCAGTGTTGGAGGAGGCCTGTTATAAGCAGCAGTGCAGATAGCCCGTTGGGATCTGGAATAGAACTGCTCTATCAAGGTGTAGGCTGCCTTCAGCTTCATCCGCATGTCAGAGCCCAAATGGGTAATGCGGGTCCCTGTGACATTGCAAGCATCAGTAAACCGGTAATTGACGCGGTAGAATGACTTTTAAAATATCAGATGAGGATGCTTACCAAATACAATAGAGGTCATAGCATTTATTTGCCGCTTTAAACCAGTCAGTTCTTTGACCACTGGTTTAAGGGCTGCCTCTGCGTCTTCGGCCTTCTTTACTAAAGCGGCCTTCTCCGTGTCCCAATATGCACGTTCCTTATTGAAGTTTTCCTTCAGCTTCTCCATGGCTGTTAAGGCATTAGTCAGTTCCTCTTTGGTTTTAGAAGCATCCGCTTGTTGAGATTTGATGAACAAACATGTCATCAACAGGCTATATATATTTGAAGTACCAAGCGTATAACAAGTTATGCACTTTGCACTTGGGGGCTAATGCCTACTCGCTTCATTCTAGAAAATTATTTCAAGTCCCAAGTATAATACACACATTATTCTTGGTACTTGGGGGCTAATGTACATATGCTCAAAAGTAACAGTGGTTAAAGTCCCAGTTCACCTTAAAAAGGTAAACCGGCCCTTGGGGACTACAAAGGCGAAAGATACAAGGATACAATGCTAAAGTACCGGTTCATTTTTAAAGGATCAACCGCCCCTTGGAGGATAAGTATGCAGAAGTACGGTATTATGAAGTCCCGGTTTTTGATTACTATCATAAATCAGCCCTTGGGAGCTACTGGAATTGGTACTTACAATTGGACTTAAGAGAGAAAAGGATTTGTACTTACTTCATAACGTTCCTTCATCAAATTCACTAAACCAGCTTCGTAGTCACGGTTTGTGTATAGACGGTTCAGAAAACCATAATGGAGCTCCTGGGCATTAAGGTGGACATAGCTTGATAAATCGGTGCTCCACTTGCCTTTCTCCATGGCAGCACGTTCTTCTTTGGCACTATGTTTTGCCAATACAACAGGATGACCAGGGGAGGTGTGGCCAACGCCAATAATGATAACCTCATCTTCCTTGTCGCCAGCAGCCTTTACTAGAGTTGATGGAATATCAGTAGCCTTAACCGGACTAGACGGTCCATCATCAGTATGGACTGGACTTGCCGGTTTATCAGCTTGCACTGCGGTATCAACTTCTACTTGTCTAGTAGAAACATGATCAGGGGGTGGCAGTTCATCAAGCGTGGCATCAGCAGTTGCTCTCTCCGGTTCTGAAATTTTTGCCGGTTCAACTGTCACATGGTCATCAGATGGTTTGTCTACACGACCCTTCTTACTGGCTCAGGCCTTGGCTCTGAAAGAGAAGATATACACATCAGTATAGCACATAAGAATAAAGCGTCAAAAGGAGACAGCTTAAGACATTTACCCAAGGACGGTCTTGAGGGGTGGAAGTTGTGTGGCAGTTGATTCGCCGGATGATGAAGGTGGTGTTCCCTGATAATTCGAATCGGACAGATTAAGAGGCTGTCGGAAATAACCCTCCTTGGGGTAAGAAGTATTGGAAGTATTTGAAACCTCAGATTGGCGCTTCCGAACCGGAGTATTTGGTAGACCGGTTGAAGTAATTACTTGGCCGCTATGACGGGTTGTGAGGCAGGCTTCGTGTTGCTGCTTCTTCAAAAGAAAGTTTGGGTCCAAGTAAGCTAGGGGTGAGAAAATCTTACTTTCCAGATTGCTTGACGGATTTTTTGTGTTGGCAGAGGATCTGAACCGGAGGGAAGGATAATTACCTCTGCCTCGTCAGCTTGGCTGCCCTCGGCGTCATCCTAATAAATATCATTGTCAATGAGGTGTATGAAAAGTGAACCGAGAGAATCAAGTTCTACCTCTGCATCTGGTTCATCAGGGTCGTCATCAAGCTCTAAACCGATTGGCTCAGTTACCTTCCTCTTAGTAGATTTCTTGACAGCCTTCGTTTTTTGACGAGGAGCCTTAACCATTTTCTCTTGAGGTTTCTTTTTCCAGAACGGGTCATCACCCTGTTTAAAAGATGAGCAGAGGATATTGAAAGTTGCAGTTCAAAAATATCAGGTATAAAGCGGAAGCAAAATAATTCTTACAGCAGGCGATTTGTTCTGTCTGTAAAAGGGACTTAGCCCGGTCTTGCTACAGACAGCTTCCAGTTCATTCAGCATTTTCTTGACAGACTCAGTAACTTCATCATCTGTTAGCTGGATGTCAATATGACGTTGGGAGTCTTCTACGTCACCGGTATACTCACACATTAAACCGGAGCGGCGACTTAACGGCAAGATACTCCAGGATATCCAGCAACGAACGAAGTCCACACCTGTTAAACCGTTGGCCATGAAAGCTCTAAGCTTGGCGAGTTGTGGTGCATACGAGGCCCGTTCCTTGGCACTTAGTCGTTGCGGAAGCAGATGAGTATTGGCAAGCCGGTGAGCACGGTAACCCAGCAGAGGATTCTCATCTTCAGGAGAGGTGTCCTTGCAATAGAACCAAGTTTGATTCCACTCCTTTGGGTGATTGTGATGTTTGGCGTGAGGAAAACTAACATCCTTCCTTTTCTGAATGGAGACGCCACCGAGTTCAGTATTGGGCCCGTCTACGGATTCAGTGCGACGGTTGAAGTGGAAGAAATCCCGGAACAGCTCGACAGTCGGCTCTTCTTGTAGATAGGCTTCACAAAACACCTAAAAGTTGCAGATATTGGATACAGAGTTGGGTCCAATGCCCTGAGGGTGGATCTGAAAGCTGGCAAGTACATCTCGAAAAAACTTGGATCCAGGCGGTTTAAAACCATGGCCCATATGATCAGCAAACACTACTACTTCACCATCTCTGGGGGGTAGGAGGATTTTCCGGACCAGGAACTCGCCACTGGATTTCATTCTTCTTCGGTAAGGTACCAATTTTGACACATCCGTTTAGTTGCTCCTCTGTAACCCAAGAAGGGGGCCCAGTTACAGGAATAGAATTGTTTGGCCATTGCAAGTGAAGAGCTGGAAAAGATAACTGCCGGTTTATGATTCATAATGACAATGCATAAAGTACAACAGGTTGAGGAAAAAGGAATTCATGGATGTAAAATTGATAAACCGGAGGAAGTTATAAACCACCTACGACAGAGTGTTTATAAATGGTAAAAGCGATGAGAGGTTTACAAGGGGACTAATGGCATATGACAGAGTACTTTCTACAAGGATAAACCACCTACACAAATAAGGAAGACATAGATCTAAGGCAGGAATGACTAAGTGAGGAAAAACAGGTTTCACAAGTTTGCATTGGAATTTTGGATCTACCGTAAGTCAGGAAAAGAAAAAATATCTAGACCTAAAAAATTTTGGTCCTGAAGCAGTTCACAAAAGGTCCAGACCAAGTTCTTATGTGCTTAAAGTTTGGTTTAATGGCGGAGATAAGGAATATCATAGTTACTGCACGAAACGCATCAAGCATGAGGTCTGCTATCTATGGACATACGAAGAACACGAATAGAGCGCCATGAACCCATATGAACCCTAAGTGGATCTACAGAGGAGAGAAGGGAGAGACTTACAGCGGCTGTTGAAGTAGCGGAGGTGCGCCACGTCTCTCTTGTGCGATCAGGTCGATGCAGCGGCCAATGGTGAGGCAAAGGTGAATCTCGACGACGGCGGCGGCGCTCGGGTGCAGGAGCATCGCAAGGAGGAAGAAGAGATGGAGAGGCAAAGGAAAGAAAGGGAAAGGGGTCCTCGGCCCTATTTATAAGGGTAAAGAGATAAGCTACAGGCGTGGGAATCGAGGAGCCCAAATAAATGGATATATAATGAGGTTGTCGTTTTGATTGTTGGATGCTCATAAATGAAAGGTATCTTCGGCTTTAAATGAACAGATGACGTCATGGTGGTTTACTATAAAATCTGGAGGATGACGTCACGGCGGTTTACAAGATCTATGTGAAGGTGCAAAGGGAGGAATTCTTCTAAGTGTTGAAGATTGACATGAACAAGTTCAAATCAATCTGGGGCCTAATGTTGGGGATATTACTACTGGACATAAACCGGCCAGGAGAGGCCGGGTTATCCTCATGATGATTACCTTACTTGAAGCCCGTGAAGATATGAAGGATGGCGCTTCATGGAGGCCCAAGGCCCAAAGGCGGGTTAAAGCCTATAGATGTAAACCGACATTGATGTATGCTTGTATGATAAGATAGGAGTAGAGACCGAGCCGGACACGTTTATGATCCGGCCTCGGGACTCTGTAAACCGGCGGGCGTCGACCTATGTATATAAAGGGGCGACCCGACGGCGGTTTAGGGACAACACACAACAACTTGAGAAACAGGCAAAGCGGATTCGCTCCCTAGTCATCGAAACCCTAGCAATTCCATCACAACTGGAGTAGGCTTTTACCTTCATCGTAAGGGGCTGAACCAGTATAAAACTCTCGCGTCCTTTGTCCGCTTTAACCCCTTTAAGCTAACCCTTAGCGATGGCTCCACGACTAAGTACTTTCACAAGGACATCTGCCGTGACAAAACCACGGCTTTTCCCCTACAACAATTGTATCAATAAACCCTTCCACATCGTCACGATGTGGTTCCTCTACACTGCCCTCAAAAGGGATCAAACAAACCCGACAAAAATCACGAAGTGACATCTCCTTATGCTCATCATATAAGTAAAATTCCACCATAGGTGGTGAGCTCCTAGCATGGAAATAAAAGTTTTGCACAAAGATATTGGTGAGTAAGAGATACTGTTCACGTTGGTCGTGGAGGAAGGCAGTGAGGCCTGCATTCTCAGCCAATTCATAGAAATCATCATAAATCCCGGCTGCTCTCAAGAAATCATCACAAGGCCATTCACACGGCTGAACCTCCGCGGTGCGAGGGAGATTGTACTTGGGCTTCTTGTTCTCTTCACTTTGTTTATCCTTCGAGCTTCGGCTCGACGAGCCCCTCAAAAATCTCTTCATCTTTTTCTGGAAATTTCTGAAATTTTTAGTAACTTCAAAATAAAAGTGAACCAAACTCAAGAAAATTGATAGAAACTACTCCTACAAGTGCCTAGAGGCAATATCATGCATTAAAACTACTTTTGACCACATAAATTTGACATGCAAGATCAAGAATAGGGTCACCTAAGCATCAAAAATTTGCAATGAATAAAGCACATGAAGAAAAAC
Organism: Triticum aestivum; assembly: GCF_018294505.1. Lineage (NCBI taxonomy): Eukaryota > Viridiplantae > Streptophyta > Magnoliopsida > Poales > Poaceae > Triticum > Triticum aestivum. Next base: position 187,657,590 of record NC_057800.1, read on the forward strand.
TAATTGGATCATTGGAGGAGTCACATACCAAGGAACAATCTCCCAAAGTAGTTTTGTGAATGGAGCTTTGAGCTAGGAGATCGAAAATGGCAGCAAGATGAGCTTGAACTCGGGTTTGAGCTGGTTGGTGATTTTTGTGGGAGGAAGAAGGAGTGTGTGGTAGCTAGAATAAGTGGAGGGGACCCACGTGGGGTCCACGAGGCAGGGGGTGCGCCCAGGGGTGGGGCGCGCCCTCCATCCTCGTGGGCATGTGGTTGCTCCCCCTGCTGTGTTTTCAGTGGCAGATATTCTCAAATATTCTAGAAAATCATATTTAATTTTCAGGGCATTTAGAGAACTTTTATTTTCGAGGTATTTTTTATTGCATGGATAATTTAGAAAACAGACAGAAAATACTATTTTTTCTTTATTTAATATAAATAACAGAAAGTAAAAAGAGGGTACAGAGAGTTGTGTTTTCTAAATTCATCCATCTCATGCTCATCAAAAGGAATCCACTAACAAGGTTGATCAGGTCTTGTTAACAAACTCATTTCGAATAACATGAAACCGGAGAAATTTCGAATAACACTAGGTTACCTCAATGGGGATATGCACATCCCCAACAATAAGAACATCATATTTCTTCTTGACAGTAGGAAGAGGAAATTCAAAACCTCCAATAGTAATTGTTGAAATTTTTTGCTATAGAATTAATACTGTGGACTTGACGTTGTTTCCTCGGAAAGTGTACCGTATGCTCATTACCATTAACATGAAAAGTGACATTGCCTTTGGTGCAATCAATAACAGCCCCTACAGTATTCAAAAAGGGTCTTCCAAGAATAATAGACATACTATCGTCCTCGGGAATATCAAGAATAACAAAGTCCGTTAAAATAGTAACGTTTGCAACCACAACAGGCGCATCCTCACAAATACCGACAGGAATAGCAGTTGATTTATCAGCCATTTGCAAAGATATTTCAGTAGGTGTCAACTTATTCAAATCAAGTCTACGATATAAAGAGAGAGGCATAACACTAACACCGGCTCCAAGATCACATAAAGCAGTTTTAACATAGTTTCTTTTAATGGAGCATGGTATAGTTGGTACTCCTGGATCTCCAAGTTTCTTTGGTATTCCACCCTTAAAAGTATAATTAGCAAGCATGGTGGAAATTTCAACTTCCGGTATCTTTCTCTTATTAGTAACAATTTCTTTCATATATTTAGCATAAGGATTCATTTTAAGCATATCAGTCAAACGCGTACGCAAAAAGATAGGTCTAATCATTTTAGCAAAGTGCTCAAAATCCTCATCATCCTTTTTCTTGGATGGTTTAGGAGGAAAAGGCATGAGTTTCTGAACCCATGGTTCTCTTTCTTTACCGTGCCTCCTAGCAACAAAGTCTCTCTTATCAGAACATTGATTCTTTGATTGTGGGTTATCAAGATCAACAGCAGGTTCAATATCTACATCATTGCTATTGCTAGGTTAAGCATCAACATGAACATCATCATTAACATTATCACTAGGTTCATGTTCATTACCAGATTGTGTTTCAGCATCAGAAATAGAAATATCATTGGGATTCTTAGGTGTGTCAACAACAGGTTCACTAGAAGCATGCAAAGTCCTGTCATTTTTCTTTCTCTTCCTTTTAGAAGGACTAGGTGCATCCATAGTAGTTCTATGAGAATCTTGCTTAATTCTCTTAGGATGGCCCTCAGGATACAAAGGTTCCTGAGTCACTTTACCTCCTCTAGTTGCAACTCTAACAGCAAAGTCATTATTTTTACTATTCAATTCATTGAGAAAATCATTCTGAGCTTTAAGTACTTGTTATACTTGAGTGGTAACCATAGAAGCATGTTTACTAATGAGTTTAAGTTCACTTTTAACTCTAGACATATAATCACCCAATTGTTCAATCATATAAGCATTATGTTTCAATTTTCTACCAACATAAGCATTAAAAATTTCTTATTTAACAATAAAATTATCAAACTCTTCTAAGCATTGGCTAGCAGACTTATTACGAGGAATATCACCTTCATCAAATCTATAGAGAGAATTTACCTTTAGTACCTGTGTCGACTTATCAAGACTGTGTGTTTCTTCAATAGGTGATGAATTAAGACCATGTATTTCTTCAACAGGAGGTAAATTATTAACATCCTTAGCTTTTATACATTTTTCTTTCATAGATTTCTTTGCCTCTTGTATATCTTCAGGACTGAGAAATAGAATACCCCTTTTCTTTGGAGTTGGCTTAGGAGTTGGTTCAGGAAGTGTCCAATTATTTTCATTGGTCAACATATTATTCAATAGAATTTTAGCTTGATCAACTATTATTTCCCTGAAAACACAACCAGCACAACTATCCAGGTAATCTCTGCAAGCATCGGTTAGTCCATTATAAAAGATATCAAGTATTTCATTTTTCTTGAGAGGATGATCAGGCAAAGCATTAAGTAATTGGAGAAGCCTCCCCCAAGCTTGTGGGAGACTCTCTTCTTCAATTTGCACAAAATTATATATTTCCCTTAAAGCAACTTGTTTCTCATGAGCAGGGAAATATTTAGCAGAGAAGTAGTAAATCATATCCTGGGGACTACGCACACAACCAGGATCAAGAGAATTAAACCATATCTTAGCATCACCCTTTAATGAGAACGGAAATAATTTAAGGATATAATAGTAGCGAGTTTTCTCATCATTAGTGAATAGGGTAGCTATATCAATTAATTTAGTAAGATATGCCACAACAGTTTCAGATTCATAGCCATAGAAAGGATCAGATTAAAACTAAAGTAATTAACTCGGGATCAACAGAGAAATCATAATCCTTATCAGTAATAAAGATAGGTGAAGTAGCATAAGTAGGGTCATATTTCATTCTAGCATTCACAGTTTTTTCTTTCAGCTTAGGTAATAATTTCTTAAGATCACTTCTATCATTGCAAGCAAGAAAGTCTCTAGCAGTTTCTTCATCCATAACATAACCCTCAGGAACAACGGGCAATTCATATCTAGGGGGAGAATCTTCATCATCACTTTCATCAATATTATCAGTTTCAATAATTTCATTCTCTCTAGCCCTAGCAAGTTGTTCATCAAGAAATTCACCTAGTGGCACAGTAGTATCAAGCATAGAAGTAGTTTCATCATAAGTATCATGCATAGTAGAAGTGGCATCATCAATAACATGAGACATATCAGAATTAATAGCAGAAGCAGGTTTAGGTGTCGCAAGCTTACTCAAAACAGAAGGTGAATCAAGTGTAGAGCTAGATGGCAGTTCCTTACCTCCCCTCGTAGTTGAGGGAAAAATCTTGGTTCTTTGATCTTTCTAGTTCTTCATAATGATAAGCAGATATAAATCCCAAGTGACTCAAAGAATAGAGCTATGCTCCCCGGCAACGGCGCCAGAAAATGTTCTTGATAACCCACAAGTATAGGGGATCGCAACAGTTTTCAAGGGTAGAGTATTCAACCCAAATTTATTGATTCGAAACAAGGGGAGCCAAAGAATATTCTCAAGTATTAGTAGCTGAGTTGTCAATTCAACCACACCTGGAAACTTAATATCTGCAGCAAGGTATTTAGTAGCAATGTAATATGATAGTAGTGGTAATGGTGGCAAAAGGTAACAGTAGCAAAAGTAATATTTTTGGGTTTTGTAGTGATTGTAACAGTAGCAATGGAAAAGTAAATACGCGAAGAACAATATATGAAAAGCTCGTAGGCATTGGATTGGTGATGGATAATTATGCCGGATGCGATCGATCATGTAATAGTCGTAACCTAGGGTGACACAGAACTAACTCCAGTTCATCAATGTAATGTAGGCATGTATTCCGAATATAGTCATACGTGCTTATGGAAAAGAGCTTGCATGGCATCTTTTGTCCTATCCTCCCGTGGCAATGGGGTCCTATTGGAAACTAAGGATATTAAGGCCTCCTTTTAATAGAGTACCAGACCAAAGCATTAACACATAGTGAATACATGAACTCCTCAAACTATGGTCATCATCGGTAAGTATCCCGATTATTGTCACTTCGGGGTTAACAGATCATAACACATAATAGGTGACTATAGACTTGCAAGATAGGATCAAGAACTCTCATATATTGATGAAAACATAATAGGTTCAGATCTGAAATCATGGCACTCGGGCCCTAGTGACAAGCATTAAGTATAGCAAAGTCATAGCAACATCAATCTCAGAACATAGTGGATACTAGGGATCAAACCCTAACAAAACTAACTCGATTACATGATAAATCACATCCAACCCATCACCGTCCAGCAAGCCTAGGATGGAATTACTCACACACGGCGGTGAGCATCATGAAGTTGGTGATGGAGGAAGGTTGATGATGACGATGGCGACGGATTCCCCTCTCTGGAGTCCCGAACGGACTCCAGATTAGCCCTCCCGAGAGAGTTTAGGGCTTGGCGGCGGCTCCATATCATAAAATGCGATGAAACCTTCTCTCTGATTTTTCTCTCCCCGGAAGTGAATATATGGAGTCAAGGTTGAGGTCGGTGGAGCATCAGGGGGCCCACGAGGCAGGGGCGCGCCCAGGGGGGGTAGGGCGTGCCCCCCACCCTCGTGGACAAGGTGTGGGCCCCCTGATGTGGATCTTTCTTCCAGTTTTTTTGTATATTCCAAAATAATTCTTCGTTGATTTTCAGGTCATTCCGAGAATTTTCATTTATGCACAAAAATAACACCATGGCAATTCTGCTGAAAACAGCGTCAGTCTGGGTTAGTTCCATTCAAATCATGCAAGTTAGAGTCCAAAACAAGGGCAAAAGTGTTTGGAAAAGTAGATACAATGGAGATGTATCAGCTTACATCCAGACAGTTCAACATGTTTTGGCATGAGAGGGAGTCCAACGTCATCTTTTGGGCGATCTGAATCTAGAGAAAATCTTTGACCATTTGATGGATGATGATCCAAATGCAAATGATCTAGCTTCCTTAGAGGTGACACCATTCTTGTTTGTGCTATTTACTTCATTAAAGACCCAAGTATTTACCATTAATCATTTACACACGCTCATCAAAATTTGTTCATACAGAACCATGACTTTTTTTACATAAAGGGCAATTAGGTAGCATTTTCATGGAGACCTGACTAATGTAAGTCTCGTTATTTCATTGTGAAATGGAAGGGGAATAAGCCCAGTCAATTTGAAAAAAATTAAGGAGAACTGAAGAGAGGTCCTTGTGTATGAAAAGAAAACGAGGAGCTAAAACACTAAAAAATAATATGACAATATGTAAGATGAGACAGCTTTAATCATTAGAAGGCAGATAGAATCCTATAGAGCACAATTTAACAGTATGAAAACGGTATTTCCTTGTGAATATCGCAGCTCTAGCAGTCCCACAGAAACAATAAGGTTCACTCTTTACCTCCACCATGGTCATCAGAAATCTCGGACACTGACAATCGAGGAATTGTATTATATGTGGGAAAGTGGGGCGCTCTCCCTAAGAATAAAATGCTTCATTCATGGAAAGACATGATGATAAGGAGTGCGTCGATGTTAAGTTCCTGATGGGAAAGTCTGTATTTGATTTGGAAGGGCTGTATGAGGAAACCGATGAAACTTCATCTTTTGAACTATCATATCCTTCCTCTAGATCAGTACTATCATTTGCTTTGATCTGCAATAAGAATATTATATGTCAGCATGGGTTGAAACAAAAATCATGGAAATATACGGATATCAGTGATTAACATGATTTAGTCAATAATTACTATGTACATGAAAAATACCATTCGCTGGAAAACATTTCAGATCCTACCACGGCCAACTATATTCTTAAGTTGACAAAATTGCAAACTACATGTCAGGACCCCGACTCAATGCCACATCGATCTAGCATGTAACACCTCATATCACTTTGCGGCCTCACGCACGGTATTCCCACGGGTGTCGCCTTACCTTAGCCCGGGACCGTTTGCGCCTTTTGGCACACGTATATGACAGTGTCGCTAGCATCCATATGATAAGGAGCCCGGGCTGACATGGATAGTCGTAAACCCAAAGTGGCACAGACTTACAGGGACAGGCATCCATGACCCAGCATCGAACGTGTCGGTCATCAGCGAGTGAATCCAGGCTGTAGCACTGGGCTAGCAGGACTCCGGTGAACCGGGCTGTAGCAGGCTAACAGGACTCCGGTATTCATCGCGTGACATTTCCCCGAAGGGACAGACACAGGAACGAAGAAGGACACATGCCGGCCAGCCTAAGTGTTCCGGAGCAGTAGCGAGCTACCATGGCTCGGTGGAAACACTAGGAGACATTTCCCGGTAAGAGAGGCTACTAAAGATAAACAACTAGATGGTCAGATCCCACACATACCAAGCATTTCAATAACATACACACAATATGCTCGATATGTGCAAATACAACATGGCATCACAACATGACTCTATGACTCAAGTAATTTATCAATAGGCTCCGAGGAGCGAGATATTACAAACATGGGTCTCATGACCCAACATTCAGAGCATACAATTCAAAGCACAAGCGGAAGCTATCATGTCTGAGTACAGACATCTATAAATGAAAAAGGCTGAGAAGCCTGACTATCTACCAAATCCTGCCGAGGCACAAGATCGTAGCTGAGGTAACAAGCTAAACTTCGAAGACCACGCGGAAATACTAGTGAGACTGAAGTCTCTCTGCAAAAACATAAAATAGGCAAACGTGAGTACAAATGTACCCAGCAAGACTTACATCAGAACTATCTACATATGCATCATTATCAACAAAGGGATGGTGGGGTTTAACTGCAGCAAGCCAGCTTTGACTCGGTGGCTATCCTGAACTACGACTGCGAGTAACTCTTTTGAGGTGGCGCACACGAGTCCACATATTCACCATATCAATACACCACTATGGATCCGCTCCCGTCTCCCTACGAGAACGCCATCCATAGCACTCACGCTTATCTTGCGTATTTTAGAGTATCCACTTTCACTTGTCTATGAACTGATATAAGCAACCCAGAAGTCCTTTTCCGCGGACACGGCTATTCGAATAGATGATGTTAACCCTGCAGGGGTGTACTTCTTCACACACGCTCTCACCACTTACCGCCGTTTACACGACATGTACTCGGCAACCTTCAAGCGGAAGCCCAACGTGGGTGTCGGCCACGGCCTGCCTAAACACTCAAGTCTCTAGTCCAGGTTTATCGCCTATTCGGGTTCCATCCATGAGGAGATCCGGCCGGAGTTTCGCTCACAGCCCCAAACGATGTGAACAGGGTTCCGTGACACCAAACGGGCGCCCGGTTTACCCGGCCACGTGCCTACCGCATCACAGCCCACCCCTCCGGTCAGCGCTGCGCACGGCCTCCAGCATACTACAAACACCAGAAACTACTTGCAACTCCTGGACAGAGGACAAGGGTGATTAAGAAGCCGAGAGGGTCCATTGGTTTCGGGCCCAATGCGTGGTAGTAGCTGAATCATGGATCACAAACACAGAACTCAGTTCCTGAGGACGGCTGCAATGAGACAACCCACCATGTACTCCTACATGGCCTCTCACCGCTACCTTTACCAAATCGTGTTCACACACTTAGCTCTTAACAGTAGGACATGTTCACACACCTCTGATTCATCCCCGATGAATCAGACCTGACTCAACTCTAAGCAGTAGCAGGCATGACAAACAAGCATGAATGAGTAGGCACAACAGGGCTCAAACAACTCCTACTCATGCTAGTGGGTTTCATTTGTTTACTGTGGCAATGACAGGTCATGCAAGGATAAAGGGGTTCAGCTACCGCAGCAAGTAACAGATGAATCGGTATTGTCCTAATGCAGTAAAAGAGAGCAGGAGCGAGAGAGTGGGATTTTATCGGAATGAACAAGGGGGTTTTGCTTGCCTGGCACTTCTGAAGATAACATTGAGTCTTCATCAGTGTCAACGATCACAACGTCGGAACATCGTCTACCGGGAGGGAACAGATACCGGCAACAAAGAAGAAATACAATCAATGCAATGCACAATATGATGCATGCTATGACATGGCAATATGAATGTGTTTTGGGCTAATGCAACTAGCAACAGATTAAATGAAGTTGGTTTGAATACAAGATTCAAATTCAAACTCCATATGTGATTATTCAAATGCCATTTAATTGATTTGTGCTAAACAGCAGCTATAAGTTGTTCTAACATGCATGAAAATGGTACAGATGGATTCCTTGAATTTTTCTGATAATTTTTCATATATAATTTATTTAATTTGGAGTTACGGTTGAATTTCTATGATTTTTAGAAGTTTTTACAATTTTCTGGAATTTCCTGAATATTTATAAAATGAACTAAATTCCAGAAAAGGAATATTGCGTCAGCATGGCGTAAGGCTGAGGTCAGCAGGTCAACTGGGTCGCCCAGGGTCAAACCTGACGTGTGGGGGCCACACGTCAGTGACACAGGAGCTAATCCCGGTCAAACCCAGCGCTGGCTGGGGTTTGACCAGGGGTGGGGCCCACTGTCAGTGTCTGTAGGTTGATTAACCAGCTGGGTTAGCTCCTAATGACGGAGCCACGTCAGCTCCCGCCGGAGTTTCGCCGGTGACGACCAACGGAGCGGCGGAAACGCATCGGGTTCGCGCTACAGGGCACGGTTTAGGGTGCGGTTGGGTTCTACGGCGAGCTGGGACTCGTGCGCATCGAACGGTGGTGGTGGCCGTGCCGGTGATGGCCGGTACCGACGACGGCGAGCTCGTGAGCGGCGGCCGGAGTTCGGGTGGTGGCGCGTTTGGCGCTACGAGCGGTGGTTTGGTGCGCTGAGTGCACTAGGGAGAAGCTCTTGCTCCTCCGCATCCAAAGGAACGGGCGGGAGGCCGCGAGGTGGCCGGAGTTGAGCACGGCGTCGACCTTGGCGGCGGCCGGAGCTCGGGCGAGCTCGCGGTCGGTGTTAGGGAGCACGGCAGGAGGCGTTGTGGGTGTCTACGGGTTCATGCGATCGTGCTGAGCACGATGGTGGGCTCGGGAGCGAGCTGCGGTGGCTGTGGCCACGGCCACGCCATGGCCGGCGGCGAGAAGCTCTCGGCCGAGGTGGGGAAGCTAGCTAGGGGAGGGGAACGACGGGGATTCCAGGGGAAAAAATAAGAGTGGCTCACGTAGGGACTAGCAGAGTCGACGACGAGGTCGGGGAAGCTCTGGACGACGCGAATTTACGACGGCGATCTCCGGGCACCGGAGATGAAGACGACGACGCTCCGGTCGACTGGGGCCTCCTCTGGTCGCGTGCGTCGGTGTGCAGCTCCATGGGGTCGGGACGGAGCTCAGGGGTGTGGAGAGGGAGCGAGGGGGTGGCTGTGGCCGCGGCGAACAGCGTCGGTGGCGACGAGCTCCGCTCGGGCAGAGAGGGAGAGAGAGCAGAGGAGAGGATGAGGCGAGGGAGAGAGTGAGAGAGAGCCAGGGCTGCGTGGCGCTCCGTGGTGTGGATTAGGACGAAGGGCGGCCTCCAGCGTGAAGCAGGAGGTGGCCGGGGCTCTCGGGCGCGCGCCACGCCTCGCCTCTGCCTACTGGCAGAGGAAGACGACGAGCGGCGAGGTAGATGGGCTGGGCTGGGCCGCTGGAGGAGCTGGGCCAGGTAAGTGGGCGCCAGGTAAGTTCTGTTATGTTTCATATTTCTCTTCTGTTTTGTTTTTATTTAATCTTTTGCCACTGTTTTGAAATAAAACAAATTCAAAGAAAGTGACAAAATTCCCCTGAACATTTTATTTAGCACAATGGAATTATACCAAAGCACATAAAAATGTTTCAGTTATTTGAACATATATTCAGTAATATTTGGATATAAGTTCAAATTCAAAATAGTATTGATTTAAATTCAAAGTCCCAAAATAAATCCTTTTAAAATGTTCATTATTTTTGGTTTGGATCAAAACCCTTGCCAAAAATATTAAACATCTAAGAAGAGCATTTTGGAACAATGGATGAGATTTTAGGGTTTTTGCCCTTCTTTTATTTAGGGTTTTGAGGCTTCTGAATTCCTCAGTTCAGGTTTCAAAAATTTAAACATGATGCTCAGATGGAAGCAGGCATAGGACAGGCCAGAACTAGGGATGTGACACTACAGATCTGCTGCATACTGATATGTCCTTGTTTAAGTAATCCAAATAACTATGGACAACTCGTACAACACACTACCATAGGATAAAAAATAATTAAGTGCGATGAAATCTGGGAGATGGGTTAGAAGCTAAATAAGGACTCACCCATTCTGACTCGTCATCTTTTTCCCGCCAAAATATACTCAGTTGCTCAACTGAGAGTGGAAAACTCCCTGAGATATGTGAACAATTTAGCATTGATGAGGGTTAACATAGTATGTAGTTTAGTATCACTAAATTTCTGCTGCTGCACATCCACTAACAACTCTGCAGCATTCAGTTGTTGTTTTCCATGTACGTATTTAAAGAGGATTGTGGTGTCAGTCTCCACTATATTATTTAAGAAGCCTGTCGTGCATATAGGTTTTCATGAAAGGTTGAAAAAAGAAAGTGTTGAACCAGTATGGGCCCAAGCCCACCATACTTTGTCACTTAGGGCCCAAGCCCATGTGGAGGAGCTGACCAAGAAGGGGGCATCCAGTCCACCTATTCCCAAGTGAGCCGCCACACACAGAGTGCACCTACTCGAGCCACCAGACATGAGAAAAAACCTCGTCTGAAGGTACTTATTTCCCGATTCAACATGGTATCAGACGCAGGAGAGGTACTGGGGACGACGGCGATAGTGGCCTAGTCGCCAGCCAGCAGCAGGGTCCGGCGAGGAGGCGGTGGCACATCTGGGCGGGCGTGTCTGTGTGCGCGCGTGCGTGCGTGACTAAGCGGCATGGCGCTGCAAGAGGAGCTGCATGGGCGATGGCGGCTGGCTGGGTCTGGCGAGTTGGAGGCGGCAAGCTTGGTAGGAGAGGCCAGAAGAAAGGAGCGTCTACACCAGGGGAAAGAAGAAGGGTTCTCCTGCTGCTGCTCGCACTTGAGTGCGCCTACTGGAGCAGAGGAGGTGAAGCAGACGAGCTGCTATTTCTGCGCGGGAGGATGCAGACGAGCTGTTGTTGTTGCAGATTGGTAAAGGAAGGACGTGACAAACTGCTATTGTTTCTGAATTGCACTGCTGCTGCTTATTGTTGCTTTGCTTCTACTGCTGCTGCTGTTCTGCTGGAGAAGGGTGCAACTGTGTGTTGGTGGTTGGTGCTGGTCTGCTGTGCTTGCTGCTGGTGTTTGCAGAGGAAGGAGGAAGAGGCTGTTGTTGCTACTTGCACTTGAGTGTTGCTGTGTGTTGTAGCTGCTGGAGCTGCTGCTGGGCATCTGAGTTGCTGGTTTTGTTGCTGCTATAAGTGAACGAGGTGTTGTGTGTTGGAGCTGCTGCTGCTGATTGTAGAGGAGAATGGCTTGAGGGGCAGAGCCTCACGCTCAAGGACATGCTCTTCTTGATGGAGCAGTAGGTCGGCAGGGGATGCCATCTTGTGACCATCGAGGCACCTTTTGTAGGGGCCGATGGTGCTGCTGGCAGGGCCAAGAATATTGTTGTTCTGGAGGAGATGGGTGATACCATAGCTGCGGTTGGTGCTCACCATGCAGTCAAGGAGTATCTAGGGGATGATGACATGAGAAGGGGTGATGCTAATCTAGAGAAGAGTGGTGAGGACAGTGCAGAGAAGGCCGGTGCAGGGTCAGAGAAGGAATACAACATGACTGTAGCAGAGGTTGAGAGGCTCAGGGAGGAATTGGAAAGCCTCAAGAGGAAGGTGGAGGAAATCCAGGCTGGCAAGGAAACAGACGAGGGGGCGACACATGAGAAGGATGCTCAGACCGTTAAGTTGAGGGTTGAGTTAGAGGAGCTTCATGCTTTCATATCACAGCTCCAAACTACAGGCTTGAATGCTCGCAATGGAGATTGTGCTCACTGGACCTTCACTAATGAAGATAATCCAGAAAAGGCATCTCTTGCTACTAATGAGAATGGTCCAGAATGGGTTCTAGACTCTGGAGCATCTAGGCATGTTGCGGGCAAATCCTGCGTGTTCGAGTCTTACAATAAGCATCCTCCTTCTCACACGGGCACTATACAAACAGCTGATGGCACAAAACAGCCTGTCATTGGGGTTGGTACAGTAAAGTGCACTCCGACCATCTCCCTATCCTCAGTTTTACATGTGCCAGCTTTTCCTATCAATTTGGTCTCTTTCAGTGCTCTCATTGATCAAATAGACTATCATGTGATCCTTGACATATTCAATTGCGAGATTTAGGAGCGACATGCGAGGCAGGGGTTGGGACTGGCACCGGGCATAGGAGACTCTGGTATATGGACAAGGGGGTGCAGCCGGACTTGGTTTGTGCTGCAACCATGGAGTACAAGGAGAAGCAGGCGATGATCCATCACTGCAGGATGGGACATGTCTCTTTTGATAAGATGGGTACAATATTTCCAGATGTTATGTGTGGAATAGGCATGGGAAAGCTGACATGTGATGCTTGCGAAGATGCAAACACACAAGAGACATATATGTGAGTAAGAGGCTTAGGAGCATATCTCCTTTTATGCTTATTCATTCAGATGTATGGAAGACTTGATTGTGTCAGTTCATGGGATGAAGTACTTTGTTACCTTTATTGACTGCTATACTCGTATGACTTGGATTTATTTGATGCATCACAAGGATGAGGTGTTCAACCATTTTCAGGATTTCCATGCCTTGGTAAAGAATCAGTTTGAGGAGGAGGTGCAGGTGATCAGGACTAACAATGGCACAAACAACATCTTTGGGGCCTTCTTGTCTGACCAAGGTATTCTTAATCAAACTTCTTGTCCAGACACCCCCCCTCAGTATGGAGTGGCAGAAAGGAAGAATCGACATATTCTTGAGGTTGCTTAGTCATTGATGTTTACCATGAATGTGCCCAAGTTCTTGTGGAGTGAAGCAGTTACCACAGCACATACCTGATCAACCGGACACCTTCAAGGATACTCGGCATGAAATCGCCATGTGAATTGCTGTTTGGAGAAAATAAGTTTGTTGTTCCCCCAAAGTTGTTTGGCAGTACCTGCTTTGTTCGTGATCACCAACCTTCTATTGGGAAGCTAGATCAGCGGGCAGTGAAGTGTGTTTTTCTGGGCTATGCTCCGAGTTAGCAGGGGTACAAATGTTGGTGTCCCTCTGAGAAACGCCGATTTATAAGTATGGATGTCACTTTCAGGGAGTCAGAGCCATTCTATGGTGGGCCGACAGACCTAAGTCTGTTGTTTGTAGAGCTTGACCACTTACACTCTGTGCAGGATGGTCAAGGGGGGGAGAAGGTTGTATCTCATTCTCGGGATGATTCTGTGGGCACTAACACTGATGATGATGTTCATGTTCAAGCCCAACCAACTGTGGGTACAATTTCGGTTGGTACTCTCACTGATGGTGATGTGCAGGTTCAGGTCCAGCCTACAGTGGGTTCCATTCAGATTGGTAATCTCCAGCTCCCTGTTTGAGATCGATGGCAGGAGATTCCCCTAGTGTACTCTCGACGGCAGCCACAAGTGCCACAAGTGCATAGCTCAAATGACACACGTCTGGTATATTCATGGCGGCAGCCACAAGTGCAGGGGGGCAGCAAGGCAGTGATGCAAGCTCATCTGACACAGTGGAACTGCCTATTGCGTTGTGAAAAGGGACACATGAAGTGGCACAGAAGGCTTTACCACCAGATGTTTTTGATCATGACATTGAAAATTTTGTGTCTTATGAGGCTTTTTCTCCTTCCTATAGATTGTTTGTTGCCTCTCTTCAAACTGTCAATCTCAAAGGATTGGAAGGCTACAAAGCAAGATCTGAAGTGGCGTGAAGCAATGATAGAAGAGTTGGAAGAACTGAGGGGAAGGTGGAACGATATAAGGCCAGATTGATCGCCAAAGGATATAGTCGAACTTATGGAATTGACTATGATGAGAAGTTTGCTCCTGTGATAATCCAGGTCATCTGGCCTTAGTGGTGGCACCCCAGGTTGGGGGGTACAAGTTCACCAAAGTGCTCATGGATGGGGAAAGCAGTATCAATATTCTCTACTATGATACCTTCCGTCGTATGGGGTTGACAAATAAGAATCTTAAACCGTCGAACATCATTTTCCATGGTGTGGTGCCAGGTAAGTCTGCATATCCGATGGGCAAGATAGCACTATAGGTGGCCTTTGGAGATGACCATGATTCAAGGTCAGAAACATTAACTTTTGAGGTAGTGAAAATCAAGAGTCTGTATCACGCTCTGTTTGGGCGACCGGCTTATGCCAAGTTCATGGCGAGGCCGTGTTATGTTTATCTGCAGCTTAAGATGCCAGGTCATAAGGGGACTATCACAGTACATGGGAGCAGGAAGATTGCTTTGGAATGCGAGGAATGTGATGTGGCTTATGCTGAGTCGATTTGTGCCACGGAAGAGCTGAAGTTTTACAAGGACAAGGTTGATCCGACAGATATGCCTTCTTTGAAAAAGCCAACTACGGAGCACGATCCGGCGTTGAAGTTTAAATCGGCCATAGACACTAAGATGGTTGATTTTGTTCCTGGCGATTCATCCAAGCAGTTCAGCATCAGCGCTAACTTGGATCCCAAATAGGAAAGCGCGCTCATCGAGTTCATCCGTGAGAACCGGGACATCTTTGCATGGAAGCCTTCTGACGTGCTAGGTGTACCGAGGGAACTCGCTGAGCACACACTTAATATTGATCCTAAGTTTAAACCGGTCAGACAGTTTCTCCGCCATTTCATTGAAGAAAGGTGCAAGGCTATTGGTGAAGAGGTAGCTCGGTTGTTGGCCGCAGGGTTTATCATGGAGGTCTTTCACCCGGAATGGTTGGCTAATCCGGTGCTGATTCTCAAGAAAAACGACACTTGGCGTATGTGTGTGGATTACACAGACTTGAACAAGGCTTGCCCAGCAGATCCCTTTACCCTTCCTCGTATTGATCAGATTATTGATGCTACGGCGGGTTGTGATCGCTTATGTTTTTTGGATGCTTATTCTGGTTATCATCAGATCAAAATGGCAGTTAAGGACCAGGAGAAGACAACTTTTATAACTCCTTTTGGAGCCTTTTGCTATGTCTCCATGCCCTTTGGGCTCAAGAGTGCCCAGGCGACTTATCAACTCTGTGTTCAGAATTGTCTTCATAAGCAGATTGGGCGCAATGTTCATGCATATGTGGATGATATGGTGATAAAGTCCAAGAAAGAGGAAACATTGATAGATGACCTGAGAGAAACCTTTGACAACCTTCGGGTTTACAAGATGATGCTCAATCCGGACAAATGTGTCTTTGGTGTCCCGGCAGGCAAACTCTTGGGCTTTCTGGTATCAAATAGGGGCATTGAGGCTAATCTGAATTTTTTTTCAGCAATCACGTCTTTGGCTAAACCGGCGTGTATCAATGATGTTCAACATTTAGCCAGCCGGATTGCAGCTTTGAGCCGGTTTATTAGTCGTCTCGGGGAGAAGGCTATCCCTTTATACCAGATGTTAAAGAAAACGGATGACTTTGTCTGGAGCAATGCGGCTGATAAAGCGTTTGAGGATCTAAAAAGGCAGTTAGCTAAACCACCTGTGCTTGCAGCTCCAATCGATAAAGAGCCTTTACTACTGTATGTGGCTGCTAATGCCAGGGCTGTTAGTGTGGCTATTGTTGTGGAGCGCAATGAGGCTGGAAAAGAATATCCGGTTCAACGGCCGGTTTATTATATCAGTGAGGTGCTTATCGAATCAAAACAGAGGTATCCACATTGGCAGAAGCTGGTGTATGGGGTGTTTATGGCAAGCCGGAAGCTCAAACATTATTTTCAGGGGCATCCTATCACAGTGGTCAGTTCAGCCCCTCTGGGAGATATCATTCAAAACAGAGAAGCAACTGGCCGGATTGCCAAGTGGGCTATTGAGCTTGGACCTCACAGGCTCAAGTATACACCTCGCACAACAATCAAATCTCAAGCACTTGTGGACTTCATCAATGATTGGACAGAGTTGCAGGCACCAGAGGAAAAGCCAGACAACACGTATTGGACTATTCAGTTTGATGGGTCCAGGAAATTGGAGGGCTCGGGGGCTGGAGTTATATTAACTTCCCCGCGAGGTGACAAGTTTTTTTATGTTCTTCGTTTAATGTTCCCTTGTACTGACAATGCAGCTGAGTACGAGGCCCTACTTCATGGTCTTCGGATGGCTAAGGAGATGAACTTAAGCCGGGTTAAGTGCTTCGGTGACTCGGACCTGGTGGCTCAACAGGTATCTGGCACTTGGGATTCTAAGGACCCACTCATGGTTGCATATCAACGAGAGGTGGACATAGTAGTTGGTCAGTTCAAGGGTTATCAAGTTGACCATATAGACCGGCGTAAGAATGAAGCGGCGGATGCTTTAAGTCGCCTCGGCTCTCAGCCTAAACCGGTCCCACCTAATGTTTTCCTCGACGTCCTACACAATCCATCGGTTAAGATACCAACAGAGAGGAGTTGGCTATTCCTGACCCGGAGGCCCAATTGGTGGCAGCTTTGCATGTTATACCGGATTGGACAGTCCCATACTTAGCTTACATGAACCGGGGCGAGTTATCGGGGGATGAAATCTTGGCCCGACAGATAATCCGGCGTTCCAAGTCAATGACCATAGTCAATGGGAGTTACATCATTACAGCGTCACAGGAGCAATTCAGTGTTGTGTGTCTCCTCAAGAGGGTTGTGAGATTTTGCGGGAAATCCACGAAGGAGATTGTGGTCACCATGCCGGTTCAAAATCCTTGGTAGCTAAGGCTTTTCGCCAGGGTTTCTATTGGTTGACAGCTCATGCTGATGCTGAGGATTTAGTCAAAAGGTGTGACGGCTGTCAAAAATTTGCACGTCGCGCTCATGTTCCGGCTCAGGAGTTGAGAATGATTCCAATCACTTGGCCGTTTGCAACTTGGGGGCTTGATATGGTTGGACCCTTTAAGAGATCCTAGTACAAAAAGACTCGCCTGTTAGTGGCAGTTGACAAGTTTACCAAATGGGTAGAAGCAGAGCCAGTCAGTAAGTGTGATGCGGCCACGGCGGTTCAGTTCATCAAAAAGGTGATATTCCAGTTTGGCTTTCCACACAGTATTATAATTGATAATGGTACTAATCTGTCAAAGGATGAGATGGAGGAATTTTGCCAGCATGAGAGCATCCGGCTTGATGTAGCATCAGTGGCTCACCCCCAATCTAATGGTCAAGCGGAGAGGGTAAATCAAGAAATTTTGAGAGGTATTAAACCCCGGCTCATGGTTCCTTTAAAGCAAACACCAGGTTGTTGGGTGGAGGAGTTACCTTCTGTGTTATGGAGCATCAACGCCACACCTAACAGATCTACGGGTTACACGCCTTTCTTCATGGTTTATGGAGCAGAGGCGGTTCTTCCTAGTGACATCCGTCATGACTCACCCCGTGTGGCAGCTTATGTTGAAGCTGATAATGAGAAGGCACGCCAGGACTCGCTGGACCTGTTAGATGAGGAGCGTGATCTCGCAGCAGCACTTTCGGTGATTTATCAACAAGATCTCCGATGTTATCATAGCCGCCGGGTTAAGACTAGAACTTTTCAAGAGGGCGATCTGGTGCTTCGGCTCATCCAGGATCAGACTGATATGCACAAGTTATCCCCACCTTGGTAAGGACCTTTTGTGGTCAGCAAGAATCTGCACAATGGGTCATACTACCTCATTGATGTTTGAGAGCACAAAGACTCATGTAAATCGGAGGAGGAGACCAAGCGACCATGGAATATAGCTCTTCTTCGGCCTTACTATACTTGAGCCACAGGCTCTTCTTATGTACATATTTATGACAATGTATATATTATATAATAAACCGGAGCCTCGAATAAAGTGGGGTCTCTGTTCTTTTTACATCATGTGTGAGCCTACAAGAGCTTCTACTGACAAAGCGGAGTTTTGTTAAACCGGTCTATACGGCCACACGGATATAAACAAAATCACTAGGGGGCTTGGTCGTATCCGAACCATAGCTACACCTCTTGATCGGTTTAAAACCACAAAGGGATATCACTAGGGGGCTTGGTTGTCTTCACACCATGGCTACACCTCTTGATAGGCTTTAAGCCAAAAGGAAATATGTGGAGCCAAAGAGAGTCTGTTGCATTAAGCATAGCTCAAACATAGGTAACCACTGAGCACAGCTCACATATTACCTGGGGGCTCCTTGCTTCTCAAAGAACAATGAGTTTGAACCCTTGTAATAGGCTATCAAGCCGAGCTTGGAAGCCAGGTGTATTCACCTAAAACCCTGGGTTATCTTGCCTCTTTAAGTAAGCCACTCCGTCCAGGTAAACCTGGTATGACCCATCGAACGTTTGATAAAGTCAATCCCATGGACCCTGAACTTGTCAAAGTTAAACCGATGATTGGTTAAAGATTGAGGTCCATCTTAAAAGGCTTTGCAAAATGGTTTAACTCAGCAGCCTGGCAGCCCATGAAAAGCCTCGATTTAGGGACTGGCAGCCCATGAAAAGCCTTGCATATTTCTTTTGTTTTTGCTGTTTTTATGATAAGGGATTTATAAATATTTTTCTGATAAACTGGTGTTCATTACAACCCGGCATGAATTTCAGCGCTTAGTTGTCAGTACATGATCATATTCTAAACCGGTAGTGTATTGCTCCGGTCTGGTTTTGACTAGATGTCACCAGCATTATACGAACAAATCAACGGCTTTTCTAGCCCAATATGATTTCTATATGAACCGGCAAGAGGGCCAGGAGTTATCAACACTCCGGATTGGTGTTTTTCACCTCTACCATACAAGCAGTTGGTCAGCCAACGAGGTATGTCACAGATATTATTTATTTTATCTGGTTAATACAAATCTTGGTTATTCATCCAAGTTATGTATATTTTTGGGTATCATGACCCGTCTAGTGGTAAACCACTAGGACGCTTTCAAGTTCTTATATGCAGGAACACAAAGTATAATGGACTATGCATAAATAGATCCCGAAAGTGGAACAAGTTTTCAAAAATATCAAGCAACACAAGCATGCTCGATGGTAGGGCAGATAAAAGTGTTTTTGCTATCCTATTACAAGGAGCTTCAAAATGGCCCAAGTTGAATAATTGTTCGAAGTAGTGGCAGACTGTGGCTGATAAACCAGTCACCGGTTTAGGATGCTTCATCCGGACGGCTTGACGATTGAGGGTCATCTTGTGCAGTCACCTCCTCTTCATTCCTCCCCAGACGCTGGAAATCAACCGTTGACCAATCGATTCCGGTTAAAGCTTGAAACACAGCTTCTTCATGGATAACGCTGGAGGGATCAATGTCAGGAGCATAAGTATGCTTACGGATTGGAGGCACAAGTTCTTCAACTTCTTGGATCACGGCAGGCTGTCTCTTTCCTTCAGCATTGTAAACCGGTTGGAAATGAGATAGGTTTGTGTCCTCCACCAGTTTGCTGGCTATTGGCCGCATCTCCTTTGTCAGTTTTCGGAGGTCATCATTGTTGAAGTCTGAACCGTCCTCCTTCACACTTGGATATCCTTTAATGATATCTGCCGCTTCAAGATCCGGAATCCGTGCCTTGGCCCGGATTAGTGCGGTCGGCGCTCCTGATCTTGCGGCTGCTCTCTTCAGTTTGGTGATCCGGGTAGGTAGCATGGCCAGCTTCTCAAGTGCTTCATTTATCAATGATGGCACCGGCTTGTTATATGCTGCAGTGCAAATAGCATGCTGGGATCCAGAATATAGCTGTTATATTAAGGTGTACGCCGCTTTAAGCTTCATCTGCATGTTAGAGCCCAGATGAGCAATGCGGGTGCCCGTCACGGTTTAGTATTAGTAAACCCGTCAATGATAAGATCTTATGAATTAGAAAAACGGCATAAGGAGGTACTTACCAAACACAGCGGATGTCATGGCATCAATCTGCCGCTTCAAGCCGGTCAGTTCGTCTACCACTGACTTCAGGGCTGCTTCTGCGTCCTCGGCTTTCCTGGTCAAACCGGCCTTTTCTGTTTCCCAGTCAGCACGCTCCTTGTTGAAGGTTTCTTTCAACTTCTCCATAGTTGCTAGGGCATTGGTCAGCTCCTCTTTGGCTTTGGAAGCTTCTGCTTGTTGAGACTTTACATTCTCTTGAAGATCAGCGGTTTGAGCATCCCTCTTACTCAGCTCGGCCTGCAACGGCGAAGATATATCAACAACGGGATATGTATTTTCTAAGTACCAAGCATATAACAAGTTATGCACTTTGTACTTGGGGGCTAATGCCTATTTGCTTTGTTATCAACAAATCTTTCACAAGTCTCAAGTACAATGCAAGCATTATCCTTAACACTTGGGGGCTAATGTATGTCTGTTCAAAACTGACGCATTGATTCAAGACCCGGTTTACCTCGCAAAGCTAAACCGGCCCTTGGGGGCTAAACCAACGAAAACTACATGAATACAATGATAAAGTATCGGTTTTGTTTTTACTGAGGACTTGACACATTGAGGATTAACATGCAAGGATTAAGATATTACAAAGTCCTGGTTTATGATTAACATCATAAACCGGCCCTTGGGGGCTACTTGGGCTGATGTTTATACTTTGGAATCAAGAAAGGAAAGGTGATGAAAATACCTCATAGCGTTCCTTCATCAGGTTCACCAAACCGGATTCATAATCACGGTTTGAGTGTAGACGGTTTAAAAATCTAGAATGGAGCTCTTCAGCGCTGAGATGGGCGTAGCTTGACAAATCAGTGCTCCATTTACCCTTCTCCATGGCAACACGCTCTTCCTTGGCACTATGTTTGGCCAAGACTACAAGATGGCCAGGAGAGCTGTGGCCCATACAGGTAATGATAACATCGTCTCCTTGGCCTCCAGTCGTTTTTACGGGTGATGGTGGAGTGTCAGTGGCTCTCATTGGACTGGAAGACCTGTCGTCAGCCCGGATTGGATCTGTCGGTTCACTGTCAGGTACAGCAGTGTCAGCCTCTGGTTGATTATCCATATTCAGATCTTGAGGGGGTGGTTCGTCAAACGTGGCTTCCGGATTCGGACCCGCTGGTTTAGTCGTCTGTTCTGTTTCAACCATTTGTTCTAGTTCATGGACCACCTGATCTTCGGGCGGATTGTTCACCCGAGCCTTTTTGCTGGGTCTAGCTTTGGCCCTAAATTAGCAATAGATGTGAAATTTAAAGCACACTACGAGGTATGAACAACATCAAAAGAAGGAGTTCAAGTACTTACCCTGCTACGGTTTTGAGAGGAGGAAGTTGGGTTGTCGTTGACTCGCCAGAGGATGAGGGAGGTGTCACCTGATAATTTGAATCGGACGGATTAAGAGGTTGTCAGAAATAACTTGCCTTGGGATAAGAATTGTCAGAAGTGGGGGAGACCTCAGATCGGCGCTTCCGAACCGGGGTGTCAGGTAAACCGGCTGAAGTAACCTGTTGGCCGCTTTGCCGGGTTGTCCGGCGAGCCTCGTGCTGCTGCTTCTTCAAAATAAATGTTGAATCCAAGTAAGCAAGAGGATGAGACAAGCTTACTTTCCGGACCGCTTGACGGGTTTTTTGTGTTGGCATAGAGTCTGAACCGGAGGAAAGGGTAATTACCTCTACATCATCAGCCTGGCTTCCCTCCACGTCCTCCTGATAAGTATCATTGTTAATGAGATGCATGAAAAGGGAGCCAAGTGAATCAAGTTCTACCTCAGCTTCTGGTTCATCTGCGTCTTCATCAAGTTCCATGCTGATGCGTTCAGCTGCCTTTCGCTTTGAGGTTCTCTTGACGGCTTTTCTTTTGGGACGGGATGGCTTTGCCGCTTTCTCTGTAGGTTTCTTCTTCCAGAATGGATCATCACCCTGTTTACAAACAAGCAGAAGGATATTCACAGGTTGAACAATTTAAAAAGATATCGAAGATAAAAAGGAAGGACAGTGCTTACAGCAGGCGGTTTGTTTTTTGTGTAGAAGGGGTTCAAGCCGGTTTGGCGGCAGACATATTCCGATTCATTCAAAATCTTCTTGACACCTTCAGTGACTTCTTCATCGGTTAATTGAATGTTGATGTGGCGTTGGGAGTATTCTAATTCACCAGTGTACTCACACATTAAACCGAAGCGGTGGCTTAATGGCAAGATGCTCCAGGATATCCAGCAACGCACAAAGTCGACGCCTGATAAACCATTGGCCATAAAGGCCCGGATCTTGGCGAGTTGAGGGGCATATGAGGCCCGTTCTGCAGCACTCAAACGTTGTGGCAACGGATGAGTGTTGGAAAGCCGGTGGGCGCGGTAACCCGGCAGAGGATTCTCGTCTTCAGGGGAAGTATCTTTGTAGTAGAACCATGTTTGGTTCCAAACTTTGGGGTGACTATGCAGCTTGGCATGAGGGAATTCAACCTCTTTCCTTTTTTGAATAGAGACGCCACCAAGTTCAGTATTGGGCCCGTCTACAAATTCAGTGCGCCAGTTCAGATGAAAAAAAATCCCGGAATAGCTCAACAGTTGGTTCTTCTTGTAAGTACACCTCACAGAAGACTTGGAAATTGCATATATTAGACACCGAGTTGGGTCCAATGTCTTGAGGATGGAGCTGGAAACTAGCAAGCACATCCCGGAAAAAATTTGACCCAGGCGGTTTGAAACCATGACCTATATGGTCAACAAATACCACTACCTCACCCTGTTTAGGGGTAGGGGGATTCTTCGTTCCTGGAACTCGCCACCGGATATCATTCTTTTTGGGAAAAGTACCAATCCTGACCATTCCGTTCAGCTGTTCTTCGGTAACCCGGGAAGGAGCCCAGTTGCAAGCATAAAACTGTTTGGCCATTGCAAACGAAAGGCTGAAAGGAAATACCGGTTTACAAATCATTCATGGTGATACATAAGATGCGACAGAACAAAGACATAACAAGTATGTAAATTGTGCAAACCGGAGGCTGATACTATAATGAATGACAAGGCAATATCAGAACAAAGGAATGCACATATTGTTAAACCGGAGTATAACAATGGAGGTAAAAGGCTTCTCCGGTTCACCAGAAGGCTAATGGTATATGATAGATTGCTTTTACAAAGGTAAACCGTCTATGTGGTAAAGAGGATGCAGATCTAAGGTGAAAAGGGCTAAGTAAGGTAAAACAGATTTCACAGTTTAGCATGGGAATTTTAGATCTGCTGTGTGTTGGATAATCAAAATATATTTTGGTCTAATCTCAAGCGCTCAAAAGGTTCAGTAAGTTCAGATGAGTTCGATATCAAGCAGATGCCTTAACAAGAAGAAAGGAGTTTAAACTGCAAAAGGCGCTGAAAACTATCAGATCTAACTAGCCATTTGGTATTACTGAAGGAGGAACAGCTTCAAGCTATGAAGAACACCGAACACTAATGGCGGATTTGGGGTAAGGAGAAGAGGAACTTACTGATGCAGGAGGAAGCAGCGGAGGATCACCGTGTTTCTCTGGTACGATCAGGTCGATGCAGCAGCCTTTATCGAAGCAGAGGTGAAGCTCGGTGACGGCGGTGGCACTCAGGGGCAGAGATGTCGCGAGGAGGAAGAAGAAGTGAAGGAGACGAAAGGGGAAAAGGAGGACCTGTGGTCCTATTTATAAGGCGAAGCGATAAAGCGACAAGTGCGGGAATCGAGGAGCTCAAAAATGGATAGTTAATAAGGGTGTCGCCTCGATGGTTGGATATACATTAATGAAGGGAATCTTCGGCTTCAACGAATAGATGACGTCAGGGCGGTTTACTACAGATCTAAAGGATGGCATCACGGCGGTTTACCAGATTTATATGAAGATGACAGGGCAAGAACTTTTCTAAGTATTGAAGATTGACATGAACGAGTTCAAATCAATCTGGGGCCTAATGTTGGGGATATGATTATTGTAGGTAAACTGGCTAGGAGTGGCCGGGTTAGCTCCATGAGGATAGAAGCCCATGAAGACGTGAAGGTGGTTGCACTTTACAAAGGCCCAAGGCCCAAAGGCGGGTTAAAGCCTGTAGATGTAAACCGACTCTGTCATGTAACTTGTATTGTAAGTTAGAGGAATAGAGACCGAGCCGGACACATCTATGATTCGGCCTTGGGACTTTGTAAACCGGCGGGCGTCAACCTATGTATATAAAGGGACGACCCGGCCGTGGTTTGGGGACAACAGACAACAACTCAAGAGCCAGGCAAAGCGGATTCGCTCCTTGGTCATCGAAACCCTAGCAATACCAATCACAACTAGACGTAGGCTTTTACCTTCATCGAAGGGGATGAACTAGTATAAGAACCCCTCATGTCCCCTTGTCCGGTTTAACCCCTTTAAGCTAACCCGTAGCGATGGCTCCACGACTAAGTCCTTTCACGAGGACATCTGCCGTGACAAACCCACGATAGTAAGGATATTAGTTTCCTGTGCTACAAACTTTGGTTGGAAGTTGCATCTTAGATGTCAAGAATGCCTTCTTGCATGGTGAGTGACGGTGTCCTGGACTAGGGGGTACTCACCACGTCGTCTCCCGATCTATTAGATTGGGCCGAGGACCCCTGTGGCCGTATACTCATGGGCCAGTTCGGACGGCTGCCGCATACAAGGAAGATTCCACAAGACTTGGCGATCAAGACAAGGACTTCCCCCCACCAGCATATTCGGCTAGGACTCTTGTTATCCTAGGCCTCCGGTGCATTATATAAACCGAGGCCAGGCTAGTCAATAGATATACAATATATACAACAATCATACCATAGGCTAGCTTCTAGGGTTTAGCCTCCTTGATCTCATGGTAGATCAACTCTTGTACTACCCATATCATCAATATTAATCAAGCAGGAGTAGGGTATTACCTCCATCGAGAGGGCCCTTGTCCCTTGTCTCCTGTTACCATCCGACCTTGACGCACAGTTCGGGACCCCCTACCCGAGATCCGCCGGTTTTGACACCGACATTGGTGCTTTCATTGAGAGTTCCGCTGTGTGATCGACAAAAAGATCGATGGCTCGTCTGCTAATCAACTACGACTTCGACGTCTTCGTCACCAGTTCGACTGGTCACCTTGGTTCGACCAAGAATTACGCCCCGTGTTCGGATCACCATGTCCGGACGAGGGCCTTCATCAAACATCAACTCCGATCTCTATCAAGATCACGGAGGAATCATCTTTGAAGCTCGGGGGCTCAACGTCAACATTGCCTTCAAGCGACCGTGCTATTTTTCTGGACAGCGAACTCGTATCTGCCACCACCACCTCCTCGAGTATCGCTTTGACGATGGAATTGTGCGGAATTGAGTCTACAACAACCCTGGAAAATTTCGTCGAGTTCCGATGGAGGAATCTCTGGCAATCCACGATATACCGGAGCCCTGTCAAATCTGGACGGGAATTTGGATGAGTTTAGGGTGTGGTGTCCAGCTTCTAGCTCGGACGTCCTTTGGAAGATCCAATCGTTGATCGGCTGCGGAATTCCTATATCTACCACCTCTCAAAATTTCGGCTCGATCCGACCGTCCAAACTCCAGGAACCTTCTGATTAGTGCATCAATTTTCCGATCTGTTTTCTGCGCGAAAACGAATCCGACCCGAGTTCATCTTTTTTATGAACAGGATTTCGGACATCCCTTTTGAAGGAAGTTTTGTATGGGGTATTGTGTTTTGTTCCCGAACACATCCCACTAACTGTAAGATCTTTTGAACATGATCTTCAACATCATGCTGGTGTCAAACCAGTCCGGTAATATTACTCCACGGCTGCTGACCTGCGCTAGACACGGCGTCACTTTGTTGAGCCGAGCTCAACTTCTTCGGATCATCATCTCGGCAAGACGAACAAGAGCCCGACATCGCGAAGGATAAATCATCACCAACATCGCCGCCCCACGGATTACACGGAGCGGGCATACCGGAATCGCCGCACGGTCGCTTCATCAAGCCGGCATCGACCACGTCACGACCTGCATCGACAGGGCCGCACTATTGCTTCTTCAAGCTGGTGTCCATCACGCCGACCTACTTCGACTCATCGGCTGACATCGAGGCTTCGACATCTCTTCATCAACCTACTCCGGACACTTCGGCGTCACTAGCTGACCAGCTCCGTCACGTTAGCTGGGCCGAGGGCTTTGCCTCGGCGAGTCAACCTTTACCAGCATTGCCATGCCGTCATTTTATCGCCCATCAGGCAATGGGTGTGCGGAGCAGGTCCCAATTTTAGGAATCACCTTCCTTCGAATTGCTACAACAAATAAACCAGGTGATATTAATCCCAGTATTTTTTGCTTGTTTGGGTTCATTTTTCCCAAGGAATTATTACTCTAGTTTGTCCGTCATATGTACACAGGTCTATCAAATGGTGGCCGCATTAACGACAGTCGCATGGTGGTTCGGTCAGTTTCCGTACATAGTCCGGCGAACGCCGCATCCGGAGCTCGGACCGACCTGTGAATTCAGGATTTGCCACGCCTTTACTACATCACGCCGATGCCCTGCATCGACATTGACTTCGGCGCCAGGCCATATTTCTTCTATTCCTCACTTTGCATAAATTATTTATTATGCAACATTTTTTTTAAATTATCATTATTACTATTATCTCCGGTTTGCACTATTTTGTGCACAAGAAAATGATCCGGGGACTTCGGCGTCACTCTGCCGGTCTGCATTGACCGTGCTATGTCACCACTTCGGCGTGTCGAGCTCTCCGCTCCGCCACCTCGGGACCAGCTTGGGGGATGGAACCTTGCCCCGCATCAAGCTCGGACCGCGTCATCAATACCGAACACATTAACCAGCTAAGTCGCTTTCATGCTCAAAGCTTTAGTTTCTAACTTGTGCTCGGTTCAACCAAGCATTATACTTTTTTGGAAAAAAGTTGCTTGTAAAAAATTTCCTTGTCCAAACTTTGTTTGTGACGTATAAATTCAAATACCCCGTTTACTTGGGGGCTTCCTTTATGAAGCTTTTCCTGTTGCATATGATTATACTTGTACAACTTCGTTCCTTGTTCGTGTATTACGCCACAATATGCACCATATTGACTTAAGCGATTTGCAAGCTGGGTTGCCTCGCTCCTGTGTTTACCCCTACATTCCCGATTGTTCGGCTAGGGAGTAAAGGGAGCACCTCTGCGATTGTCACGATCGGGTCAACCGAGCCGGACCTCAGACTGGGTGAAGCCGAAAGCTAGCGCTCTTATAGTTTTCAATGATGGTCGGCACACAACGGAACTCATGAGTACAAAAAATCTATTGCACAAGTCTCATAATAACAATGAGCACCGAAGAAAGGTATCGGTGGGGGTACTATTTTCTTCGAAGATGCTTCTTACACTTCACGGTAATATAGCATAAGTTCCCTGAGCGCGCTTTGTCTGTTACAGCCTTATGGCCTGATTGCCTGGTTATTGGAAACACCATCGATATTCTCGACCGATGGAGTACATAACACTTTTCGGCCCTTGACCGAAGAAGGAGAAGCTGACGGTCGGTTAAGACGCGTTTAAAGTTCGGTTGAACATAGATATGATATAAGTACTTCGGTACATGCAATCATTCTTCTACCCAAGTCACTTGGGGGCTCTTAAGTTTATTTGAGCCGTTTTATAATAAGTGTTCTTCTTCTTAGTCGTTGCAAAGTTTTATTATTATTTGTCACTCCTTTTTCGACACGAGTGTGCGGTCACTAGCTGGGGAGCCTAATTTCTCTCTCAAAGCCGCTAGAGTTTAGTTTGCTAAACTGTCCTGATGAGAAGTACTCCGCCCTCGGGATAGGAGGTTGAAGCCGTAGGCTGACCCGCTCGAAGTCTTGAGATAGGATGTATCATGTTAAAGCACGACAGAAGCACTTCTTTTTCCTAAGACCAACTTTCGGATTGGCACCGAACACTTGATATTGTTCGAACGTCATGTTTTTACTAACATTTCTTGGTTTTCCAAGCTTTTTGGCACTTTTAAACTATTTGTGTTTTTCCAGCATTAGTCTCGCAGTGCAACGCCGGACACCTTTAGGGATTCGGCAAAAACATTCTCAGATATTGCTATATATGCATCGGTTTCGAATTGTGTCTTCGGTCAATAGTTGGGTTGCCCGGCTCCTGCACTTGCTTCCTACGTTCCATTTTGCTCGGCTAGGCGTGCAAAGGGAGAACCACTGCGATTGTGCTTCCAGCTCACACGGTTAAGCACCTTAGTGGAGAAAGCCGAAAACTGACTGTCACAATAAGCGTAAACTGGTCAGCGATCCGATGACTATGATGGGCCATTCATAACATTGGCCGAAGTGTTTACGACTCAACCTCGACTGTCGCCGAACACTACCGGGGGCTATTAACTGGCCTCCCAAACTAAATCCTCGATATTTTGCTCTTACATTCGAGCTGAGGTTTCATGATCATGCTTAGCATGACAACCAAAAGAAAGGAACCGATAGCGGGACTATTTTCTTGGAATACATTTCTTCTGTTAAACAGTAATATAACATATCTCTCTGCGTACCTTTGTTTATAAAACCGTATGGTCAAATTGCCTTGTTTGTTGTAAATCTTTGCCCTCATAAAGGCTTTATAAAGTAGGACAAACACTCCTTGGCTACTGGCCGAGGAGGTGGAAGCCGATGGTCGGTCAACATAGTTTGGTACAATGCGGATCTGAGCATTAATGACGTAAAGTACTTGGATACATAGAGTCATTACACATAATTTGTGATTTTACTATGGATATTGATCCTTAATTCGGCCACCCGTGCCCGCATTAAGGCTCGGGGGCTACTGGGCTTCGGGCTTATTAATTGCAAATATTAAAGGGGCACATCGATCCACCGATCTGGTGTTGCCACCCGACCAGTGTCTCGGGGGCTACTGCATTGCTTGTCCAATGCAGAAAATTTTATGTGCAATATAGTTTCCTAGGAGATTTTGATCCTCAGGTTGGTCGGCCGCACCCAACCTGAGTCTTGAGGACTGAGCACGCCGCTTTTGTGTCCCGAAGTATTCTGCCGAGCTAGGACTTGATCCTCAGGCCGATTTTGCAAATCAACCTGAGTCTCAGCAGCTACTGGGATCAGCGGTCTTATGTCATCCTTCATGTGCATCTCGGGTTTTAGACCGATACACACCTTGAGGGCTACTGGCTATATATCTCGGCAGAGAATAAATTGCACCAATAAAAAATATTGACAAAAAATCGGCCCATAGTCGGGGTGGTGCACCACCTCGGAAGCAGTCCGGCATAAAGCTCGGGCGCTAGTGGTTGGCTCCATAGAGGGCATTTCCGGCATTAAGCTCGGCTAAACTCCTTCAACTTTTTTGAACCAAGGTGATATGACACCTCGGATATAGTCCGACGTTGGAGCTGGGACACTGTCCAGCGTTGGAGCTTGGACATAGTCCGGCATTGGAGCTCGGATACATTTCGGTGTTGGAGCTCGGAAGCGGTCCGGCATTGGTGCTCGGCCGCAAAAGATACCTCGAATGCAGTCCGGTGTTAGAGCTCGGACGCAAGAGGACACTGCCTCCCGGGAACAACTTCAAACCCGAGGTGTGGCATAAAAATAAACAAGGCATTGATAAAGGCCGGAAACTTAAAGGGGCTCCTTGGATACCCGACGTGTAAACTCGTTGAATGCATTTCGGCGATCCTCAAGATCGAAGAAAAAGAAGATTTGTTGAACCAGTTTTCAAGACCGGCAACCGAAGATGAAGAACAGTTCGGAAGAATCGAGGAGCGTCCCTAACTTGAAGACCGGTTCAGGGGGCTACTGACGGTGTCCTGGACTAGGGGGTACTCACCACGTCGTCTCCCGATCTATTAGATTGGGCCGAGGACCCCCGTGGCCGTATACTCTTGGGCTAGTTCGGACGGCTGTCGCATACAAGGAAGATTCCACAAGACTTGGCGATCAAGACAAGGACTTCCCCCCACCGGCGTATTCGGCTAGGACTCTTGTTATCCTAGGCCTCCGGTGCATTATATAAACCGAGGCCAGGCTAGTCGATAGATATACAATATATACAACAATCATACCATAGGCTAGCTTCTAGGGTTTAGCCTCCTTGATCTCGTGGTAGATCAACTCTTGTACTACCCATATCATCAATATTAATCAAGCAGGAGTAGGGTAATACCTCCATCGAGAGGGCCCGAACCTGGGTAAAAACATCGTGTCCCTTGTCTCCTGTTACCATCCGACCTTGACGCATAGTTCGGGACCCCCTACCCGAGATCCGCCGGTTTTGACACCGACAGTGAGTTGCATGAAGAAGTGTACATGGAGATACCACCAGGTTTTGGTACTTCAGAGACCACGGGGAAGGTATGCAGATTGAACAAATCCTTGTATGGAGTATGGACTTAAGCAATCACCAAGGCATGGTTTGATAGATTCAGGTGTGTTGTTCGTGGTATGGGGTATCGTTAGTGTAATGGCGACCACACGGTGTTCTACAGACACTTTGATCGAAAGATCATCATTCTTGCAGTTTATGTGGATACGACTTATCATCACTAGAGATGATAAGGAGGAAATAGAGACTGAAGGGGTGTCTGAGCAAGGAGTTTGAGGTAAAGGATTTAGGTAACCTAAAATACTTCCTTGGTATTGAAGTGGCGCAGAAATAAACCTTAGTTATCTTGGTTGACATGGGCATGATGGGATGTCATGCAACCCCTTGCTCCAATTGAACAAAATCATCAAGTGACGGCACAATTAGAGAGCTGATGAATAAGGTTATCATAAACTAGTTGGGAGGTTATTGTACTTGTGTCATACCAGGCCTAACATTACGTATGCCGTGGGTGTGGTGAGCATATACATGCATGAACCAAGGGGTGGGCATCTTGATATCGTTAACAGAATTCTAAGATACTTGAAGGGGACTTCGGGTAAATGGTTGTGGTTTGCAAAGAGTGGACATCATGAGGTGGATGGCTATAGTAACTCCGACTGGGCTAGTTTTCAAGATGATAGAAGATCAACTTCTGGCTATTATGTGTTTGTGGGAGGAAAATTGGTGTCATGGAGAAGCAAGAAACAGACGGTTGTGTCTAGATCTACAGCAGAAGCTGAGTATAGAGCACTATCTCAGGGTTGTGTAAGATGCTCTGGGTGAAGTACCTACTGAGTGAGTTGAAACTTCTGAGGAAGGGACCCTTGAAGGTGTGGTGTGACAATCAGTTAGCTATAACCATGGCTAATAACCCAGCTCAACATGATAGGACAAAGCATGTGGAAACTGATCGCTTCTTCATTAAGGAGAAACTTGATGCTGGGATCATCAGCCTTACTCATGTCAGCTCTGGGCAGCAATTTGCAGATTGCTTGACAAAGGGACTGGGAACAAAGGGCTGTAACTTGGCATGTGACAAGATGGTAATGATAGATATCTACCACCCATCTTGAGGGGGAGTGTTGAACCGGTATGGGCCCAAGCCCATCATACTTTGTCACTTAGGGCCCAAGCCCATGTGGAGGAGCTGACCTAGAAGGGGGCATCCAGTCCTTGTATTCCCAAGTGAGCCACCACACACAGAGTGCACCTGCGCGAGCCACCAGACACGGAAAAAAACCCCGTCTGAAGGTACTTCTCTCCCGATTCAACAGAAAGCTACAAGTATTTTCCTAAAAGAAGGAACCACTAGACTTCAGGCACCTATAGAAACCCCGGTGAAACTGGAACTGATATAAAGAGTATCCATGTTGAACAAAATAAGTTGTACTCTGCTAAGGATAATGTGTTATGAAAGCACAAAAGGTAGTATCAACCGCACAAAGATGTGAAGGTTATGAGAACTTTCAAAGGATACATATAACAATCACAGCACGAGCTGTGACCTGTGAGGTGTGGATGTAGCATTACCAAAAGAAGGCATTATTGAGCATCTGATGATAGTTACAAAGTAACATAATTAATAATTATTTCCATCCTTGCCAAAAAAATATATAGGCACCCACACACACACAAAAGCTATGTAACCCACATGCTCAATGAACAAGTACGCATGCATTCTTCAGTGAGTGAATCGCGTTAATTTATAGAAAAGTAGTTTAATTAACAACATACTTTTGAAATCCAGCAGAGTAATACACAGAATGACTGAAGTGCAATAACCTTAAATTATTCAATTCACGTCACTGGCCTACATTTAGTAAGTTGTTGCTTTTCTGGGAAACACATATCTGCAATGGGACTCGGGTTTCCTACAGAAACGAAGTCAATTTTAAGCTATAGCTCTAAGACATGTGGCTTATTTTTAATGTTTGAAACTTGCATAATTGCATTACAAGACCGGGTATAAAATAGATAATGATGCTAGAAATAATAAAATGCAATCAAGTTGTTTTCGGTACAATGGTTAAGAGAATTTTCAAAGAACTCGGCTCAAGGCTAGCTTAACGAGCACGAACATGCATTGACTATTAAATTCTCCTTTAAGGAGATCCAAAAATTAACATTAGTCTTTGTTTCTTGTATAACAAAAATAGATGGACCATAGGATGCTCAAATATACGGAAGCCTGTAGTTGCCTCCCATCGTCATAATATAATGGAGACATGCAGACATGAACCAAAATAAAAGAAATTATCGTCGCATTCTTCTGATGCTACATGATAGTAAACCAAGAACCAGTACTAGTCAATGTCTTTCTATGGGGTTCTGGGTCTACACTTCAAAGATTTAGTTTTCAAATTGCCAGGTCCACATGCCCTAAATTGCCAAGCATGTGTGATTATGAGTTTATGACTAATGTTTTTAACACTTAGGTAAGATTGTTTATTAAAATACTGTATGTTCTTAACACTTCAGTAAACTTGAATACCATCTTGATGTGTCCCTTGGATAGAAGGTTGTAGGGGTAATCAATGGAAGGACAAAGCTTGAGCTGTGACACCCCATTTTGCAAGGTATTTGTTGGATGAGGGGCTCATGGCCCATGTATTGCTAGCCCAAGTGGCCCAGGCCCATAGTGGCTGACTAACCTAAAGGAGAGGAGCTCGTCCAAGTCTTTGAACTAGGGCTGCCACACACACAAGGACATACAGGGAAGAGGAGAGAAAAGAGAGCAGCGCCTGCCCTGAGCTGGAAGACGAGGTACACCTCTCCTGATTCTACATGGTATCTGATACGTCTCCAACGTATCTATAATTTTTGATTGCTCCATGCTATATTATTTACAGTTTTAAATGTTGATGGGCTTTATTATACACTTTTATATCAATTTTGGGACTAACCTATTAACCCAGAGCCAAGTGCCAGTTTATGTCTTTACGAAGGAAAGAAGCCCAGAAGACTTGGAGTGAACGTCGGGGGATCTGCGAGGAGGTCACGAGGCAAGGGGCACGCCCACCCCCCTGGGCACTCCCTCCACCCTCGTGAGCCCCTCGTGGCCCCCCTGGCGTACTTCTTCCGCCTATATATCTCCATATACCCTAAAAACATCTGTGGACACAATAGATCGGGAGTTCCGCTGCCAGAAGCCTCCGTAGGCACCGAAAGCCAATCTAGACCCGTTCCGGCACCCTACCAGAGGGGGAAATCCCTCTCCGGTGGCCATCTTCATCATCCCGGTGCTCTCCATGCTGAGGAGGGAGTAGTTCTCCCTCGGGGCTGAGGGTATGTACCAGTAGCTATGTGTTTGATCTCTCTCTCGCGCGTTCTTGATTTGGCACGATATTGATGTATCGCGAGCTTTGCTATTATAGTTGGATCTTATGTTTCTCCTCCCCCTCTACTCTCTTGTAATGAATGAGTTTTCCCCTTGAAGTAATCTTATCGGATTGAGTCTTTAAAGATTTGAGAACACTTGATGTATGTCTTGCCGTGCGTATCTGTGCTGACAATGGGATATCACGTGATTCACTTGACGTATGTTTTGGTGATCAACTTGCGGGTTCCGCCCATGAACCTACGCATAGGGGTTGGCACACATTTTCGTCGTGATTCTCCGGTAGAACTTTGGGGCACTCTTTGAGGTCCTATGTGTTGGTTGAATAGATGAATCTGAGATTGTGTGATGCATATCGTATAATCATACCCACGGATACTTGAGGTGACATTAGGGTTTTGGTTGATTTGTGTCTTAAGGTGTTATTCTAGTATGAACTCTAGGGCTGTTTGTGACACTTATAGGAATAGCCCAACGGATTGATTGGAAAGAATAACTTGGAGGTGGTTCCGTACCCTACCATAATCTCTTCGTTTGTTCTCCGCTATTAGTGACTTTGCAGTGACTCTTTGTTGCATGTTGAGGGATAGTTATGTGATCCAATTGTGTTATTATTGTTGAGGGAACTTGCACTAGTGAAAGTATGAACCCTAGGCCTTGTTTCAACGCATTGCAATACCGTTTACGCTCAGTTTTATCATTAGTTACCTTGCTGTTTTTATAATTTCAGATTACAAATACCTTTATCTACCATCCATATACCACTTGTATCACCATCTCTTCGCTGAACTAGTGCACCTATACAATTTACCATTGTATTGGGTGTGTTGGGGACACAAGAGACTCTTTGTTATTTGGTTGCAGGGTTGCTTGAGAGAGACCATCTTCATCCTACGCCTCCTACAGACTGATAAACCTTAGGACATCCACTTGAGGGAAATTTGCTACTGTCCTACAAACCTCTGCACTTGGAGGCCCAACAACGTCTACAAGAAGAAGGTTGTGTAGTAGACATGAAGCTCTTTTCTGGCGCCGTTGCCGTGGAGGTGAGTGCTTGAAGGTATATCTTTAGATCTTGCAATCGAGTCTTTTAGTTTCTTGTTTTATCACTATTTTAGTCTATAAAAGAAAATTACAAAAAAATGGAATTAAGTTTGCCTCATACGCTTCATCTTTTTAATATCTTTCGTGAGTATGATGGAAAGGAAAATTGTGCTCAAGTGCTCGAAGAAGAATGCATTAGAATGTTTGGAACTAAATATTTGAATGATGAGCATGATTGCAATGTTGTTAGTACGAATTCTTTGAATATCCATGACACTAATGATGATTGCACTAGTTATGATGAAAATGTCTCCTATAAACATGTCAATTTTTGTGGAGTGCATTGGGTTTGTAAGTACACACCAAATAGAGCAGATAGATATTGCAACAAGCATAAGTACTTAGAAACTAAATTGTTGCAAGAAGAGCTAGATGATTGTGCTAAAAATTTAAATTTTCTTGGCCATACTTGTGAGCTTTGTAATGAACGTGGTCATTTAATTATCTGATGCAAATTGTTTCATGATCTAATCGTGTCAAAAAATTGTGATGACTTGATTTCCCTTGCACATTATAATGAACTTAGTTTGCTTATGGGCTATGAAGAAATGAACCATATAACTAAGGATATTCCAAAATTTGCCCTTGATAAAGTTCTTCATTTTGATCTAGAGAAAATTTATATGTATTGTGCAGTGAATTGCACTGAAAATCCTTATATTGCCAACAACATAAAGAAAAGAAAAGAAATAGAAGATGAAGAGAATACTAATGAAAGGGAAGAGACTTCCCAATATCCTCCTATTATTTCTTATGATGAATCAGGTAATGAGGAGGAGCCTCCTATTCAACCAATCTCATTAATAAGGAGCTCCAAAAAGAGGATTGAACCCACACATGATGTGGTGAAGAAGAAGAAAAGAAAAAGGAAGAGAGGTAAAAAGGTATCCCTCCCAAATAATGGTGCTCCTATTACTATTGTGCCTCATGAAAATATAATTGTGGAAGATAATGATACTTCTTATGATCTTGAAAATCTTTTTGGCACTTACTTGGAATAATATGATAATTGCTATACTATTGGTGCTATCCATACTATTAATGATGAGAGTGATTATGCTTATGATATGAAAAGGCCCAAGCTTGGGGAAGCTATGTTTGATGAGTATGACATATTTGAGAATGTATTTGCTGCAATTAATGTTTGTCCCAAGCTTGGGATGCTACGTTTAATGAAGATGATATTTTGAGTATCCCAAGTTTTGATATGCAAATTTATAATAATAATAACATGCCTCCTACTTATGATAATTATTGTGATGATACATATGCTATAAAAAGTAGTGAGGATTGTATTTATAAAACCTGTCATGATTATGGTTACCCCTTTTCTGAACATTACTCTTTTAATGTGGAAACAATTTATAGTATCCAAGTCTCTTATGATACTCCCACTATTCCGAATGAGAAGAACTTTGCTTATGTGGAGAGTAATAAAATTTCTATGCTTGTAGATCATGAAAAGAATGCTTTATGTGATAGTTATATTGTTGAATTCATTCATGATGCTACTGAAAATTATTATGAGGAAGGAATATATGCTTGTAGGAATTGCAATAATATCAAGTTTCCTCTCTATGTGCATAAAGTTTTGAAGTTATGCTTGTTTTACCTCCCTATGCTAGTTGATTATTGTTCCCACAAGTTGTTTGCTCACAAAATACCTATGCATAGGAAATGGGTTAGGCTTAAATGTGCTAGTCATATTCTTCATGATGCTCTTTTTATGTTTCAATTCTTATCTTTTATGTGAGCATCATTGAAATCATCATGCCTAGCTAGGGGCGTTAAACGATAGCACTTGTTGGGAGGCAACCCAACTTTACTTTTGTTCCTTGATTTTTTCTCCTGTTTAGTAATAAATAATTTATCTAGATTCTGTTTAGATGTGGTTTTATGCTTTTAATTAGTGTTTGTGCCAAGTAGAACCTTTGGGAAGACTTGGGGAAAGTCTTTGCGATCATGCTGTAAAAAACAGAAACTTTAGCGCTCACGAGAATTGCTGCCATTTTTATTTGGAGAGCGATATTTAGTTAATTATTTTTGAAGATAATTAATAGATAAATTACTCAGGTCCAGAAATTTATTTGAGAATTTTATGAGTTCCAGAAGTATACATTTGATCCAGATTACTACAGACTGTTCTATTTTTGACAGATTCTGTTTTTCATGTGTTGTTTACTTATTTTGATGAATCTATGGCTAGTAAAATAGTTTATAAACCATAGAAAAGTTGTAATACAGTAGGTTTAACACCAATATAAATAAAGAATGAGTTCATTACAGTACCTTGAAGTGGTGATTTATTTTCTTATACTAACGGAGCTTACGAGTTTTCTGTTAAGTTTTGTGTTGTGAAGTTTTCAAGTTTTGGGTAAGGATTCGATGGACTATGGAATAAGGAGTGGCAAGAGCCTAAGCTTGGGGATGCCCGAGGCACCCCAAGGTAATATTCAAGGATAGCCAAGAGCCTAAGCTTGGGGATGCCCCGGAAGGCATCCCCTCTTTCGTCTTCGTTCATCGGTAACTTTACTTGGAGCTATATTTTTATTCGCCACATGATATGTGTTTTGCTTGGAGCGTCATTTTATTTTATTTAGTTTTTCTTGCTGTTTGAATAAAATACCAAGATCTGAAATTGTTAAAAGTTAGAGAGTCTTCAGATAGTTGCACAATTATTCGACTACTCATTGATCTTCACTTATATCTTTCGGAGTAGCTTGTTGTTGCTCTAGCGCTTCACTTAGATCTTTTAGAGCATGGTGGTAGTTTTATTTTGAAGAAATAGATGAACTCTTGTCCTTCACTTATATTATTTTGAGAGCCCTAAACAGCATGGTAGTTTGCTTAAATAATCCTAATATGCTTGGTATTCAAAGAATAGTTAAAAAAAATTCTTATGAGTGTTTTGAATACTAAGAGAAGTTTGATGCTTGATGATTGTTTCGAGATATGGAGGTAATAATATCAAAGTCGTGCTAGTTGAGTAGTTGTGAATTTGAGAAGTGCTTGTGTTAAAGTTTGCAAGTCCCGTAGCATGCACGTATGGTAAACGTTGTGTAACAAATTTGAAACATGAGGTGTTATTTGATTGTCCTCCTTATGAGTGGCGGTCGGGGATGAGCGATGGTCTTTTCCTACCAATCTATCCCCCTAGGAGCATGCGCGTAGTGCCGAGGTTTTTGATGACTTGTAGATTTTTGCAATAAGTATGTGAGTTATTTATGACTAATGTTGAGTCCATGGATTATACGCACTCTCACCCTTCCATCCTTGCTAGCCTCTTTGGTACCGTGCATTGCCCTTTCTCACATTGAGAGTTGGCGCAAACTTCGCCGGTGCATCCAAACCCCGTGATATGATACGCTCTGTCACACATAAACCTCCTTATATCTTCCTCAAAACAGCCACCATACCTACCTATTATGGCATTTCCATAGCCATTCCGAGATATATTGCCATGCAACTTTCCACCGTTCCATTTATCATGACACATTCATCATTATCATATTTCTTAGCATGATCATGTAGTTGACATAGTATTTGTGGCAAAGCCACCGTTCATAATTCTTTCATACATGTCACTCTTGGTTCATTGCATATCCCGGTACACCGCCAGAGGCATTCATATAGAGTCATCTCTGTTCTAGTATCGAGTTGTAATCATTGAGTTGTAAATAAATAGAAGTGTGATGATCATCATTATTAGAGCATTGTCCCAAGTGAGGAATAAAAAAAGAGAAAGGCCATAAAAAAGAGAAGGCCCCCAAAAAAGATAAAGGCCATAAAAAAGAGAAGGCCCAAAAAATGAGAGAAAAAGAGAGAAGGGACAATGTTACTATCCTTTTACCACACTTGTGCTTCAAAGTAGCACCATGATCTTTATAGTAGAGAGTCTCTCATGTTATCACTTTCATATACTAGTGGGAATTTTTCATTATAGAACTTGGCTTGTATATTCCAACAATGGGCCTCCTCAAGTGCCCTAGGTCTTCGTGAGCAAGCAAGTTGGATGCACACCCACTTAGTTTCTTTTGTTGAGCTTTCATACATTTATAGCTCTAGTGCATCCGTTGCATGGCAATCCCTACTCCTTGCATTAACATCAATCGGTGGGCATCTCCATAGCCCATTGATTAGCCTCGTTGATGTGATACTTTCTCCCTTTTTGTCTTCTCCACATAACCCCCTCATTATATTCTATTACACCCATAGTGCTATATCCATGGCTCGCGCTCATGTATTGCGTGAAAGTTTATGAGTTTGAGATTACTAAAGTATGAAACAATTGCTTGGCTCGTCACCAGGGTTGTGCATGATGAGAGCATTCTTGTGTGACGAAAATGAAACATGACTAAACTATATGATTTTGTAGGGATGAACTTTCTTTGGCCATATTATTTTGAGAAGACATAATTGCTTAGTTAGTATGCTTGAAGTATTATCATTTTTATGCCAATATGAACTTTTGTCTTGAATCTTTCGGATCTGAATATTCATACGACAATTAAGAAGAATCACATTGAAATTATGCCAAGTAGCACTCCGCATCAAAAATTCTGTTTTTTATCATTTACCTACTCGAGGACAAGCAGGAATTAAGCTTGGGGATGTTGATACGTCTCCAACGTGTCTATAATTTTTGATTGCTCCATGCTATATTATTTACTGTTTTGAATGTTTATGGGCTTTATTATACACTTTTATATCATTTTTGGGACTAACCTATTAACCCAAAGCCCAGTGCCAGT
Organism: Triticum aestivum; assembly: GCF_018294505.1. Taxonomy (NCBI): domain Eukaryota; kingdom Viridiplantae; phylum Streptophyta; class Magnoliopsida; order Poales; family Poaceae; genus Triticum; species Triticum aestivum. The sequence goes on from NC_057800.1 coordinate 187,697,135, forward strand.
TTTTGTTTTACCCTATTTTAGGGTTTCGAAGAAAAGGAAAACCAAACGGAGTCCAATTGACCTGAAACTTCATGGAACTCATTTTTGCAAGGAAAGAAGCCCAGAAGACTTGGAATGCACGTCGGGGGATCTGCGAGGAGGTCACGAGGCAGGGGGCGCGCCCTCCACCCTCGTGAGCCCCTCGTGCCCCCCCCCCCCCTGACGTACTTCTTCCGCCTATATATCTCCATATACCCTAAAAACATCCGTGGACACAATAGATCGGGAGTTCCGCCACCAGAAGCCTCCGTAGCCACCGAAAGCCAATCTAGACTCGTTCCGGCACCCTGCCAGAGGGGGCAATCCCTCTCCGGTGGCCATCTTCATCATCCCGGTGCTCTCCATGACGAGGAGGGAGTACTTCTCCCTCGGGGCTGAGGGTATGTACCAGTAGCTATGTGTTTGATCTCTCTCTCTCTCGTGTTCTTGATTTGGCATGATCTTGATGTATCGCAAGCTTTGCTATTATAGTTGGATCTTATGTTTCTCCTCCCCCTCTACTCTCTTGTAATGAATTGAGTTTTCCCCTTGAAGTAATCTTATCAGATTGAGTCTTTAAAGATTTGAGAACACTTGATGTATGTCTTGCCGTGCGTATCTGTGGTGACAATGGGATATCACGTGATTCACTTGATGTATGTTTTGGTGATCAGCTTGCGGGTTCCTCCGATGAACCTATGCATAGGGGTTGGCACACGTTTTCGTCGTGATTCTCTGGTAGAACTTTGGGGCACTCTTTGAGGTCCTATGTGTTGGTTGAATAGATGAATCTGAGATTGTGTGATGCATATCGTATAATCATACCCACGGATACTTGAGGTGACATTAGGGTTTTGGTTGATTTGTGTCTTAAGGTGTTATTCTAGTACGAACTCTAGGGCTGTTTGTGACACTTATAGGAATAGCCCAACGGATTGATTGGAAAGAATAACTTTGAGGTGGTTCCGTACCCTACCATAATCTCTTCGTTTGTTCTCCGCTATTAGTGACTTTGCAGTGACTCTTTGTTGCATGTTGAGGGATAGTTATGTGATCCAATTACGTTAGTATTGTTGAGGGAACTTGCACTAGTGAAAGTATGAACCCTAGGCCTTGTTTCAACACATTGCAATACCGTTTACGCTCAGTTTTATCATTAGTTACCTTGCTGTTTTTATAATTTCAGATTACAAATACCTTTATCTACCATCCATATACCACTTGTAGCACCATCTCTTCGCCGAACTAGTGCACCTATACAATTTACCATTGTATTGGTTGTGTTGGGGACACAAGAGACTCTTTGTTATTTGGTTGCAGGGTTGCTTGAGAGAGACCATCTTCATCCTACGCCTCCTACGGATTGATAAACCTTAGGTCATCCACTTGAGGGAAATTTGCTACTGTCCTACAAACCTCTGCACTTGGAGGCCCGACAACGTCTACAAGAAGAAGGTTGTGTAGTAGACATCAGTATCAGACCTGGCTTGAGGAGGGGTCCGGCGAGGCGGGCAGTGGCGGAGCTTCACGGGGGCCAACCTGGGCGGTGGCCCCCCAGCCCAAGAAAAATTCACCTAATACACGTTAGTTTTTGTGCTGGATCTTCAGTAAAAACAGGCTAAACCTCATAGTTTTGCCCCTCCTTAGCCCATTGCCCCTCCAAAGATTAGGCCCAAGCTCCGCCACTGGAGGCGGGGCTGCTATGGAGAGCATGGCGAAGCGGCAACTGAGCTCATGGAGCTGGGTCGCAGTGGCGCACCTGGTGGACGGCTTCAGCTGCTGTGCGAGGGGAGCTGCAAGGACACCGCGTCGTGCGGGCCGGCCATGCGGCAAGGTGGTGTAGAAAGCAAACTCAGGCAAGCGGCTGGTGAGGAGCGCATGGCATCTGCGCGTGTGCTGAGTGGAGAAATTGTGCGTGACTACTACTGCTGGTTGGTGTTGGTGGTTTGCTATTGTGTGATGTGCCTGCAACGCAAGTTGCTGTTGTTGTTGTGGAGTCTGAATTTGAATCTGTTGTTTCTGCTTGGAGCTGCTACTGTGGAGAAGTGTAGCTGCTGGTGCTGCTGAGGGAGAGAAAGAAGAGGAGGAATTTTTGTGATTGCTGCTGTGCACAGCTGGTCTGGGCTGAACTGATGTGTTGTTGCTTGAAGTGTTATGCTATTGTTGTTGGTGGTGGTCTGCACTGCGGATCTGCTGCTGCTACTTGCACTTGAGGACTGCTAGTGCTGCTGTTGTTGTTTGCAGAGGAGAGGAAGGCTGTGGAGATTGCTTGTTGCTGCTGCTGTTTGCAGAGTTAAGGGGGGAACATGACAGGTGGTGAGGTCAGGGTCATGAATTTGGTGCGGTCGGACGATGGATGTTCGTGTGGTGGAGAGTAAGGAGGGAGGCACGCAGGAGATGAAGTGCTAAGACGAAGCAGAGATGTAGCTGGGTGTGCCTCGGCAAGCAGAGACTTGGAGGATGCCCTGCTCGCCGCCATCCTGGACAAAGTTGTGCTACGTACACGTCTGGCCTCCACCGAAGCGTCCTTAGATGCTGCACGGGCAAAGGTGGCTTGCATGATGTACACGTCTGCGGCCATTGAGGAAGAGAGGACAAGTTCAGCCCTCTTTATCTGTACCAATGGATATGGCACTGAAAATGCCACAATTGCTGCTCATAGGACTGAACCGGAATGGATTCTAGACTCTGGTGCTTCTCAACATGTTGCAGGTGATTTCAGGGAGTTTGAGTCATATGATGAGCTCACTCCCTCTCAAAGTAACACGATATGTACTGCTGACGGGACATCGCAGCCTATTAAGAGCACTGGGACAGTTCAGTGTACACCTAACAACAACAACAAAGCCTTTAGTCCCAAACAAGTTGGGGTAGGCTAGAGGTGAAACCCATAAGATCTCGCGACCACCTCATGGCTCTGGCACATGGATAGCAAGCTTCCATGCACCGGGACAATCCAATGTACACCTGATATTAAGTTATCTTCAGTCCTACATGTGCCATTTTTTCCGGTCAATCTGTTGTCTTCTAGTGCTCTAATTGACCAGGTGGACTGTAGGATATCAGTTGACAAAAAAATGTGCTTGATTGCGGACGGGCCGACTGGAAGGAGGATTGGAACTGGAATAAGGCATAGGGGGCTGTGGTACATGGACCATGAGGGGCTTGGTCAGATGGGTAGCCCACTGTTTGCAGCAATTGTGGAAGAAAGAGAGTCTGTGGCGATGAAACATCACTGCAGAATGGGGCATGTATCCTTTGATAAAATGTTCAAGTTGTTTCTAGATGTAATGCATGGAGTCAATAAGAACAAGCTGAACTGTGATGCGTGTGATTTTTCAAAACACACGAGGACATCTTATGTGAGTAAGAGACTTAGAAGTATATCCCAATTCATGCTTGTTCACTCGAATGTTTGGCAAGTTCGGTGGTGTCGGTTGGTGGTGCGAAGTATTTTGTGACCTTTATTGACTGCCACTCATGTATGACATGGATACATTTGATGCGTCACAAGGATGAAACTTTCCAATGCTTCAAGACTTTCTATGCCTATGTGAAAAATCACTCCAATGTTCAGGTACAAGTGATAAGACGTGATAATGACACTGTGTATGTGAATAAAGTGTTTGGGACATTCTTATCAGAGCATGGATTTTGCATCAAAACTCATGTCCGGATACTCCTCCTCGGAATGGGGTGGCAGAAAGGAAGAATTGCCATATTCTAGAGGTTGCTCGATCACTGATATTTACTATGAATGTGATGAAATTCTTGGGGAGTGAAGTTGTGATGGCTGCGACACACCTGATCAATCGCATATCATCGAGAGTACTGGGTATGAAGTCACCTTCTGAGTTACTTTTGGGAAAGAATGATTTTGTTGTTCCTCCCAAGCTATTTGGTTGTGTCTGCTTTGTCAGGGATCACAGGCCATCTGTGGGCAAATTGGATCCACTACAAAAAAATACACTTCTGTGATGATACATGTTTGTCACAGTAGGTCGCGTTCTTTGTCATGCATGTACATCCATGACAATTTTATGACAGAATCAAGATAGTCATACCTGTGCTGTCGTAGAAGTGTTCCATGACACTACCAAAATTATAATCACGGAAGTGTCCACTTCCATGACGATAAATCGCGCGTCACAGAAGTGCTTTCGTCAAGGGTGACCGACACATGGCATCCACCGTAACGGAACGCCGTTAAGCTATCAGGTCGGGTTTTGGATCCGATAACCCGTTAACAGCCCCGACCAATGGGAAATTTCCACGTGTAAAATTCTTATTGGCCGGACGAAACACGTGTCAGCTCGTCAGTGGGTCAGATAGGCGCCTATGATATGTCGACATGTGCCACGGCCCACCACTGGCCCATTTAGCTTACAAAGCCGGCCCGTTTGACTTGGTCAAAAGTTAATGGGCTAGCCCATGAAAAACCTGTTAACGGTCTCTTCGCAAATAGCCCATTTTACGGCCCGTTAACTCACAGCCCGTTAGGCCCTAAAGGAAACCGGCCCAACAACGTCATGTGGGCCGTTGAATATAACACCAGCCCATTTCACTTTCGGCCCATGTATGGCCCACGACGTCTTTCGGCCCATATCAGGCCTTCATATCTTTCGGCCCTTTATAGGCCCAAGTGACTCTAGCCCATAATGAACAATAATTTTCTTTATACCCGTTAACGGCCCGTGATTTACATGGGCGTTTCCAGCCCGTGTTAGCTTTCGGCCTATTGACGACCCATACGTTCTTGGGCTCCTTTTCGGCCCTCGATTACTTCCGGCCCGTTACTGGCCTGTTCCCCTAATGGGCCAAATTCGGCCCATGGCAAGAGTCGGCCCATTACTAGCCTGTTACTCTAATGCGCCAAATTCGGCCCATGGCAAGAGTCGGCCTGTTTCTGGCCTGTTAACCCGTTGCGCCGTTTCCAGCCCGTCCTATATTCTGGCCCATTAACGACCCGTTATGCTTGTGACAGAATTAAGCCTTTGCTGTCCTACGGCATGTTAACGACCTGTTACCGTGTTGGGCCGATACCAATTACGCCCGATTACAGCCCATGTAGACCCATTTATCTGACGGCCCGAGGCCCACCGATTACAGGCCCATTTATCGACGGCCTGTAGGAGACCCATGGATCCTATGGCCCGTATATGGCCCATGGTAGTTGCGGCCACTAGCAAACCAGGGAAAAAGAAGACTAGGAAATAAATAAGGCCGAAAATAACGCTAGGCTATTAAGGCGATTGCACAGATTACATCCACTCGGCATCAAAGATCGCCACCAGTGCAAATATAGGGAACAACCTACACTATACAAAAATGGCTTGCTGTTTTCTTCAGTCGGTGGCTGCATGTTAAGAAAATTTTTGTATCGCACCAAAACAAATTACAACTATATAACAAAATGAAGGTTGGCATAAAACTTAACAGTCTAGCAGATAAATGCACCACCAGAAGTTCAGAAGCTCAGTTCATTTGACCTGACTGTTAAGTTTTCATGTTGTATTGTCTGATGGAGCACTATAACCCTCGCCTTCATTTCCCCTAGGCTCCTGAGCAACATAGCAAATGTTTGATAGTCTGGTTTCAAAACCATGCATATCTTGACGACATTGAGCAATGTTTCTCCTTGTTTCACAAAGGGTCTCTATTAGGGAATGGACTTGTGTCTGGAGCAAAGATACAACATTGCTTTGAGCTTGCATATCTTGATCATGAGGCAGTTTGGATGATATTGCCTTAACAAGCAACCCAGTATTACGCAGGAATGTGCTTTTGGCACTGTTAGTGGACAGGTACTGACCCACTGCAGCAAGAGCTGACATTGCGGTTATAGTTGCCTCGCCACCTTCAGAAGGTGGCGGTTCCACCATTTTTTCCATAGCTCGCTGAAAAGTTGAGGTTTTACATTAGTAGTACCAGAACAGAAGATATTAAGGAGGCAGCAAAACCAAACAAAATAGCTTTGGTCTACATACAGAACTTATTCTGGTGAACCCATGTAAAATATTAGTTGTATTTTATTGCAAAGTACATAATAAAACCAGGTTCCAAACATATGACCATGTACCATCGCTAATGTATTGTCTATTTCTTCACATTGTATTAAGGGCTAAGGATAAAAAGACAAAGTTTATAGTATGGTAAGCATAGTATGACATCATTCATATCACAAAACAACTGAGAATAGACAAACAGGCAATTGTAACGTTGTGTGGGCAAGTCCAGCACGGAACTAGATTACGGGTCAAGATCAAAGGAACATCACTCCTCTCTTTTAAACCTTGTAAGGTGCAATGATACGCTAAGACAATTGTGTATAAAAGAGTAATAGACATTGGCTGCAAACCATGCAGTTCAAGGCACAAATCAGAGTAAGTAGTAGTTAAAAGGCATGAGGATTAAGGACTTACAACAGCGGCTTTGACTGGTGTAGTCATGCCCTTCTTCTTGCTGGTGTGACAGTCCTTGAAGATTTCCATAGCATTTGGTTCAGGTACTTTTTGGTCCTTGCGGGCTTTCCTCTGCATTTCGAACAAGTCAATATAGATCTGATAATATGGTACAGCGAAAAGAGTGAAACAACAGCTAATTACAAGAGCCTCGCAGTGTGCAATATAGCTACGAGATCCTGTTGTCTGTTGGAATTTCACTTTCTTACGGTTGGCCTTGTTCTTTGAACAGTTCACCTACAAGAAGATAGATTTGTGTGGCACATGCGTAAATAGGACTTCAACATGTGATCTGATCACATATATATAATGTACCTGATTCTTCATATCAGACCACTGTTTAACAAGGCCCCTCCAGTCTTCATCAGATATATTTTCCACTGGAGATGTTTGGGAAAGTTGACTGTTAGCCTTGCCTTCAAAGTGAGTTTTCCTCAAGTTATACCGATACTGTCATAGAGCAAACTTGAAAACATGGGTGCAAGCTTGTCTGGTTGCATCATCTTGGCTATCCAACTTGAACCTCATCTGTTGAAAATTTTGGGAGTCTCATTATCAGCAACCTAGAAAGTATGGGACAGAGCAAGACGATATTACTAGTTTCCATACATAACCATACTTGTAGATAAATGGTCGAGGAAGGTGTTGAACTGGGTTCGTCTTTGTCATTCCTGTACTGAATCCATGTTGGGAGGATACGTACATGACACCTAACGGCAACCGCTGCCTCTGATACTAACTTGGCTGACTCTGTAGCATCACTGGGCCTTTTTAAACCTGCCTCAAAACGGATCTCTATTCTTCCTCCTCTAGATTTAGTTAACCTATCGAGCATTATCCCTGATGTTTGTTTCCTCTTGCGGCTAGGTGCTAGTCCAACAACGAACATAGGAAGTGTTAGTGTACATCAAACTGTGAGACTACATATAAAGAAGCATGCAACTGTCCTTTTGCGCTTCTCAGACCCCTGGACTCCGCAAAACTTCCTTTTGCGCTTCCTAAAACCTCGCGGGCTTTCCCCTTTGGCCCAGATAAAGTGTTCTCGTGCCCAAACATTCCGGGAAACATCCGGAACCCCTTCCGGTGAATTCCGGAACCCTTCCGGAGATCAAACACTACTATCCACATATCAATCTTTACTTCCGGACCATTCCAGAGTTCCTCGTCATATCTGTGATCTCATCCGAAACTGCGAACAACATTCGGTTACCAACATACATAACTCATAGTACTATATCATCAACAAACATTAAGCGTGCGGACCCTACGGGTTCAAGAACTATGTAGACATGACCGAGACACCTCTCTGGTCAATAACCAATAGCGGGACCTGGATGCCCATATTGGCTCCTACATATTCTACGAAGATCTTTATCGGTCAGACCGCATAACAACATACGTTGTTCCCTTTGTCATCGGTATGTTACTTGCCCGAGATTCGATCGTCGGTATCTCAATACCTAGTTCAATCTCGTGACCAGCAAGTCTCTTTACTCGTTCCGTAATACATCATCCCGCAACTAACTCATTAGTTGCAATGCTTGCAAGGCTTATAGTGATGTGCATTGCCGAGTGGGCCCAGAGATACCTCTCCGACAATCGGAGTGACAAATCCTAATCTCGAAATATGCCAACCCAACAAGTACCTTCGGAGACACCTGTAGAGCACCTTTATAATTACCCAGTTACGTTGTGATGTTTGGTGGCACACAAAGTGTTCCTCCAGTAAACGGGAGTTGCATAATCTCATAGTCATAGGAACATGTATAAGTCATGAAGAAAGCAATAGCAACAAACTAAACAATCAAGTGCTAAGCTAACAAAATGGGTCAAGTCAATCACATCATTCTCCTAATGATGTGATCACGTTAATCAAATGACAACTCATGTCTATGGTTAGGAAACTTAACCATCTTTGATCAACGAGCTAGTCAAGTAGATGCATACTAGTGACACTCTGTTTGTCTATGTATTCACACATGTATTATGTTTCCGGTTAATACAATTCTAGCATGAATAATAAACATTTATCATGATATAAGGAAATAAATAATAACTTTATTATTGCCTCTAGGGCATATTTCCTTCAGTCTCCCACTTGCACTAGAGTCAATAATCTAGATCACATCTCCATGTGATTTAACATCAATAGTTCACATCTTTATGTGGTTAACACCCATAGTTCACATCGACATGTGACCAAAACCCAAAGGGTTTACTAGAGTCAGTAATCTAGTTCTCATCGCTATGTGATTAATACCCAAAGAGTACTAAGGTGTGATCATGTTTTGCTTGTGAGGAAAGTTTAGTCAACGGGTCTCCCACATTCAGATCCGTATGTATTTTGCAAATTTCTATGTCAACAATGCTCTGCACGAAGCTACTCTAGCTAATTGCTCCCACTTTCAATATGTATCCAGATTGAGACTTTGAGTCATCTGGATCAGTGTCAAAACTTGCATCGATGTAACCCTTTATGACGAACCTTTTGTCACCTCCATAATCGAGAAACATATCCTTACTCCACTAAGGATAACTTTGACCAATGTCCAGTGATCTACTCCTAGATCACTATTGTACTCCCTTGCCAAACTCAGGGCAGGGTATACAATAGGTCTGGTACACAGCATGGTATACTTTATAGAACCTATGGCTGAGGCATAGGGAATGACTTTCATTCTCTCTCTATCTTCTGCCATGGTCGGGTTTTGAGTCTTACTCAACTTCACACCTTGTAACACAGCCAAGAACTCCTTCTTTGACTGTTCCATTTTGAACTACTTCAAAATCTTGTCAAGGTATGTACTCATTGAAAAACTCATCAAGCGTCTTGATCTATTTCTATAGATCTTGATGCTCAATATGTAAGCAGCTTTACCGAGGTCTTTCTTTGAAAAACTCCTTTCAAACATTCCTTTATGCTTTGTAGAATAATTATACATTATCTCCAATCAACAATATGTCATTCACATATACTTATCAGAAATACTGTAGTGCTCCCACTCACTTTCTTGTAAATATAGGCTTCACCGCAAGTCTGTATAGAACTATATGCTTTGATCAACTTATCAAAGCGTATATTCCAACTCCGAGATGCTTGCACCAGTCCATAGATGGATCGCTGGAGCTTGCTCACTTTGTTAGCATCTTTAGGATTGACAAAACCTTCTGGTTGCATCATATACAACTCTTGTTAAATAAATCCATTAAGGAATGCAGTTTTGTTTATCCATTTGCCAGATTTCATAAAATGCGGCAATTGCTAACATGATTCGGACAGACTTAAGCATAGATACGAGTGAGAGACTATCATTGTAGTCAACACCTTGAACTTTTCGAAAACCTTTTTGCGACAATTCTAGCTTTATAGATAGTAACACTACTATCAGCATCCGTCTTCCTCTTGAAGATCCATTTAATCTCAATGGCTCGCCGATCATTGGGCAAGTCAATCAAAGTACATACTTTGTTCTCATACACGGCTCTCATCTCAGATTTCATGGCCTCAAGCCATTTCGCGGAATCTAGGCTCATAATCGCTTCCTCATAGTTCGTAGGCTCATCATGGTCAAGTAACATGATCTCCAGAATAGGATTACCGTACCACTCTGGTGCGGATCTCACTCTGATTTACCTACGAGGTTCGGTAGTAACTTGATCTGAAGTTACATGATCATCATCATTAGCTTCCTCACTAATTTGTGTAGTAGTCACAGGAACAGATTTCTGTGATGAAGTACTTTCCAATAAGGGAGCAGGTACAATTACCTTATCAAGTTCTACTTTCCTCCCACTCACTCCTTTCGAGAGAAACTCCTTCTCTAGAAAGGATCCATTCTCAGCAATGAATATCTTGCCTTCAGATCTGTGATAGAAGGTGTACGCAACATTTTCTTTTGGGTATCCTATGAAGACGCACTTCTCCGATTTGGGTTTGAGCTTATCAGGTTGAAACTTTTTCACATAAGCATTGCAACCTCAAACTTTAAGAAATGACAACTTTGGTTTCTTGCCAAACCACAGTTCATACGGTGTCGTCTCAATGGATTTAGATGGTGCCCTTTTTAACGTGAATGCAGCTGTCTCTAATGCACAACCCCAAAACTATAGTGGTAAATCGGTAAGAAACATCATAGATTGCACTACTATATCCAATAAATTACAGTTATGACGTTCAGACACACCATTACACTATGGTGTTCCAGGTGGCGTGAGTAGTGAAACTATTTCACATTGTTTTAACTGAAGGCCAAACTCGTAACTCCAATATTTCACCTCTGCGATCATATCGTAGAAACTTTTATTTTCTTGTTACGATGATTCTCCACTTCACTTTGAAATTCTTTGAACTTTTCAAATGTTTCAGACTTGTGTTTCATCAAGTAGATATACTCATATCTGCTCAAATCATCTGTGAAGATCAGAAAATAATGATACCTGTCGCAAGCCTCAATATTCATCGGACCACATACATCAGTATGTATGATTTCCAACAAATCTGTTGCTCGCTCCATTGTTCCGGAGAACGGAGTCTTAGTCATCTTGCCCATGAGGCATGGTTCGCAAGCATCAACTGATTCATAATCAAGTGATTCCAAAAGCCCATCAGCATGGATTTTATTCATGCGCTTTACACCAATATGACCTAAACAGCAGTGCCACAAATAAGTTGCACTATCATTATTAACTTTGCATCTTTTGGCTTCAATATTATGAAAATGTGTATCACCACGATCGAGATCCAACAAACCATTTTCATTGGTGTGTATGACCATAGAAGGTTTTATTCATGTAAATAGAACAACAATTATTCTCTATCTTAAATGAATAACCGTATTGCAATAAACATGATCAAATCATATTCATGCTTAACGCAAACACCAAATAACACTTATTTAGGTTCAACACTAATCCCGAAAGTATAGGGAGTGTGCGATGATGATCATATCAATCTTGGAACCATTTCCAATACACATCGTCACTTCACCCTTAACTAGTCTCTGTTCATTCTGCAACTCCCGTTTCGAGTTACTATTCTTAGCAACTGAATCAGTATTAAATACCGAGGGGTTGCTACGAACACTAGTAATATACACATCAATAATCTGTATATCAAATATACCTTTGTTCACTTTGCCATCCTTCTTATCCGCCAATTACTTGGGGTAGTTCCGCTTCCAGTGACCAGTCCCTTTGCAGTAGAAGCACTCAGTTTCAGGCTTAGGTCCAGACTTGAGTTTTTCACTTGAGCAGCAACTTGCTTGTCGTTCTTCTTGAAGTTTCCCTTTCTTCCCTTTGTCCCTTTACTTGAAACTAGTGGTGTTGTTTACCATCAACACTTGATGCTTTTCTTGATTTCTACCTTCGTCGATTCAGCATCACGAAGAGCTTGGGAATCGTTTCCGTTATCCCTTGCATATTATACTTCATCACGAAGTTCTACTAACTTGGTGATGGTGACTAGAGAATTCTGTCAATCACTATTTTTATCTGGAAGATTAACTTCCACTGGATTCAAGCGATTGTAGTACCCAGACAATCTGAGCACATGCTCACTGCTTGAGCTATTCTCCTCCATCTTTTAGGCAAAGTACTATCAGAGGTCTCATACCTCTTGACGCGGGCATGAGTATGAAATACCAATTTCAACTCTTGGAACATCTTATATGCTCCAGGGCGTTCAAAAACGTCTTTGAAGCCCCGATTCTAAGCCGTTAAGCATGGTGCACTAAACTATCAAGTAGTCCTCATATTGATCTAGCCAAACGTTCAGAACGTCTGCATCTGCTCCTGCAATAGGTGTGTCACCTAGCGGTGCATCAAGGACATAATTCTTCTGTGCAGCAATGAGGATAATCCTCAGATCACGGATCCAATCTGCATCACTACTACTAACATTTTTCAACTTAATTTTCTCTAGGAACATATCAGAAATAAAACAGGGGAGCTAAATGCGAGCTATTGATCTACAACATAGATATGCTAATACTACCAAGACTAAGTTCATGATAAATTTAAGTTCAATTAATCATATTACTTAACAACTCCCACTTAGATAGACATCCCTCTAATCCTCTAAGTGATCACATGATCCATATCAACTAAACCATGTCCGATCATCACGTGAGATGGAGTAGTTTCAATGGTGAACATCACTATGTTGATCATATCTACTATATGATTCACGCTCGACCTTTCGGTCTCCGTGTTCCGAGGCCATATCTGTTATATGCTAGGCTCGTCAAGTTTAACCTGAGTATTCTGTGTGTGCAACTGTTTTGCACCCGTTGTATTTGAACGTAGAGCCTATCACACCCGATCATCACGTGGTGTCTCAGCACGAAGAACTTTCGCAATGGTGCATACTCAGGGAGAACACTTATACCTTGATAATTTAGTGAGAGATTATCTTAGAAAGCTACCGCCGAACTAAGCAAAATAAGATGTATAAAAGATAAACATCACATGAAATCATAATATGTGACATGATATGGCCATCATCATCTTGTGCCTTTGATCTCCATCTCCAAAGCATCGTCATGATCTCCATCGTCACCGGCATGACACCATGATCTCCATCATCTTAATCTATATCAAGGTGTCGTTGCATGGTCGTCTCGCCAACAATTGCTCTTGCAACTATTGCTATCGCATAGCGATAAAGTAAAGCAATTATTTGGCGATTGCATCTTATGCCATAGAGAGATAACCATAAGGCTTTTGCCAGTTGCTGATAACTTCAACAAAACATGATCATCTCATACAACAACTTATATCTCATCACGTCTTGACCATATCACATCACAACATGCCCTGCAAAAACAAGTTAGACGTCCTCTACTTTGTTGTTGCAAGTTTTATGTGGCTGCTACGGGCTGAGCAAGAACCATTCTTACCTACGCATCAAAACCACAATGATAGTTTGTCAAGTTAGTGCTGTTTTAACCTTCTCAAGGACCAGGCGTAGCCACACTCGATTCAACTAAAGTTGGAGAAACTAACACCCGCCAGCCACCTGTGTGCAAAGCATGTCGGTAGAACCAGTCTCGCGTAAGCGTATGCGTAATGTCGGTCCGGGCCGCTTCATCCAACAATACCGCCGAACCAAAGTATGACATGCTGGTAAGCAGTATGACTTATATCACCCACAACTCACTTGTGTTCTACTCGTGCATATGACATCTACGCATAAAACCTGGCTCGGATGCCACTGTTGGGGAATGTAGTAATTTCAAAAAAATTCCTATGCACACGCAGGATCATGGTGATGCATAGCAATGATAGGGGAGAGTGTTGTCTACGTACCCTCGTAGACCATTCACGGAAGCGTTATATCAACGCAGTTGATGTAGTCGTACGTCTTCATGATCCGACCGATCCAAGTACCGAAAGCACGGCACCTCCTAGTTCTGCACACGTTCGGCTCGGTGACGTCCTCGCCTTCTTGATCCAGCAAGAGGGGCGAAGTAGTAGATGAGTTCCGGCAGCATGACGGTGTGGTGATGGTGTTGGTGAAGAACAATCTCCGCAGGGCTTCGCCTAAGCACTACGAAAACTATGACAGAGGATAAACTGGAGGGGACGGGGTTGCCGGCACACGGCTTGGTGTTTCTTGATGTGTCTTGGGTGCTAGCCCTTCCCCTCTATTTATATGTTGAGCGCTAGGGTCGAAACTTGGAGTGAAAGCCTCCACAAAGTTGGTTTCACCCGAAAGCCATGATTCCTTCTCGGACTCCAGGGCCAGACACCAGGGTTCCTGGCGTCTGGCCCCTAGACTCCGCAAAACTTCCTTTTGCGCTTTCCAAAAACCTCGTGGGCTTTCCCCTTTGGCCCAGATAAAGTGTTCTCGTGCCCAAACATTCCAGAAAACATCCGGAACCCCTTCCGGTGAATTCCGGAACCCTTCCGGAGATCAAACACAACTATCCACATATCAATCTTTACTTCCAGACCATTCCGGAGTTCCTCGTCATATCCGTGATCTCATCCGAAACTCCGAACAACATTCGGTTACCAACATACATAACTCATAGTACTATATCATCAACGAAAGTTAAGCGTGCGGACCCTACGGGTTCGAGAACTATGTAGACATGACTGAGACACCTCTCTGGTCAATAACCAATAGCGGGACCTGGATGCCCATATTGGCTCCTACATATTCTATGAAGATCTTTATCGGTCAGACCGCATAACAACATACGTTGTTCCCTTTGTCATCGGTATGTTACTTGCCCGAGATTCGATCGTCGGTATCTCAATACCTAGTTCAATCTCGTTACCGGCAAGTCTCTTTACTCATTCCGTAATACATCATCCCGCAACTAACTCATTAGTTGCAATGCTTGCAAGGCTTATAGTGATGTGCATTACCGAGTGGGCCCAGAGATACCTCTCCGATAATCGGAGTGACAAATCCTAATCTCGAAATATGCCAACCCAAGAAGTACCTTCAAAGACACCTGTAGAGCACCTTTATAATTACCCAGTTACGTTGTGATGTTTGGTGGCACACAAAGTGTTCCTCCGGTAAATGGGAGTTGCATAATCTCATAGTCATAGGAACATGTATAAGTCATGAAGAAAGCAATAGCAACAAACTAAACAATCAAGTGCTAAGCTAACAAAATGGGTCAAGTCAATCACATCATTCTCCTAATGATGTGATCCTGTTAATCAAATGACAACTCATGTCTATGGTTAGGAAGCTTAACCATCTTTGATTAACGAGCTAGTCAAGTAGAGGCATACTAGTGACACTCTGTTTGTCTATGTATTCACACATGTATTATGTTTTTGGTTAATACAATTCTAGCATGAATAATAAACATTTATCATGATATAAGGAAATAAATAATAACTTTATTATAGCCTCTAGGGCATTTTTCCTTTAGTCGTGTAACTGGTAGTACTATGGTAGGTGTTGCAAGAACTAGGGTTGTCTCTGCTTGTTTGGTGGCAGCTATTTGTTTTTGTTTGGCTTTTTTTGCAACTCGTGTAGCATGGGATTTCGTGTTTGTAGAATTTTCCGCTGGACTTTGACCTTCTATTGCACCATCAGTACCAGCAGAATCTGCAGGATTCATCCGCTTCTCATTCCCTGCCATTCTGTGTTTCTTCCTCTTTCTCTGTGCCATGTTAAGTCAAGCCGACAAGAAAAATGAATAACAATTTAGTTCTTCAGAACAAATTGATGCGTGATGCAGACAAACTGAACTTTGATGTTAGACAACCACATGATAGGAAGATGTAATATGTATGAAAAACAGGACGGAAGAGATAACCAGAACTATGATGTGTAAACTAAGAAGAAGACATTTCACCAAATTAGAAGCAATGCAATGGAAGGTAGACACCATATGAAAGATGCTACAAATATCGCTCTGCCAAGTTAACAGTGTCTCATCATAAATGGCATTTAAACAAATGTGAAGCAGTACAAGAAATAAATCATATGAAAGATGCAAACAACATCACACTACCATGTTAGAGGTCTCTCGTCATTAGTGCCATTGCATATTCACAGCATTGCATATTCACAGCTTATGATGTGTAAACTAAGGAGAAGGCATTTCAACAAATTAGAAGCAATGAAAGCTAGACACCATATGAAAGATGCAACGAATATCACTCTACCAAGTTAAAATTGTCTCGTCATAAGTGCCATTTCAACAAATTAGTAGTACAAGCTAGAAAAGAATGTGAGATGTAACCTATGTCACACTCCGAAGTCAAACGTGTCTTATGATAAGTGATTGTTGCAGGTTACACAACAGTAGTAATTTGATGTAAGAAAATGGTGTGATAGACAGATATTGTATGTTCTAGAAACAGGAACACGTGTCTTATTCAAGTATAATGTGTAAATTAAGCAGATGGAATTCAACAAAACTAGAAGCAATACAAGCTAGACATCACACATAACATGCAACCACATATAACAGTGCCAAGTTAGAGGGAGCACCAGTGATGCTGCACTAGGGGAGACGTGCTCATCATAAACACATCTTTGTTGAGTGTCTATGCATGTGTTGTCTTGGAAATCATCTTGGGGGTGTGGAGGAGTAGAAACTATAGAGGCCCTCCGTTCGGAAGGAGCACCTTTATCCACCGCCTTGCTAACTTCCTTCCGCTTTATTGATTTTGAATTGTCAAGTAAAACCGACAAGAAAAAGCAATAAAATTCTCTCTTCAGAACTCATTCATGCATGATACTGACAATCACTACTTTGATGTAAGGCAAACACATGATACCAGGATGGAATATGTACGAAAAACAGGACGGCATGGCATGTTCACAACTGTTTGTGTAAACTAAGCAGAAACTATTCCAGCAAATAAGAAGCAATGCAAGCTAGACACCACATGAAAGATGCAACCAATATGACTCTGCCAAGTTAAAAGCGTCCCATCATAAATGGAATTTCAACAAATTAGAAGCAGCGCATGCTATAAATCATATGAAAGATGCAACTAATATCGCACTGCATATACTAAAGGTGTCTCGTCATGTTGATTGATGCGGGATACAAAAAAACAATAGTTTTATGTAAGGACATGCTTAATAGACAGATGTACTATGTAGTAAATACAGGAAGGCATGTCACATTAACATGTATAATGTATAAGCTAAGCAGACTAGCACATGCAGTTTAACCAGATTGGAAGAATTACAATCTAGACACCATATGCAACATGCAAGCACATATCACGCTGCCAAGTTAGAGCAAGCACCTACGATGCTAGTGTAGGGGAAATGTTGTAATCAACTATAGAGCTACGTTCACTATCTTCATCTAGCATTTCTGTTTCTTGAGAATCATGTCGATAGGCTGACGCTGCATTCTTTAAATGAGGAGTAGTCCCCTTGCCTGCCTGCCTCGTCATAAGTGATTGATGAGGGATACACAAGAACATTAGTTTGATTGAAGAACATGGTTAATACACAGATGTACTAGTATGTACCAAAAATAGAAAGGCATGTCATATTCAAAGGTATAATGTGTAAGCTAAGCAGATGCAATTTAACCAAATTGGAAGCAATACAAGCTAGACATCTGGCTGGAGTGGTGAGCATGATAATCTAGGACCTGAGAGCCTGGTGGGAGGCAGGCTGCTTCGCCACCATCGCAGCTTTTTAGTTGGCTTCCAGGTGATGCCTATCTTTGCTGGGCTTGTCACTGGCTCGGTCAGTGCCCTGACTAGCTATTTGTCTTCCAGTGCTCACGGGATGGTGGTTCATGTAAAAAATATATATCTCCTTATCTTACCGACTTCGGCCTTTCGAATACAAGCTAGACACCATATGGAACATGCAACCACATATGACACCCCGAAGTTAAAGCAAGCACCTGGGATGGTGGTTCATTGCGAGTGAGGTCATCAACTCCAGAGCTACGTTTACCGTCTCCATCTGCTGACACTGCACCCTTTATAGCGCTGTAACGTGTCTTGCCTACCCGCATACGAAGCTGGAGCAACTTCTCTCTTTTCTTTTTGGCTTCTCTCATGGCAGCAGAGTCTGAAATACCCTTGCATAAATACACAATAGCGAGAGTAAGGGTGAAGTGTGTGCAGAACTAGTGCACTGTAAAAGTAGCAGATAGCAGGTGGCTGAGAAATAAATGACAGGAGACATATGATAGCTCTACAACATTGCATGGCAAATAAAATTAGATTCTACTCCGTATGATTTTGTAATATATGAGCACAAGAAATGCAGGTACTCCTCTAGCACACCACCACATGTGGTCATATCTAAGATAACAGTCGACTGAAAATAAATAGGTTAGTCGATTTTTTTAATGAACCATCTGATCTATAAGGAACGGGCAGATGGCCTTCGTCTACCTCCATGTCGGCGTTCTGGGAATGGGGGTCCCCAGACTTGCCTGCCTGCGGCCTGTGGCGTGGCTCGAGGAGGGGCCCAGCATGGCCCATCTTCATCAACACAGACCCAAGACCCTCGCGAGGGGCCAAGCCTCGCGGGGCGGACGACATGAGCTTCCTCAGGCATGGCCTCATCAGGCTGGCTCGCGAGGAGGCAGAGAGGTCAAGGCGGGGTACCTCACGAGGTGCCCGTGACGCAATCCATGACGACCAAAGGCGCCAGGCGGGCGCCAGCCGCGCAGTGTCCTCCTTTCCTCTTTGGTGCAAAGGGAGCAAGCGCAGGCGAGAGCATCAAGCAAAGGCACCCGTTTCGGTGCAACGAGACCAAGACCAGTCCAACGGCAGGGAGGAAGTCATTGTGAAGCCCAAGCCAGCGTCACCACCAGAGCCTTTGGCAGGCGAGGACCAACTTTAGTCAGCATAAGTGTACCAGATGTTCCCCTTCAAAATGGCCAATTGTTGGCGCCCTTCCCGCTCAATATTTGGGAAGAGGCCCAGGGCCTTTGCCTATAAATAGGACTAGCCACCCACGGGGTAGGGGAGATCGGATCGAAATCAGAGAGAGAATCGAGAAGAGAGAGAGAGAGAGAGAGAAGGGTGACTGAACTCCTCCTAGCAGTTCATCCCCCCAGCCAAGAACAGACCCTCGCGAGGCTGTTCTTCCTTGTATTGCTCATCATCATCAGCCCAAGAGGCAATCCACCACACCACACACTGGAGTAGGGTATTACACCACAACGGTGGCCCGAACCAGTATAAACCCTGTGTCTCTTGTGCTGTTCTTTCCATAGCTTAGATCTTAGCGACGCGGAGGGGTGCAGGTAGGTAGAAGGCGAAATCTCCGCGCGCACCCCAGTGTTCGAACCTCAAGGGTCTGCCGGAACCCGAAATCTGACATTTGGCGCGCCAGGTAGGGGTGCGCCGGAATCCACCTTCTACTGCTTCGCGTCCCGTCACGTCGTCATCACCATGTCCGGCGACCAGGCGGGCAACCCAGATCCATGGGCGGCGTGGCCCGCCCGCGCGGAGCCGCTCGCCTCGGGCGACCCCGTGCCCCAGGCAGCTCGCGGTCCGCAGGGCGCTGCGGGCCGCGAGCGACGCGGATAGGCTTCGACAGCTCTCACATCGCGGCAGGCACGGTCGGCCGCAAGGGCCTCCAATCACGCCGCGACCACGACACCGTACACCCGCCAGGAGCAGGTGAACTCGAGGGCCGTGCTCACGGTGGCCCGAGAGCTGCTGCAGTGTAGGCTACTGGAGGGTGGCCGCGACGTGCTGCTGGAGCGGGTGGCAGAGCTCCTGGGCTTCGCCGCCTCGGGGGCTCACCCCTTCTGCACCCAGCTCCCATCTCAAGCCCAGGGCGGCCCGCGCGGGGGCTCCACCCGCGCCCTCGGGCTCCAAGGCTACCCCAACGCCGGCGAAGCTGTTGGCACCAGACCGGCGGCGGCGCTGCCCCCGCTCCGGGTCCGCGAAGAAGAAGGACTCGACGCGACCCGCGGCCCCAGTGGATAGCCGCGCTACCACCCCACGGTGGGCGCGTCAAGCAGGACTGCGTGGCACGCGGAGCACTACGGCGTGGCCTTCGGGATGACGGCGCCAGAAGAATTCATGCCCCTCATGATGGACCAAAGACACCCTCACGAGGGCGAACAAGGCTCGCTCCTCAGCCCAAGCTGGGGGGACGAGGCGCTAGAAGCTGAGCCCTTCCAGGAGCCCCGGGACGGTCCCACTGGCCACGCTGGAGGCAATGATTATCGGGTACCGCTAATTCCTCAGGAGCAGGCATACGCTAATCATGGATCGCAGGAGGTGCAGGTTGCCACAGCGAGCAGCTGCCCCGCTCCCACAGTCTCCTACCCCTCAGGAGGAGGGCGCAGGGGGCTGCAGGAGAGGGGCCGAGATCCGACATCACCACCGCGGCGTTCGGAGCAAGGTGTTCTCAGGAGGTAGGCCCTCTGCTGGGGAGGTGCCTCAGGTCCTGCCCCTGGCGGAGGACCCGTGGTCGTCGGGGAACTGCTGGCGACCGCTCTACCCCATCGGCGGCGTCCTGGTTTCCGGTCATCGTTGATGGCACTAGAGTGTGGCGCAAGGCGGGGCCCTTGTCTGGCGATATGAAGCAAGGCCGGTACCTGTGAAGAAGGCCCAGTGCCTGTGAAGCTCGCCGCCCCGTGACACTCTCACGTAATAATGAGTGGGGTTGTACACGCCCCGGAGTCTCAGGGGTGCCGGCCTCAAGCCCTGGGGCTCCCTCCCACGCCCAGTGGCAGCACTTAGCTCCGCGCTGGTGAGAAGACGTCCAAGACTAGATTAGGTGCCGGACGCGGCCTTTTGTCTGCTTTCATTGCTTTTCCCTTTGGTTGTCACTTTCCCCCGCTGGATTCAAGTTGGATTCGAATTTGAGATCTGCGTGTGTTCGGGGGAGGGGTGCTTAGTCTCGTTCGAGCAATTTCTCGCGTTTTGATTACCACTTCGCCTCAGCTGCCTCCCCTCGTGAGCCCCTCGCGAGCCGGGTCAGGCCCAGCTTGCGCGCAGCCCAGACTGCCGCCGCCGCATCCTCTCAGGAGGGTTTTTTACTGCAGATCCTACGGATTCGATCAGGGAACACTCGGGACACCACAACCTCCCATAGGCTACCTCAGGGCCCGCATGGGACAAAGGTAAATTAGCCGACCAGCGCGTCGCTTAAGCCAACCACTTGGCGCGGGCGCATGGGCAATGTAACGTCTACTAATACGATGAACACAACTTTTACATGAGGGGGCCCCCCTCCAAAATGCTCTCACAGCCATCAGGCCAAAACCTGAGTTCTATTCATGCAGGGTAAGGAAGCAGGAACGATGCACGATCAGTCGGATAAATCCCCCAGTGCGTCCTCAGGAGCACCACCCGAACCATTGCTGGTGTCGCTGGACTCGCCATCGCTGTCTGCGTCGCCGCCAGCGGCGGCAGGGCCGTTCACCACACCGCCCTCGTCGGCAGCCACGATCACGCCGTCATTGTCTAAAGCGAAGGCCCTGACAAGAGCATCCACATTGTCTTCCACCCAGTGCGCCAGGTCGTCTCGGACGGCCTGGGGGACTGGGGCGATGGCGGCGTCGAAATCGAAGTGGGGATCCATGTTCCGGAGATGGCTGAAGATGCGAGAAAAGGCGCGCCCGAGCAGGGCGCGGCTCCTCTCTTCCACCAACCTGTCAGCCCTGACCGACCACACCTCCAGCTGCGTCACCACGTCGGTGAAGAACTGAAGGTTGCCGGCGTAGTTGACTGCGTGCGGCTTGCCAACAGCCGCCTCGCAGATGTTGCCCAAGGCTGTGTTGGCTCTCTCCCGGAGCGTGGTGAGCATGGGGCCGTGCTCATGCTCCAGGATCCGCCGTTGACGTATCTCGTCCGCATTCTGGCGTGCGACGACCTCAGCCTCCTCCACCCGCTGGCGAAGAAGGAGCACCTCGGCCTGGGAGGTGGTTGACTCCCCTTGCGCTACCTCAAGGGCGGCCCGAAAAGCATCGGCCCGCCGCGTCGCTTCCTCCAGCTTGGCCCTCAAGGCAGCAGTCCTACCTTCAGCCTCGGCCCGGATCAACCCCAGCCTCTCCTCGAACTCGTGCTCGAGGTTCAAGCGCGCCATCGCCACCCGACGTCCGACCTCCTCCAGGACACGGGCTTCCCGTGCAGCGACATCATCCTCCGCCTGCGTCACCAAGCGCTCCCTCGTCTCCAGACGCTCGTACTCGCGGGTACGTTCAGCGGCTTCCAGCGTCAGCGCCTCCTCACGCTTCTGGAGCTCCGCTGGGTCGCCAGAGGCCACCTTCATCGACGCAAGGGCTGCCTTGCGCAGCTCCACTTGCTCCTCCAGTGAGTGGCACCAGGACAGGAGCTCCCGAGCCCGCTCCTCCGCCACCTCTCGCCGCCGGTCAGCTTCCCGGGCCTCCTCAGCGGCCTAAGATCGGGCCTCCCGAGAGGCCACCAGCGACGCCTTGGCCTCTGCGTCATCAAGATCGCGCTGACGGCGCGCAAGGGCGATGACGCTCTCCAGCTTGCGCCTCTCTGCAGCTAGGCGCAGGCCCTCGGCCTCAAGGTGCGCGTCTTCATCAGCAAGCTCCTCACCAAGCAGGCTCACCGCGGCAGCCGCCCTTCGAAGGAATCCTTGGCGAAGAGCGCGACGCTCCCGGGCATGCTCGAGAACGTCTTCCACACCATCATCTGCACCAAGCAAGCGCCGGGGGCCACGAATTAGCACTCCCCCTTCGGGCAGGGGGCTGGGGGCTGGCACCCTCACGACGGCCGGGCACGCCATGCCAGAAGCCCGGCCTAGAGCCAGCCCATCCCCAGATGAAGAGCGCAGGGAGCGCCTCAGCCAATCGCAGTCCACGACCAGGCGAGAAGCCCACGGTAGGCTGGCTATGCCACGAGAAGGCCCGCGAAGGAGGATCGCGAGGTGCGCAGGGCCACGATGCGCCTCGGGATGGTTCGCCTCTCCGGACGCCCTCACCACAAGGGCTCTGTTGCTCGGAGCGCTTGAGGACGGTGGAGGGGGCGAAGCCAAGGGGGACGGCACCTCAGCCATCTCCGTGAGCTCGGCTGGAAGGGGCCTGCGGAGCAAGGATCAGTAAAAGCAACAGAAGGATCGGGAGCTGGGAAAGGAGAAGGCTTACTCATCAGTGGCGAAGTACTTCCTACGCTTCAGCAGGCAACAAGGTTAATCGTCGCCCAGGGCCTCCCTTCTCTTCTGGAAGGCCTCAAAGTCCACATGAAAGCGGGCCAAGAGTTGAGCGTAGGGATCAACCTGCGACAAAGACGGAGCGTCAAGGCGATCCGCGTCAGGGGTGCCTGCCTGATGCGCGCTGCCAATCGCCTCGCCAAGAGAAGCGGCTGGAGCCTTAGGGGCCTCAGTCGCAGGCGCTGAGGGCAGCAGCTTGCCACCCTCAGCCTCAGCGGCACGGGCCCCAAGAGCTGCTCCCTCATGAGCATCGCCCGGCGCTGTCACCCCGCCGGGAGCCCCCTCGGCCTCTGGCGCCTCATGCCTCCCTGCTCCGCCACTTGAGGAAGAGTCGCCTTAGCCGACTGGAAGGGCAGTCACCATCACTGGGTTCTCGCGAGGCCCCTGGAGGCCGGCGGGGCGCGGCCCCCACTCATCAAAGATAGGCATCTGATTCACAAAATCGCCCCTGTTCTGGCAGAGGTACAGCAAGGCCCCTCCCTGCTGGATGCTGCCAGGGTTGGGGTCCCCAGTCAGGATCAAGAGCACTGTCCTCAGCACTTCAGGCGTCAGGTCCTCTTCCTGGAGCCTCATACGATCATCACGCCCGCTGAAGGCCCACATCCGGCGGGAGTGGCGTTGGAGAGGAGCAATGCGGCGAAGCAGGAACTCCTTCACCACCTTGGGCGCTGTCACGCCAAGCGACCTCAAGAACGCGAAGCGGTGCCAGATGAAGACGAGCCGGGGGCTCTCAAGCGTCTCCTGGCCCCAGCCCGAATTGGGGACAGCAGGCGAAGTTGGCTCCGATAGCAGGGGGCTGGGCACCCCTACATCCACATACAGCCACCGCTCGCGGAACCCAGCTGCAGGCGGAGGGAGCCTGAAGTCAATCCCTGAGGCCGCTGTCTCAGATGCGGCAGCGAAGGTCACGCACGCCGAGCATTGGGTAGGGTCGACAAGATGCAGAGAGAAGAAGTGGCACAGCAAGGCAACCGAAGGAAGGATGCCCATCATTGCCTCGCAAACAAAGGCGAAGACCGAAAGAAGGGTGATGGATTCAGGACCCAGATGCATCATGTGGATCTGATAGTGGGAAAGCATGGCATTGAAGAAGTCAGAAAAGGGGGGAACTAGACCCGCCCACAGGGCATCGGCAAAATACTGGACCTCGATGACTATCCTGTCGATGGAGAAGTGGGACGCGGGCCAGGCCGTCGTCCTCCCGCATTCGTTGAAGATAGTGGCCAGAGCCGAGCTGACCTTTCCCAAGCCCTCGGCGGCGAGCAAGGCGGAGGCATGGGTTTCTTCCCTCTTCCCTTCTTCGTCGGAGCCATGGCGATGGGAAGGGGGGGGAAGGTTCAAGATTGGGTTAAAAACAGAAGCTGGAGTTCGAGCGGAGGAAGGACAGAGGGTGCTCGAGCAACAGAAAGGGGAGCGGCTGTGTACGACTACGAGTCCGCCTAGCATGGCACAAAATAAGGGGGCGTGGGGGAACAGTGCCGCCCACGTCCAATCAACCGCCACGCGGCGCCCAAGGCCACAGGCTGTTAGGGCCCGCGGCGCTTCACTCTTGCCCTTTCGCCTCCTTGCACGGCCAAGTCCGGGCACGCCTTGGGCCCGGGGGCTACTATCGGCGTTCTGGGAACGGGGGTCCCCAAACTTGCCTGCCTGCGGCGTGGCTCGAGGAGGGGCCTAGCACGGCCCATCTTCATCAACACAGACCCAAGACCCTCGCGAGGGGCCAAGCCTCGCGGGGCGGACGACACGGAGCTTCCTCAGGCACGGCCTCATCAAGCTGGCTCACGAGGAGGCGGAGAGATCAAGGCGGGGTACCTCACGAGGTGCCCGTGACGCAAGCCATGACGACCAAAGGCGCCAGGCGGGCGCCTGCCGCACAGTGTCCTCCTTTCCTCTTTGGTGCAAAGGGAGCAAGCGCAGGCGAGAGCATCAAGCAAAGGCACCCGTTTCGATGCAACGAGACCAAGACCAGTCCAACGGCAGGGAGGAAGTCATTGTGGAGCCCAAGCCAGCGTCACCACCAGAGCCTTTGGCAGGCGAGGACCAACTTTAGTCAGGATAAGTGTACCAGATGTTCCCCTTCAAAATGGCCAATTGTTGGCGCCCTTCGCGCTCAATATTTGGGAAGAGGCCCAGGGCCTTTGCCTATAAATAGGACTAGCCACCCACAGGGTAGGGGAGATCGGATCAAAATCAGAGAGAGAATCGAGAAGAGAGAGAGAGAAGGGTGACTGAACTCCTCCTAGCAGTTCATCCCCCCAGCCAAGAACAGACCCTCGCGAGGCTGTTCTTCCTTGTATTGCTCATCATCATCAGCCCAAGAGGCAATCCACCACACCACACACTGGAGTAGGGTATTACACCACAACGGTGGCCCGAACCAGTATAAACCCTATGTCTCTTGTGTTGTTCTTTCCATAGCTTAGATCTTAGTGAGGCGGAGGGGTGCAGGTAGGTAGAAGGCGAAATCTCCGCGCGCACCCCAGTGTTCGAACCTCAAGGGTCTGCCGGAACCCGAAATCCGACACTCCCGCCAGTCACTGTTGACGATCTTTCTCGAACCGCCAGCGACCACCGGCCCAGACCCCTGCCTCCGCTGCCCCGCCCTCCCATCGACCTCACACACCGCCATGCTTGGCAGCGCCCCCAGGCCATCCCTTTAATCCCAGCCGACCTCTAGATCGGGCGCCAGTAGCTCTAGGCCGCACACGCCCCTAAGATAAACACCAAGGCGCTGCTTCCCCGACATAATAGGCATACTAGCGCTTGTTACGCTGGGGGAATGCTTCCGTTAATTGGGAATCAATTGGCCAGAAATTGAAATTCAGGGGGGCGACGGACCTCTAGCTAAGGTGAAATAGTATATGAGGAGAAACGTTGTGCATCACGAGTTACTAGGAACATCTAGTATCAATAAGAAGTGGTCAACTAGTGTCTTCTGTGGGATGAATATCGTGCTAGCAGAGACGTAAGATTTGCACGAATAAGGGAAGAGGAGTACCTTTTTCGGTTGCCGGTGTGGTCACCTCCACATGTCGCGCCGATCTTCTTCTTTTTACCGGGGAAACCGATGTTCTGGAGGGTGCAGGCTTGGACGAACCCATGGCCAAATTGTTGACTGTGTTGCCGTGGCCGTTTGTCGGCGGAGGGGAAGCAGATCCAAGGCGGCGAAGGACGGCGTAGCAGGAACACCTCTGGTGCGGTGGAGGGTGGCGAAGTTGGAGCGGCAGCGGTGAGGCACAGGACGGCGTGGTTGAACTGGCTCGGGTACGGACGGCTCGGCCTCGGCTTCAACTACTAGCCGTGGAGGGCGTTGCGGTTGAGGTTGCGGTGGACGACGACGTCGGGGTATCGGCTCCGGCGTGATGGAGGAGGGCAGCGGTTGATGGGTGGGATGGGGTGGCGGACGGAGGACGCCGGGGTTTCGCGGCTGGTGGAGAGATAGTTTTGGTGCCCATAGAGTACGAATGGGGAATCAGACGGGTGGGGGAACCATGTTTCGGTTTCGGACGCGCTTGTTTTTGGCTTTTTTGAACAGAGGATGGGACGCGCTTGTTTGAAATTTGGGGAAAGTACAAACTTTTCCCCCCTCTTAAATTTCGGACCTACTGCAGGTCGGGGGTAGGATGGTAATCCCAGGTGTCCCAAATAGTGGGCGGGAGCGATTTGGGCCACGCGCATGTGTGCTTAGGCGGCCATTGTGTATGAATGTTTTTTGGATGCGGTTGCATGGTGTCTAGATGAAGCTACAAACCTACCCCGGTTTAGACCTTTGGACGTCGGGCCGGTAGGTTTCACGGGTCGGAGTTATTAGAAAAGTAATTTCCTTGTACTACCAAACATTAGTCTCACACGGTTTCGGGCGAGTAGAGGCTCTTTTGGCGCTTCGTTTGAAATTTTGAAACACAAGCATTCACGTTTAGAGTACTCTTGAACTATGAGGATTGACCTAAATAGACAACATTATATTTGACCTTGTATGTTTGAAAACCTCATTAAATTATCCGCTTCTTTTTGAAATTTTGACACTTGAAAATCCTATAACTACGATTATTTTGGAATGGAGGAGCTAAATTTGAATCTATTTTGTACACGACTACATATGCTATTATGTATAAAATCAGAGCAAAGATTGGTGCCCCCATAATTTAGGTATGGTTTACAAATGCCATGATATCAAATTCAAATTATTGAATGGACTTCATGTTGAATTTAATTTTTTAAACCACCTTAAGTTGAATTCAAATGTATGCTAGTTCATAGGTAGCTATTTATAATGTCCATTGTGTAACTTTTGTATGTATAATGTGCTTTACACACACAACATGAACTATACTCACGTTTATATTCGATTGCTGAAGCAATGCATTGTCTGGAGTTCAAAATACTAACTATGTGGATCAATTGTGTCGAATAATAACATAGACATGCTCAAATTCGATAGAATCTAGATGTCTGATGGATCAATGACCGCTCCTTACGTGAATTGCAAATATCATGATCCCATCCTAATATTTGGATACAATTTATATCTTTAATCAATGTGTAGAGCAGTCTTTTACGTGTAGTTTCACTCTCCATCGGTGGTCTCTCACACATGCTCACACACTCTCTCCCGAGGTGTCTTTCTCGCACACATGCTCTAGATATAACCCTCCCTCCCTCCCTCTCGTAACCATTTACAATTGTTTTCACTAACCTTTATCACAAGCACTCTTCCTCCCGCAAACATACGCAAGCACAATCCTCATCGACCCTTTCTATATACATGGACCTGCCTACGTGTCTCATGTACGCACATTATCTTTACGCCTGTCTCACACGCATTGTCTCACACCTCTCTTCCTAATCGACGAGTATGATTCTAGCAGAGCATTCTGTAGGATGCCCCTTAAAATTAGGTTGGATGAATAGTAATATCAGAGATAAAGGGGTTACCTTAGTCCGAGAACCTAGGGTTACAAATCCTAGCTGGCTTTGTCAGTGGACATAGAGTCCTTCACAATTCTGTTATCTTTGTCTTGTACAACTAGTCATCCATGGGTCTTCCTAAATGCGTCACGGGCCGACCAATGTGGCGCAGGACGGAACCGAACGAAGGGCCTCACCTCGACCCACCAGACCTCACACGGTGACACACCCTTTGCCCCCACGTCTCATTATCTTCTCACACCCACACATACCAACACAAACACCACACACACAGAAAATTTCTCCTAGTGCCTCTATTCCCTCCCCCCTTGCATATACACACTCAAGGGAATGGAATCTCTTGTCGTGACGTCATATTTGTCTCTCTCTCTCTAGACCACTCTCATTTCTCGTGCTACCTCTCCCATGCCCCCCCCCCGTCGGCCCCTTTATCCATGCCTCTCTCAAATACGCAATACACACACATACCTCTCTAGGCCTGGCCAAATGTATCAACTACACATTCACACATGTTACATCACGTACCCCATTGATCTAAAAAGCCCTCTCTTCACGTTTCGCATACAACATTCCTTTTGAATAAAGTGTGGCCAAAAAATTATTTTAGAGTTTCTACATATATACAACATTACAAAGTTATATGGAGGAGTACGAACGCTAATTTGCATTGCATGGTGCCCACAATAATATTTATTCCGCACTATGAATTTGTATATTTTTATACTATATACAAAGTTAGTCATAATAAAGAGAAATGAAGAGCATATCTCTCTCCATCACATACACCCCCCATGTACGCCCCTTTCACGTATGCACACAAAACTATCTCCAGGTCCTCTAAAAGTAAGCCCCTAGAAAATTCACGCATGTTTCATCTTTCTCTAGCGATATATGCAATGACGATCATTGTATTTGAAGCGAAATCACGATACGTACATTGGACTTCAGAATTCACTCATTACGGTCACCATTTACGTTTAGTGGTTATTATACAGTCACGGGCTCACCGTACAACTCTATATTTGCTCATGACATGACTAGTTGACCAGTTAAATGCTCCACGTGGCACCTCTAGTGTTGCATCACATTATCTCACTACCATCGTACCCACCTGTCGACTTGTATCTACTCTACATCTACACTCTTATAAAATACATAAAATACACTCTTATAAAAACAGAGTTGGTGATGATGGTGTGCCTGCCATCCTGCAATATAGGCCGTCCGATTTATATCTGACGGATAGGAAAGAAACTATGGCAATTTTGCAAAAAGGTACCCACACACCTCTCCACATTTGCAAATAAGGCCTTCCCTCGTTCGTCCTTTTCTCTCACAAGATAAACAAGTCATACAAATGCATCTTGATGTTACGTGCAACGCACGGGCATCTTGCTAGTAAGAATGAAAACAAACGACAAAAATATATTTGGACGGTGGTTCGAAGTCATGACCGCGGGCACAGCGGACAAGGTGGCCTTGTATTGGTATGCTGAGCCGTCTATTTTAACACACATGAGCTGGTGTGGTGATTATATACACACGCACGCATGCACACGAACTGCATCCATGCAACACTCACACAAACACATGCACCCACGCACGCACGCAACACTCACACATACACACGCAGCCATGCACGCACGCAACACTCACACGGACACACGCACGCATGCATGCACACACCAGTACACCACACGACCAACACACACTGTCACACTCAAGTGCTCAACCTACACATGCATGCGCACACATCAGGCCCTGACAGACACATACACAACCAGGTGATTCCCGCGCACGGGTTGGAGCCTTGTCGTGCCTGCGTAAATTTGTGTTTATCTGACCTTTTTCCTATGTGAACTGACAGGTGGGACCCACAAGAAACATGGTCAATTTAACTAGTCAACATGGTGCCATGCAGACTATTTGGTCGGTCAACAGAGTGCAATCCAATGTTGAACTGTGAGCAAGTGACCGTATAATCACCGCAAAACGTATATAGTGACCGTAATCAGCTTATTCTGAAGTTCGGTGACCGTATTATGCTTTCTATCTGTAGGCCCTCCAAAACTACATCTCTACACGTTCTCGCATGTTACATATAACAACTATGCAATACAGCACTACTACGGCACTCTAACACAATAAATCACATGTGTTTTTAGTTTTACTAGATATCATATTGTTCCTTTTAATTATTCAATTTGCATACATTAAAATTGCCTTTGAAATGTATGTACAGTATCATCTACCGCGCGGGAAAAATCCCGCCCTTTCCTGTTTAATAGGGTTTGTATCGATGGATCATGCGAAACAGCAAAACTATAGTACTATACACTACAAGTGACAGTTCACTAGGCCGTTGTGTCGTCTACTCCTCCGTCGTAAGAGTGGAGCGCTCGCTTTCATAAATCTTCTAGTCCCTTTCGCTAACATGTGGGACATCAAGCTACCGGGTCCACGTTCCATACCGGAATACAGTGCAGAGCAGCCGGGGTGAAGCACCCCAGTCATGGTGCCGGTGTAGTAATGAGCAATGAGGTGTCAAATCACAAAGCTGCACCTTTCCCGCAGTTAAGTTGGAGGGACGAAGCAACCATCATTTCACTCGTTGTTGAATCCGCTTCTCCCTCATCTTCTTCAACTTAACCACGTGTTGCTTCTGCCGTTGTTCTGCCTCATGTGGGACGCGGATCGGCTTGGTAAAGCACTGACACGTGGGACCGCATGTTAGCAAACTGCCAGGACAACGTCCTCCGAAAATAAGAAGCCTAATCCTAGACTTACAAAGGGCTACGTAGCTGCTATGTATACTTTCCATCTAATCTATATATGCCCCCCTGATTTCCAGGTGGGGTGGGCCTAATACTCTCCTTTAATCCAATCAAATAGTCCCACATCACATCAGTTTGTAACTTTACGTAAACCATTACGTGGATGTAGCATTGCTCAAATAAGAAACCTCCCCCGCCATCCGCGCGACAAAATCACCTCCTTTTTACTAATATTGATTCTATAATTTTTTAGATCAATATAATTGAGATTTGTATAGATAGCACACAGGAGAAAAACCAAGTGGTATGGTTAAGGGAATCCACAATGTGTAGCCAACTGTGAAAATAGCTTTTGGCATTGTGGGAACCATTGTGGACGGTGTTGCCAAAGCCAAAAAGATGGAACCGAAGCTCCCTGATTGATTGATTGAAGGAATAGAAAAATACAACGTCTCTCCTCTTTCTCCCATGCTTGGACGCATGTAGTACAGTATAGAACACAGAGTCTACTCCCCTGTCCCTTCTATCACAAATCACAAAGCAGTGAGGCGTCAAATCACAAAAGCACGGACGAAGCAACCATCATTTCACTCTTCGCTGACTCTGCTTCTCCATCGTCTTCTTCGAGAAACCATCTCACCGCACTAGTACTCCTAGTAGTACTAGTAAAGGACTTCCTGGATGCAAATAAGGCGGTTGTCTCGGCTTGCAGGTGGCACTTGCGAACGACTTACCGTGGTCTCCCTCAATGGTGTTCTCCATCGAACGAACTTTGCCAAACCACCAAAAAAAGATATCGTCGACGTCACCGCAATGGGGAAGGAAGTCAAATATAGTTACTACCTCCATTTTTTCTACACAAGGCCAATATATCAAAATTACAATTTGCAAAGGGCCACTAACACTAATCGAGGCAAAATTGATGGGGTTAGCAACCAAGGACATTAATATCCCCTGCATGCATGCGGAAGTGAGAAGGTTGGTTTGCACGGCGCTGCATTAATCAAGCGATGAGGAGTGAGATGGTTAGCTCTTTGGTCTTTGGAGAAAAATACGCATTAATTGACACGTGAAACGAGGATTTTAACACTAGTACTCCTAGTACGTACGTACTTATCCTGTTTGGGTCTAGGCCTTGCATTGCCAAACTTTGCCACACATTTTTGCCAAGCTTGCCTAAAGTTTTCAAAATGAGAAGGAGGTACACTTGCGCACGGTTGTCACGGTCGCACCGCACCCTCACACGGTCGCTCCTGCACGCCACAAACCCAACCAAGGGAACGCACCCTCACTGACACGTGATGTCGCATGTGAACAAACCAAACTCAGCCATCCTATCGCTGACACATAATTTTCGTCCATAGAGTATGTTTATCCAACCGCATGTTGGAGAGTATCCGTACGGCCCGTGCGGTGGTCTGTTGTGGAAGAAGAAGAGGTGAGGAAGAAGGAAATAAGGGTTAGGAGACGTAGGATATTCATCCAACCGCCTGAAATGGTAGACTGACCCAAGTCAGGCAACTTGCATAACAAATATATTTTTTTACACAGCAAAAGATCCATAAAAACAACAACATAAAGAAAAACTATCACTGCTCGTGGAAAGAGACGGACTCGTCGTCTTTGGCTGCCGGCGCGAAGCAGTCGTCGCTGCCGACGTGTGTCTCCGCACCGTGGTTGTCCTCGGCCTCCAGCTACTCGTTCAAGCGGAGTGTGCGGGCGCTCTGCACGGACGAGAGCATAGCCCGATTCAAGTCGAGGACGTCCGGTTCTGCCTGCATGAGGGCCTCGATGGTAGTGGCATCCGCGTGCTCCGCGTCGAGTCGAGCCTCCGTCGCTCGGTTCAAGTCTAGGACGTCCGGTTCCGCCTGCAAGAGGGCGTCGATGAGAGCAGCATCCGCGCGCTCTGTGTCGAGTCGAGCCTCTGCCGCCCGGTTCAAGTCCAGGACGTCCGGTTCCGCCTGCAGGAGGGCCTCGATGGCAACGGCATCCGCGCGCTCTGCCTCAAGTTGAGCCTCCCCGCCCAGTTCACATCCACGACATCCGGTTCCGCCTGCAGGAGAGCCTCGATGGCAGCGGCATGTGCGCGCTCCGCATCGAGTTGAGCCTCTGCCTCCCGATCCTCCTTTAGTATCGCCGGGTTGAACCGCTGGTCCGCCTGCACCATGGGGGACCCGGACGCCGGCACGAAGTCGACGTCCATCGTCTCATACGCATCGGGGGCCTTCTACACCGTGACCTACGCCATGAACATTGGATCGGCTTCCTCCTCCTTGTTGCTTGGCTCCAAAGAACTTGGGGATTGGCAGCTTGGGAACGGAGGTCTGTGGTGCCGACCATCGCCACAATTTCTGCGCGATGCTCCGGCGTCAGCATCTTGTAGTACGTGATCTTGCGGCGCACCATGGCTTTTCGACGAACTAGGGGACGCTTGATGCAGGCTAGGGGATCGAAAGGTGGGGGAATGGGCTAGAGATTTGGTGTGGTTTTAGGGCAGTGGCTGGCGTAGGCCGAGCAGCGAAGGTTTTGGTGTGAATAGTGGTTCCGGTGACGACCGGTCAATCGGCTTTGACTATACATCGCTCTTGTCGCGCTCGCGTTGCAGCCCGGCACGCTGGACCCTCCACGTCGCTCACCTAATGGAACGCGCTTCGTCTTGCATTTTCGCTCGCTTGTGGGACCACAGTTGAGAGCAAACCGACGTCCCTCCCCCTCCCCCGCCCACGTCATTTATTATACCACCACTCCCTCCGTTTTATGCAGAGTAAATAAAAATAGAGTGAGTATACTATGGATGAGGATCCCCTGACGTGGCCGAACCCATTGAGTAACTGACATGCGGGGCCTAGCAAGCATGGTGTCCGCCAGTAAGTGACCGAAAGGGAGGGTAAGGTAGGGATACCTACGTCAGAGGATCCACTTCCACTATACTACTTTGACCAAATGTTAGAGTAATAATATATGACATGCAACTTACACAAATGTTAGAGTAATAATATATGACATGCAACTTACACAAAGCATACAGGGTCTAATGCGTTTTTCGAGGCTAACTTTGACCAAATGTTAGAGTAATAATATATGGCATGCAACTTACACAAAGAATACAGTCAAATTCGTACGTGAAAGGGGTTTCCAATGATATAATTTTCACATTATACATCTGATGTACTATTAATCTTGTTAATAGTCAAATTGGAAACCATCTCGAGTACAAACCTAGGAGTACGTACAAATCTAACAATATTGATTGGGCGTTGTTGAATGTTGATACCTTTTTGATCAAAGTAGAGATACTTTGACTACACATAAAACTTATATGTAAACTAGAAAGGATTGGCGGGAGTATATTGTATGTTCAAAAATGAACGAACATTGAATACACTTTATATATGATTTGCGGATGCTATGATCACCGGTTCAAAATTTTGAATCCGCCTTAGGTATCACGTGCCCCCACTCGTTCCCTCTCAATTTCATCTCGGGGTCCGGAGATCTATTGAAAGAGGACTAGGGTGGGTACATGCGAATGATACTCGGCAAAATGTTCAAATGAGGCATGCGGGAGGATGGACTCGACTGGAGGGCGACATGATCGATGGAGAAGAGGGTTGGAGAGGAATGAGAAATAAGCAAACGCCACATGATTATACTTGAACGGCTCAAATAAACAATAAGTTGTCTCGCTTGGCCTACATAGTGAAAGGCTTAATGCGCAACACGGAGCACTGACGCTCGAATATGGCCGGGAAAATAGGGAAACCAACATGTGGGGCACACCCGTCGGGACGACGTAGCGCAGACTAGTCCAATGGAGGAGCTGGCCCACGACCTCCTCGCCACCGACAACCGTTCATGTGGGTTCTTGGGGCCAACAACGGGGCGCAGCTCCAGCACCACCTCTGGACACGGCGACCGCGGTGAGCGACACGCTCATATCGTCGCTAGACACGGTCGGTTTCAGTGTGCCAACGGTGGCGTTAGTGTTGTGGCACGACCAACGGTATGTTTGGTTTGTGCCCAAGGTTGCCCCATCAAAGCATTGGGAGCCAAAATTTTGGTTAGGTATTGGTTGCCCATGATTTGGCCGACATTGGCATGAAAAATGAACTAGAGTTGGCTAGAGTTCATTGGCATGCCAAAGAAATGGCAACCATCCAAACAAAGACCAATCTTTGGGTCATGACCAAAATTTTGGTTGAGGTATTGGTTGCCCATGATTTGGCCGACATTGGCAAGAAAAATGAACTAGAGTTGGCTAGATTTCATTGGCATGCCAAAAAATGGCAACCATCCAAACAAAGACCAATCTTTAGGTCATGACCAAAATTTTGGTAAGGTGCACTTTGGCCACAATCCAAACACACCCCAACACCCGGCTCATCGAGGATGCACGGGGCGCCGTGACGCATCCGCGGAGTGGTGTAGCGCGGCCAACTGCATCTTCTGAACCTGAGACCATGCTGGGTCGTCTTGCTTTTTCAATGACATGCGGGGATCGCATGTGAGCAAAGGGCATCTCCAACGTTTCCACGACCATAGCTGACTACCCTGGCACACCAAAACCCTCATCCCTCGTGTCGTCGCGCGGTGCGTTCCCAGCCGGCGCCAGCTGCCCGCATTCATGCCGTCTATTCGTATGTCGTCGTTAAGAGGATCGGTGCCCGAGGAACCAACTCCGGCGACTTAATGACGCACCCAGACGCTTGGCCTCACCGAAATGCGCTACTTAAAGCGGCAACGCCCAGCTAACCTCCACACCATAGCGCATCATCCTCCTACCTGGCACCACATCCGCCATGACCGCAAGTGCGAACACTCTGCGGGAGAGCTTGTCTTCGGGGATGAAGCTCGAGGTCGCCGCCCTCTCTCTAGTCGCCTCTCGCGACGCAATAGCAGCGTAGCCGGACGTGGACGCAACCGCACAAGTGTTGGCCACGCTGGCGGCCGACGACGGGAGCACCGTCCGCCACGCGTCCTACTTGCCACCGTCCAACGTCTGGCACCGCCGAGGTTGGGGACTCCTCCGAGGATGAGTAGGGCATGGGAGGCGGCAGGGCATGGTGTGCCAACTGGCCGGTCTGTATCCCGTGTTCTACTCTTCCTCGCTGGAGACCGCACCTTCACTTCACGGGTCTTGAACCCCGCCCCCGTACATAGAGACCGTAGATGGAGGACGTCGGTCGCCGCTGTAGAATAGGTTTAGGGTCGGGTTTATTTTATTTTTTTGTCCTATAAAAGTTCAAAATGTAATGAAAATCTACCGTGTTTGCATTAATCTCGGCCGGTGTATATGAACTTTCACAATAATATACATATTATCGGAGTACTAGCAAGATGCCCGTGCGTTGCACGGAAGATCAAGATCTTGTGGGAGAAAAGGATGAACGAGGGAAAGCCTTATCTGCAAATGTGGAGAGGAGTGCGGGTAAATTGTCATAGTTTCCTTCCTATCCGTTAGATATAGATCGGGCAGCCTATATTGCAGGATGACAGGCACACCATCATCACCAACTCTGCTTTTTATTGAACTGAGACAAATCTAACATGCGAAGTAAAATAAACTCATAGGGTCTATACATACACAAATTATCTTAGGCACTCCAATAGTACGTCCACTACACATTCACGCATTTCACATCTTTCTACATCTATGGGAACCTACGAAAGGGTTAACGTAAATTGCCTGTCTCTCTCCTCCCCTGATTTTCATGGTGGTGGGCCCCTCCCTCCCCCCCCCCCCAATCTACAATCAACAGCTCACACTTTTCACATTACGTTAATTACGTAACTGGGAT